>NC_047173.1:4781197-5098029 GCF_009819705.1 Hippoglossus hippoglossus
TGTTTGCTGTTGTCCTGTTCCATCTGAACTTATGGCTGTGCTTTCCCCGTGTCTGCGTTTCAGCTGGAGAACAATGGACTTCGAGAGCTGCTGGGGATCAGTCGCGAGGCTTTCCTCCTTCTGAAGCGAGAAGACGCATCAGAGAGCACGTCGCTGTCGCCGCTGCTGACCAGTGCTGACGTCAGCTTACGAAAAAGTTAGAGCCCGACCCCGGCCCCCTCCAACTGCTGCCACTATTGTGTATAGTATGTACAGTCCGTTGCCACAAACCACTTCACCTTTTACCCTAAAGACTCTTAACAATCATCCTCCTCGTTCTGCGGCTGTATTTACGGCATAGTGCTACGGAGTTGCATCCCCGTCTGGTGATTCAGACACTAGCAGTGTGCACACATCTTTCTTTTCTTTCTTTTTTTAATCGTTGGTACTTGTGTTATGTTATGTTTGCTCATCAGCATGCATGGACCTGTGGTGCCTGCGAGGTTTGAAAGTGTGAATGAGTAAAAGAAGGGCTTGAGTTAAAATAAACCTTTAAAACATGAAATTGTCTCTGCTGTTATGGACGTTGTGTGACACATGTCTTCTGTTTGGGCTCCCTGTGCAAGTACCCCACTTCTCCCTTTCACTACTTGTGTTATTGTTCCACACTGTCAACATCAAAGCAGGAATAGAAACTGCGTCTGACACAGATTGTGGTGTAAAATCAAACTGCCCCTTCCGCAACTTCTTCTTCTGCTTCTTTATTCAGTTTATTGGCGGGTGGAAACCAACATTCTTCTTCAAACTCGAGCCAAATCTTTTTTTTAACCCTAACCCTAACCCCCTTCTTCTGTTGCACATTATGGTATTTATTTTAATAGCTCAAAAACATTTCTTTAAATGGAACAAATAAAGGCAAACTGTGTTTTTACTGCTTTGAAATAACTCGTGACTTTGATGTTATGGTCTGAGAGCTGATGTCTGCCACTTTTTCCGAGAACCACAAAGTTGGCCACAGTGTGTTGGCTGTAAGTGGCAGTCCATCTGCTATTCATGCTAAAAAAACAAATATTTAGGAAGCAAGGGGCTGATAGGAAATGTCTTAAAGGGATAGTTCACAGAAAAATGGAAATTCAATCACTGTCTACTCACAACTATGCCGATGGAGGGGTGGGTAGGGTTGCAAAGGGGCGGAGAATTTCCGGTAAATTTCCGGAAACTTTCCATGGGAAGTTAAGCTTGGGAATTTGGGGAATTTTGAAAAAAAAATGTTTCCGCAAATTAAACGCTGAGCAATAAAAACGTCATTCAAAACTCTATTTTAAAGATGTATGGAATGCAGCACACGCTGCACGTTGAATTTCAACCCTGCACTGTGCATTTCTCCATCACATGCACAGATAATTCCCAGCATCCTGCACACTACAGCAGGGCTATTGAGGCCACACTACTGCATTAGCCCAAGGACTAGTCAGGTAAGTTTTGATGATATTACTGGGGGAAATATATAAGCATGCTGATTGAGGATTGTTCATCTGTTCATCTAGCCTATTTCTATTCATTTATCCATCAATTGTAAAATATTTTTAAAGACGATTCCAATTGTTTAGCTAACTATTTATATCCCTGGCATTGCATTAGTGTTTTTTTACAAGCTTTTTTCTCATCTTATTCTACAGAAGAATGCCACGTGCACTATCTCATGTGTGGAGACATTTCACCCCAGCCAATGTAGAAGGAAAGGCTGTGTACATTTGCAAATACTGTGCAAAGACCTATGTTAAGAATGCCACAAAGATGCAGAAGCATATAGTCAAGTGCCCAAAGTTTCCTCAGGGCTCAAATCAGCTTATGACAAAACAAAATGTTTATATTTATGTCTGTATATGACAAGGTAAATACAGTTAGTATAAATTACCCACAAAATGTCCAGTTTATTCCCGTTAATTCCCGTATATTCCCGTTAATTCCCATGGAAAGTTTCCAACTTTGAATATTCCCGGAATTTTGCAACCCTAGGGGTGGGTGAAGTGTTTCAGTCCACAAAACACATCCAGAGTTTTTAGTGGTAAACAGTGTTGCAGCCAAATCCAATACAATTGAAGTAAATTGTGACCACTACTTGAAACGTAAAAAAAAACATCAGAAAAAACATAAAATGTCTCTAAACTGCTCGTGTGGTGTCATCCAACTATCCGCAAGTGCCGACGTTCAAATTCGACGTTTTTAGCCTAAAAGTCCTTGGATGACACCACAGGAGCAGCATGGAGGAAGGTTATGTTGTTGTTGTTTTTTACGTCTGAAGAAGGATTCACAAGTTACTTCAATTGTGTTGGATTTGGCTGCAACACTGTTTACCCCTGAAAAGTGGTGTCTGGACTCTTCACCCACACCTCCATCGGCATAGTGGTGAGTAGAGAATGAGTGGGTTTTCATTTTTGGTGAACTATCCTTTTTATACAATCATATTTTGGAGGGTTAGGGGTTATGGTTAGGAGGAGGAGGAGTTATCGCGGGACAGAGGGCGGGATTCTCGCGGGTCCAGCAGTCAGAGCGGCAGTCGGTGAGGCGGTGCTCCTGGCTCCTGTGGCCGCGGGACCTGTCTGTCCGGCCCAGCATGTCGCTCTTCTCTCTGCGGGGACTTCTACCCAAACACCGGAGACAGCGGGGTCCCCAGCGGTCTGACTGAAAGGACACGGTTGAAGAGTGGAAGACACGAAGCGGGGGGGGAACATGACTGTCTGGGTTCGGTCCCCGCCGCTGCTGCTGCTGCTTCTTCTTCTTCTGCCCTCGATGCGCGAAGTTCAAGCTCAAGTGGAAAGTGAGTTGCTAAAGCTAACGATTTTTATACGCTTTCACTTTTCTTTTTATCTCAACACATGGTCACTGTGTGAAGAAAGGAAGGGAAGCGGTTCCTTTGACATTCCTAGATTATGTGTTCTGTCTGTCACTGAAGTGTCATTAGCCTTATTGTTGTGTAGCTAGCGAAATATCATATTCTACTTTAAGCTAGCTAGCTGTGTCTGTGTTGAATATATATATGTCAGTATGTTTCTCTAACTATGTATGTATACATATGTATTTAGGCGTAGCTTTATGTATGTCAACAATCCTATATTCCCTACGGTGGCCGAGAGAGCTCAACGCACTCCACATGCATTTAACAGCTGCATCAGTCTGACAACAGAGGTGGTATTCATAAAATATTGCGGTTTATGTGGGGAGAGTCAAAAAGCAAAGTTCGTCTAGCACCATGAGTTTTTGAATCACGTGAAGGTAAACAAACAGTGTGTGTAGTAAGGAAACTGGGACAGTGACAGGGCCGACGTGCCCCTGGATACCTGAGATCCAGATTAATAAAGGTAATAAAGATAACTGAGAACCAGCCCCAGTCACCTGAGGTGATAAATACTCCACCATCTCTGCTGCAGTTGGAGAACAAGACATAAGTAACCACGGATCTATGCTGTTGTTGAAGTTGTTTAGATTAATATTAAGTAGTCAGTGTTTTCACTCCACATGTTCTTGTTGTCAGAATGTAGAAGCCTCTGAAACAGCACAGAGAACATCATGCGGACACTCCACTCTGAAACTGAGACTAAAGAAATCATTTTAGTGTTTAGAAGCTCTTAAAGACACCGTCACAACCATTCAAAGAGTAAGATTTAGCTGCTTTTCTGTTGTCATGGTCACAGAGGAGCTCCCATCTCACCATCACTGAGTGGTTGATATCTAATCAATACTCTGCCGGTGTTTATCTATAATTACCTCAAAATTGACACAGGTATACAATACAAAGATATTCTCCACTCATTAAGGTGGGAGACAAACCGAGTCTGGCCAGCAAACAGAAAAGTGTATGGATCAGGCAGCACGTGTAACCAGCAACAAATCTCCTGCTTGCGCTTCAGTGCTTTAGCTCTAATACTTGACATCCTCGCTCTTTGTACGAGAGACAAACGCACGTCTCAAAAACATCATTCAAAAAGAGCATGCACATGATCAAAGTTGGTTTGTTACAGGTTACAGTGGCAAATGTGATAAAATGGTCGCAGGTATTTTAAAATGGCCGTAAGTCATGTTGTGCAAGTTATGCGCTGTACACATGGCTACTAAAGACGACAACCACTGAAATAAATCCGAGCGATCAGCTCAAGATAAACAGCGGTGAAAGTTCAGTCTTACAGTGTCGACTGGAGCTGTAGGATAGGCCCCTGATAGGGTTGAGGGGCCAAATGATAAATATGCTACATATGGGAAAATATCCCGTGTTTATTTATTAGTCAAGCTTTCCAGACAGATAAACTGTAGTTTACTTGGGGCGGTCATGGTGTTACACAACCGATCAAATGTCACTGCTTATGCACACATTCCACCGATGGACAGTTAGTGGTCATGCAAGAGTTAATACATCTGTAGTTAATTAATCATCGCTGTTTGATTTGACATAGAAAAGAACACAAGAGGAAAAACAAAGTATAGGCAGAAGGTCAGTGGAAGATTGGCTTCAATGTTATTGGCCAGAGCAAAGATCATTAGATAACAGCTGCTGGTTTTAGTATAAAAGAATCTGACTGACAGATCATCTCACTGAAGGTTTCAATCGTTGTTCTAATTTAAATAAAATGTCAAGGAGAATAAAACTAACTGGAAGCATCTTTAATGAAAAGTTGACATGTTGGTTAAAGGTCAGTCAGTTTGAATAGAGATATTTAAGACAACAAACTACTGATGATCTGATAAACTGACTTGTCTGAAAGATTTTCTTGCCCCGACCTATTTTACAATAATATTTTGTTGTATAGGTTTAGTTTATTGTTTATTAGAGAAAATAGTTCATTTATTGTGTCTGGTTACAAATACACATGGACAAATTTGCGTGTCATTTATTCTGTTTAATTAACAAGCATTGCACAGAGTATGTCGAGCGGAGGGTACATGATGATGGTGTAGGTGAGTGGTTGAAATGCCACATGCTGCAATCAAGCTGCTGAACTAAATGAGAACTTTTCCCCCCCTCTCTGCCACAGACCGTGTGATTTTCCTGCCGGGAACATTCCAGAACGTGAGCGTCTCCCGGAATGAGACGGTGCAGGCCGTGGTATCCCGGATCTCCCCCGAGGCCGCGTTCATCACTCTGCAGTTTCACACGCAGCACCGCAACGTCACCCTCTCCTACACCAGGGTGAGAAAGTATAACTGCCACAGCATTAAACTGATCATTTTCTCACCTTACTCTTTCTCAAAACTGTCCCTTTAAGCTCACTATAAAATCTAAACTCTCCCTAACATGAATACTATAGCTGTATTTAAACAAAGACATAACAAGGTTCAAATGATATTTCAGTACATGTTTTATACAGGCACATTTCCTACTTCCTACTTTCCTTCATGAATATATTTGGTATAATCCATGACAAATTTCACATTTAGTCTGGTTATATATTTGCAGAAATCACCGGAGTAAATATGTCACTAACGAAGTTAAGGTACTTTGGAGTATTGGACACGTTTCTCCTCGGATTAGGTAAATGTTTGTTGGTCTGGCAGGGCTGATGTATTGCCACAGAGAACTGAATGGTTTACAGATAAAGTTCTGCTGAACTGCGATGAGACTGATGATATCAACAGCCGAGCTGTCTCCGTTTCCTTCGCGTCTGTGTATCTGCTGCCAAAGCTCTCGAAGCGCACACATGCTCGGCATCGGCTGCACCGAGTACGACATTTCAAAAATGAAAAGCTTCTGAACATGTGGGGTAGAGGCAGTAAAGTCGGCTTGTGGATGTTGAAAGGTCGTGATGTATAGTTTTTCAGTTAAATCGGAAAAGAAACTATGAAATTGAAAGTACATTGTGTGTGGACATGGACTTACTTGTGTTTAATGAATGAGGCTTTGTGAGTAAGGTCGTCTGACCCACTGGGAGCAGTGGCAGTCAGCTGATCTACAGTCTACTGGTCATGAGCAGCGACCCTGAGGGGGAAAAACCTCTGGCTTCGGTTTGGGTCGGCGCAGCCCAGAATGGCACATCGCCTAATTCAGTTTATTTTCCCCTTGTGATGGAAAAAGCAGCAAAGAAGAGAAAAGAAAACAAATTCATGTGATTGAAGACTTTTCTCTGTGGTAGAAAATGTCCCTGCCTGAAAAAAAAAAAAGACCCTGTTGATGCAAATGAGTCTCAGTTTCAGACCTGGAGCAGATCACTATCACCAAAACACATCCAAATCTAAAAAGGAAATTCAGAAAGGTAGAAAGGAAGTGTTGTTTTTTTTAAACATGCACACAAAGCACTGCAGTTTCCTTTATCTTCTTTATTTTCTTTGACTAATTTCCTCTTTTATTTTTCATCACTCTCTCAAAGCGGTGAACCACAAGTCCTTTTCATATGTTTGTTATTTATTTTATCAGCCATCGTGGTTATAGCTGTCTGCGCTGACTTTACATTTCCTCTTCTGCTTTTTTCTACAAACCAGACAGTGTTGTTTCAATACAACCATTTTATTTTTGTGCACCATGGGATTTTACTGTACCAGATAAACAACAGTGTGTGAAGAATGTAAACCAGAAAGCTATGACTAGTGGTGTTGAATCGCTGTTGTACCTGTTTCCTGTCGGTGACTAATGTGTCATCCAAGCTGTGAACCACCGTTACACGTCTGATTTGTGAGAGTGTGAAGTTGCTGTAGCTCCGTGGCGTATTGGATGAATTCAGTAGAGACCACAGCGAGTGGAGTGTCACTGCTCACAGAATAAGACTAGTGGAATGCAACAGAGTTATTGTATGAAGACTGAGAGTCATAGTTATAGGGCGACTAGAAATGTCCCCTGAGAATGATTTCCTGCCGTCTGCTGTTACCTGATCTTAGTGGAATGTCGACGTGTTTATAAACCCAGTCGTATCAAAAAGGCAGCGCACACGATGGATTCTAAAGTCCTGTACAAATGTGGCAGCTGCTGCTTGGTGTTCACATCAATTAAAGATGTTAGAAAACATGTTTAATGACGTATTTGGTAATGAATATAAGCTCATAGTTATTGAATCTAAACTTGTGTTTAAACCCTTGTCATCTACCTCCAACATTTCCTCCACCAGATAATAATGATAATACATTTTATAAGTATGTTGTTTTTATGCTCAAAGATACAATACAGGAATACAAAAAAAAATAGAAAGCAAATAAAGGTGAATAACTATTAATATAAAATACATCATAATCTCACATTGAAATATACGTTACATGTGGTAATTTAATATGAACGTGCATGGGACAGACCACAACATTTGCACACAGGACTGTGCCAGATTAGGGAAGTATCTGCAGTATTTAGAGAAGTATTAACTTGGAAACCAAAATACACAATAAAGTATTGATATCAAAACAGATGCTCTATTGTAGCAAGTGAGGAAGTAGACAAGATTAAAAACAAATCTGCCTCTGTAATGTCAACCCACTTGGTCCTCATTAGGCTCTGTTGACCTAGTGGTGATGTAGCATCTGTCAGACTTTATAGTGTTAGAGTATACACACATCCTATTTGAGTTAGCCAACTAGTTCACGTGGACTGGGACTTTAGCAGTTCAGGATGTGGTGGACTGATTGACACACTTCAGTGATTGACTCATTGTTCTGTCACAGACACGAGCAAGAACATGTTTGGTTAAATACCAGGCATGAATGAAGTTTGACTTTCAACTCTTTCATGCGAAGAAAACTCCACTTCTCCATTGTCATATCATCAAATTTCGATGAAAAGAAAGTTGGTTTGGTTCATCTCAAACGTATACAACCTCCCCACTTTGTGTGGAGCTCTCAGCCCCAAGCTCGCTGGTCCTTAAAGAACAACCCACACAGTCTATTATATTACATTTCATTTAGCAGATCCTTTTATCCAAAGGAGCTTACAATAAGACCATTCGACCATGAGGGTACAAACCCAGAACAACAAGAATGTCTACGGTTCATGATAGTGGAGGGACATGAAAGCTGGTGCGATAATGTGGCTCATGAACAACTGTTTCAAAGTAGAGCTGATGTATCAGGGTTTGCATATATTGATTATTATTTTGTTAGTTTGAACAGTTCATTGTTGGCTTTGTTATTTTTATGGGATTTGATGACAATAACAACTCTTTTAAGGTTTAAGTTGAGCCTTGGCTGAACCTTTGGCTCTGAAATTGTCAGCTGTGCTGCCAATGAAAAGAGTGAATTTACTTTCATTGCATGGGTTGTTTAGTAACTAATAGAATTTGTTATAATGAGATTGAAGATTGATTATTAAAAGTAGTTTCTATTGACAGACTCAGGTCACAGTACAAACACACAAGCATTTTGTTGACCCTTCGGTCGCCTCAGTTTAACCGGCTTTTTCCTTCATGTAAGCCGTTCAGAAATATCTGTCTCCAGAGGGTCGACTGCAATGTATGATAATCCTCAGCAGGTGACGTGCTCTGCGGGTCAGTAACCCAGTAATCCACGGAACAAAGAGCCGAGTGTGCTGGGATGGTGGAGAAAATATTGTTCTCAGTCACATCTGTGTGATCTGAAGAGATTCTTTACTTTTTCCTCAAGCACTGGGTCTGGTGAAAACGTGAATCTGCTTAGTTGTTTAGTTAAAGACCTCCAGTAGTACTAGCATTCATATCAGCCTCAGCTGTTCTATAAACACGATAAACATTAAACCTGCTGAACATCAGCACATGAGCTTTGTCATTATGAGCATGTTGCCATGTTAGCCAGTCAGCTCAAAGCACAGCTGTGCAGTATTTCTTTATCATTTTCTTACTGTTTTAACGTGATTGTAGTCACTGTAATGGTTTTGTATATTATTTGTGCATCTGCTGACAAACTGATGTGTGTGTGTGTGTGTGTGTGTGTGTGTGTGTGTGTGTGTGTGTGTGTGTGTGTGTGTGTGTGTGTGTGTGTGTGTGTGTGTGTGTGTGTGTGTGTGTGTGTGTGTGTGTGTGTGTGTGTGTGTGTGTGTGTGTGTGTGTGGTCTTCAGTTGCCAGGCCTGGGTCTCTCTGTGACTGCTGTGGATTCTGGGCTCCTGTCGACTCTCCAGCCAGGCGTGACGTCCCTCTCACTGTTCCTGTCCACTCTTGACAGCGACACTGTGGCGGGCACTGGGGTCATCCTCCCCTTCTCCGGTGCCGGTATGTTTTGAAACCCGTCTCTGGATGTTAATGTGAGGCCATTCTCCCGCTCTAATTGCATAACAGGGAAGTTGCATGCTGTTCATGAAAGCTGTTTCTGCAACAGTTTGGGTGAGGTGGGGGTTATTCAGCTGCAACATGCAACTTCACCACTAGATGTCTCTAAATTCTACACACTGAACCTTTAAGTCCCAATATGACCTTATTCAGGTTAATGTAATCAGAAAATGCTGTTTACATGGCAGCGTCTTATTCCCATTATGGTCTTAATCGGGTTCGTCTTGGAATGTTGGTGTCCTTATAAATGTAAACACTTAACTACTGGAAATATCCTCTCTAAAAAACAGTACTTCCAACCGCTGGTTTGGAGCATTGAAGATTAAGTTATTTCCTGGATAAGAAAATTGCAGTTTTATCTTGGTGAAACTAATATACTTTAAAGATCTGATATCAGATAGTTTTCAGTACATAGATTCACAGACGCCTGACCTGCATTTTCCAGTATCAGAGGCATTTCCGATGCTGGTATCTGGATTGGACATCTCTATAAGCACAAGCCCTAAATTGTGCATGGCTGCTCACATGTCTTAAACAATCAGGATGCTGCTCAGCCTTCCGTGTTTTGTTTTTGTCTTGTCCTTACATGCCTCATGAAATCTTTACTGATCAACATGTCCGCTCCCCCTGCTTTAGACCCGGTCCCTGGAGCTTGTAACATCGAGTTCAACCTGGACATGGACCCAAATGTCTACGTTCACTACAACCTCTACGAGACCACGATCCGCTTTGCACCTGCAAACTTAGGATATGAGAGGTAACGCTCCACTTCCTGTGCAGCCTGTTCAGCTGGGGGCAACAAAACCTCTGCACCCACACATCACATCAGACCGAACCTGTTGTTAAACCGTCATGCTGTTCATTTGAGGCGAGAGCGCTCTGCCCCTCATTCACATCCTCGCCGCCTCCGCCTCCACCTCCGCCTCCTCTACTGTGGCCAGATACACTCACTTTGTTTTTGCATTAACACCTTTGTCTTCGGGCCAAGTAACCAGAGGACCCCTCTACTTGTTCAGTCATTTCCTGTTTTTCAGTACCTGCCAGTGTGAAGCTGTACAGACTCATCTAGTTTTATTTGAATTGCCCCTCTCAGCTCTTCAGCGCAGTGTCTGTAGAGGTTATGTCTTTGTGGCTGCTGGGTGGGTTATCAGCTGTCCAAACAGTGGGACACTTATTTTTGTGGACTTTTTTAGAAATTCCAAACAGCAATGCGTGCAATGTGGCCAATTTAGTTTTCAGCTCATTACCAAAAGCTGCGTGGAAAAATACTAGGGTCTTTGTTAACTGTCTTCGATTGCCGCTCACTTCACTTTGCACGCAGAGTGTGAAAGTCTACTTGTTTGACATGGCTCACTGCATTAATGTTTTAGTATCAGGTGATGAGTCCTGATTTTTCACACTGAAACTCCACATACACACAATATGGAGCCATAGCGATATATTTATTAAACACACGTCAAACACGGAGCAGCTGACTGAGCTGTACACAGTTAATTCCTGCAGTTTCAGTGTCATAACATCCACCGGCCTCATAAAGTCTGTGGCTGTGACCAAATCACTGCAGCTAATTCTGCCCTCTGAGCTGACAAACATTTTACACTCATTACTTCTGATTTGGTCGCACTTAATACAAACATTGCCCCCACATATAACTGTCCCAACGGTATAACATTGACTGTTTATGCGTCAAAGTTTATTACTCTTGTGTGATTCAGGAGTCTTGCAGTTGTTTGTGACTTCATACTACACGACTGAATTGTTTCAGGGGGTCAGGCACTACACGATCTTTCAACAGGAAAAACCCCCGACTAATATATCTGCTCTCCAAAAGTATGTATCATTTTAAAAACACCCAGGAGAGGAGACACGGTGAGTCTGACTAATCCACAGAATGACACATCAGGCTGGAAGAGGTCAAACGCTTCAGAGGAACGTCACATGAGAGTTTGTGACGTCCACAAACTCAGAGCAAGTTTCCACTTCTCTGCCTCTAGATACGTACATAGGTGTGTGTGTGTGGTGTATTGGTGCACTGGGACTGTCGAGTGCAGGATTCACACATGCGGCAACAAACCACCACATTACAGAAAATGACATCACATACGAACCAAATGATGTTACGGTTTGGTTTTGGTGTCCTCCCACTCGTCCTCTCTCTCGCTCTTCCTCTCCTCTGCTGGTTCTCAGGCTCTCTCTCTCTCTCTCTCTCTCTCTCTCTCTCTCTCTCTCTCTCTCTTCCATTAGATGACATTCAAACACACTTATCTCATTAGGGTTTAACAGAGACTCTTGTTTACCAAAGCTGGTCAGTCTCTGGCCTGCGGTGAACTCCATTGTCAACTCACAGGAGTTTAAAACCCCTCCCTGTTCACCGGGTTGCGTCCACACGAGCGGGACAGTGGATCCTCTCACTCCCCGCAACCCACACGACAAAAGAGCCTGACATTAAAATTGATTTGATTTGTCCTGACTGTGTCCGCTCTCTGTCAGAGGTGACACTCCTCCACCCTGCGACGAATCGACAGAACCCACCACGCGCTGGCGGCTGCACTATGACATCTACCAGTACTTCCTGCCCGAGAATGACCTGTTAGAGAGCAGCCTGTTCAGTGGCATTCAGGCAATGGCTGACACCCAGGGCATGATGGAGAACGGCAAATGGGTAAGCACCATAAACAGAATGATTAGGGTGTTTACAGCTCTGCTTTAATGATTAAAAGAGCTGATGTTTCACCGCGCCGTCTCCCTGCAGGTCCTGACGTTGTTATCTACAGATATGAGCATGGCAGTGTTCAACTCCATCCCCGGCCAGGGCGTCATCTACTCGGTCGTCGTCAGAGACCCTCTGTTGAACACCTCGGCCTCCTACATCCCCGTCCACACCTACGCCTGCAGCTTCGCTTCCACCCTGGACAGCTGTGAAACTCTGGGTAAGTTCCTGTGTGATTCACATTGAATGAAATGTGCTGTTTCATTATTGCATCACTTAATCTTGTACGTGTCATATTCACTCAGCAATAAAACAAGTTTGTAAAAACCCTGTAAAAAGTAAATGAATTACTCGATAATAAAAACACAACATATTTAAGAATACAAAATCTTGTGATATTGCAAACTGTGTTTTTTACTCGTCTGTTTAATTAACAAATTCTGTCATTAATGGCGGGAAGCCTGTTCCAGATGTAAGCTGACAGTAGGTTGGGATGTAGGTTTTAATACAGTTATTGATTTACATTTATTTTCAGGAAAAATATCCACTAAAGTGTTTTTCACCATCACGGGCTTGGCGGGCCTGTTTGTCTGCTTCTTTGGGCATCGGTTCTTCAAATGCGGTGAGAAATCTGATGATCCTCATGTGACTATTATTATCACGATATCATTATGTATGTTTTATTATTAGCTTGTCTGTGGTGGGTTTTTTCTAAAGCCGTTTCCAATCATGAATATGAATATGTGCGGAAAAATTGGGTCTGGACGCAGGGGAAGACGCGTTCATAAGAAGAACAAATCACATTTTAGTTTGAAGCTCATTGACACCGGCGTCAGCCCTTATCGTCAAAAGCTCTCAGCTCTCATTTTCTTTCCAAATTGGCATCTTCCTCTTCATTTTCATCCCGAGATATTTGTATTCTTCCAGTTTCACATCTGTCGCTTGTTAGAAACATCATTAATCCCCTTCAGATTAATTTCCGGACATTTTCCTGCCATATTCATGGGCTCAGACAAAGTTCCATAAAATGTCTGGAGCGACTGACTCAGACTTTTCTGTTCTCACATTCAGCTCCTCGGTCAAATTCAGGAAAATGTCGGCCGTCCAGTTCATGTCTGGAAGCAGCTTAAGTGTTTTGGTTCTATTATGTTAACAGAATCTGGCAGCAGGAGAAACTATAGAGAACAGTTTTTGGATTTGATATATTTGATAATTATTTAAGGGCCACACACTCTGGTCCATTATGAGTTTTTCTTCAAAGTTAAAGAATGGGAAACAGTTAAATTTCCCCTAAACCAAATTAAGTTGAGTCACAGTTGGCTTCAGGACCAACAGATTGCATCAGTGGGGTCAGAGACCTTGCTTGTGTCCTAACTTCCTCATGCCTCAGACAGAAGCAACGCTCTGACATGGGATGCTGTTTAACAAACGACGTGTGGATCCCTTTCATTTGATCCCATACGCGTTTTCTTTCTTTGATGCATTTAAGTATGAATGCTATCCTCAGAAACTCGGCTTGTCGGGCTGGAGCAGTAGGTGGCCTCTCATGTGATCTCTCCCGCATGAGATGATGAAATGTATTTGTTCCAAACCCAAACCCGTGACTGTGAGGCTGCCAGAGTGAGGGGCCACGATGCAGCGTGTCTCACTCTCTTATTCCGGACCATGTGGTTTCATCCAGCTCCTGCAGCAGAAAATCTTACTCCTGTCATATCTTAACATTCCTCTGCTTCCTCTTTTCTCCTCTTCCTCTTTGTCACGCAGAGTTGTTTTGTATGGGGTTCAGCTTCGCTGCATTTTTCTTCTTCGTGTTGATCACCAGGACGACGGACCTGACCTATGACCGTGAGTTTTTCCAACTTCTGTCTCTTCACTTGATTAAAGTCATAATGGGGCTTTGGTGCCCCCTACAGTTGAATCAAACAACACACAGTTGCTGCACTACACTACTACATTTCATCCCCAAATAAAACCCCTCTTCTTGAGTATTGTCTGTTTCCGTCCCTCCACACAGTCCGTCTGGCCTTGTCAGCGGTGATCGGCGTGGTGGGCGGGGTCCTCCTGGTGATGAGCTGGTGGCGTTTCGGCTCTGTCATGGTCTGCGTCGTCGTGGTCGGCCTGATGCTGGGTTTCCTCATCGCCTCCACTGTCCTCTTCACTCCTCTGGGTATGAACAAAGTGCTGTGTGGTCCCCTCAAACAGATCCACACGACCAAGCTGTGTAAAAAGTGTAATAATTGTACATCCTGTGTGTTGTGACGTTTCTCCAGGTGACATCGAAGTGTTCAGGAACTCGGATGTGGTTTTCTGGGTGACATTCTGCTGCTTCATGATCATTGTTCCACTCTTCTTTGTGCGATGGCCCAGAGAGGTAACTCATCATCATTTGAAACCACTTACCAAAGCATTCGAAGGATTTCATGACTTCAGTTCGGCGCCATGTAGTGGCAGTAAGAAGAAGGACACCGTGATCACCAGCAAACAAAATAATTTAGAAGTTGCTGCGTGGGCGTCTGGTTTGATAGCAGTTTAGGTTTTGAGCTGAAAACTCAGAAATATTTCAAAACTACAATCGTTCTTAACTTTTAAAGACACAGAGACCATTTTACAGGCCTTCATCACATCTGGTTTATTGCAGCAGCCCTTTGTGCTTGACTTAATCCTAATCTTTACACTGACTCCCACTCTGTTTTGGATTAGATTTTAAGCTTTTACTGATGACTTTTAAGGCAGCACGTACTTTTGTTCGTTCCAGTGACCCGGCTGAAAATCAGAGGGGGCGGGGCTTTGGCGGTTGGCAATTTGCCTATTTCTGTTTGCACACATCTTATGCATGGATTTTATGCATCACATGGCAAATTACATTGCATTTGTTTAAGAAGACTCCAGCATGCGGCCGAGAAAATAGTCACAGCACGTTAAAGCGTAAATGATCGTTTTCACATTTCTAAGGGAACAGATTCCAGGTGCTCAGGAAGCCAGGCTCCGTCGCCCTGATCCCAAAATGAGACGTGAGAGTGGAATGGATTTTTCTTGTGGAAATTTCAGTTAGAAAGTGAACTAGCAAATTTCTCAAAATGTTTTACTATTCTTTTAAAAAGGTCAAATTTGCTTAATTATTTGGTAGCAGTCTACCTTCTTTGTCCTCAGTTTCCATTTGACAAGTTTTCATTAGTGAATTATTGTGAAAGAGTTGCAGCCATGAATAGAAAACTCACCAAAACTAATCTCAAGCCATTGCCTCATTTTTTTATATTTTCCTATAAATTGTTTATGCGTTTCGGCCGTGATGCTTAACAATCAAATCGTTTCAGGGCAACATCATCACCTGTGGCGTCGTCGGGGGTTACGCTGTGATTCTGGCCGTCAACGCCTACATCTACACCAGCCTCTCCTACATCACGCTGAACATCCTCAAACGCCTGCACAACAACATCTTCAGCGCCGTGTTCACAGACGTGCCGTTCCAAACCATCGGTGAGTTCACTGCCAAAACCAAACGAAGGGATTTAAACTTTGTAATACAAACATTATTGCTCTCACAATAATTTGCACCATTTTTTACTTGTGTGTGTGTGTGTTTCTCCCATCGACCAGACTACATCATGATCACCGTGTGGGTGGTGCTCGGCGTCAGCGGCATCGTCCTGCAGCTCTACCGCGAGCGCTCGCGGCCGTTCTTCCCGCCCAGCCCGTACCTCATGTGGCTGCAGGAGCGGGAGCGCCGCCGGACCAACGTCCTCGACCCGAGCCACCACTTCGCCCCGCTGCCCAACCGCCTGCTGGCCCGAGCGCGGCAGCTCACCAGGCGCATGGAGCCCGCAGGAGAGCACACGCCTCTACTCCTGTGAACCCCCGACGCCATTGTCGTCTGGGTGAAGCCAGGTTGCGCGTAGAGTCAACAATATCCCCGTGATGTGTTGTTGACCAGCAGAGGCTCAGACCTGCCACATGGACGCCAGTGAGGTGCTGGTGTTGTTCCCCTGTCACCGGTGTCGGGATTTGACCCCACATCAGCTGACACAGAGAGGGATCATATCACTGACGTTCTTCAGGTCGATTCTAATGTTTTAAAACGAAGTCTGTGACAGCTACTGCCAGTTTTATGAAACACTTCAAAGACATTTTAGCCCGAACGAGAAGAATATAAAAAGTTGTTTTGTTTATTAACACAAATGTCGCTGTGGATGCTTCGTGTCGTCTGTCGCTTCTAATCCTTCTGCTGTTTGCACTGAAAGTCACTAATGATTTAAGTCGTGAGGCATTGTATCTCCAGAGAGTCGCATTAATACCACCTACGTTGTTTTTTGTTTTGGACTTGTCATGTTTGCGTAGTTTGGCTTTAAACTACTTCACACACTTTGATAAAAAAGAAACACACAGTGGAGCCGAAGTTAAAGCACAAATTTAAAGGATGGAGTTTACGTGATGAGTTCATGTGTTGGACTAAGCTGTGGACGTGCCATGCAATCTGTCAGCAGGACACGAGGTCAAGTAGGGGACAAGTTATTAAATACGGCAATACACAGAATTTATATTTGATCATTTACACAAAAGAAAGACCACTTTGTCAGAACTCATGCTCCTCCTGTGTTTGTGATTGGACTCTTCAGTCCTCTGGTACTCGGCACACGCGATTGTAATGTTGAATTTTACCTTGGTGGTAACAGCACTGACTGACTGTGTTGATCTGTGAATGTGCCGTGACTTTTCTCAGGGTTTCCCACTCGGCTTTTAGACCACGGTGCACTGAGACGGCGACTGAAACCCTCGACCCGATTGTTCAGCACGTTCGGGTCCGTCAGTATTTTATTCAGCGACTGAGCTGAGCTGTCTGGTCTCGTGACTTTTTAGAAAAAGACAAAACAAACACACAGAATGTGTTGAACAGTGAGGTCAACTGTAATTTGTAATTTAACATGTTTTGATATTTAATAAATGCCTACAGGTATAAACGTGTCTGTTGGTCTTTCCTCTGTATGTGTGTGTATAGATAAGATTGTCCTTTATTATTCCCACTATGAGGACATTTACTATGTTACACTTGCAAAAAGGGAATAAAGAAATACACAGTGAAAGTAGTAAATGAAAAATACAATATAAACACAAAGAACTCTAAAAGATGTTAATGTGTCAGTTTTAACAAAACACTATTGCTTGTGAAATTGAAATGTGATGCTGCCAGAAGTGACAGGGACACAAGCAGAGCACAGAACTGGAGAGGAATCAGTCAGGGAGGATAGAGAGAGAGCAGCTGTCTGTGGACACCACATGTGAAACCATTCTCCTTGTGGGGGGGGTGTCCTGCTTTTGCCTCCTTTGCACCTGATGTCACTTTCATTTGCACCAAAGCAGGTGACAGTGATTCTCAATCACTTTCCTTCCTAAATGGACAAATTGATCCCTGAAGTTTAACTGACTTGGTGTTATACTGGGACCATTAACTGTTCCCTTCATTTGTTTTGAGCAGTGTATATTCCTTCACACTGTATTAATACATATATATTTAATATGAATAGTAGAACTGTTTTCTATTTACACATCCAGCAGAATATCAGTACAATTTATTTGGAGATGCAGATCTGGACTCCAGAAGATAAATATTCGGTCTATTTCTTCCTCGTCTGTTGGAAATGTCTCTGACTCCAGTTAGTGGCTAAACTGACTGAAACAAAGCATTTAGCTCAAAGAGGCTGCATCTCTGTTGCAGCCTCCTTAAAACAAACAAATGCTCTAGTTACATTCCTCTGAACAACAGCTCTAATCAAAAGTAAATCAAGAAACTAAATGAGTTGGAGATCTCAGTCAAGAACAGAAGAGGAAAATACTGAACACAGTGGAGCTCTGCACTTCCTATGAGGAAACATCTTATCTGTTAAACAAAGAAAACAGGACTACAGACTAAACCATCACAACCCAAATCTCTGAGCACATGTTGAGAGACAAGGGAACTGATCAGAGGTCAGGACTGGGCCAGTGGCTCCCAGTGAGGCAGAGTCCCACACTGTGGGCCAGTGGAGGCCTTTTCACTGCTCTGGTCTCCGCCTCTCTCATCAGGTCCCCTCATGGTTTCCAGCTGCTGCTCCACTGCCAAACACACACAGGGGGAGAGAGAGAGAGAGAACGAGACACAAGCACAAGCAGCAGTGTATTCATTGGAACAGGGGACGATAACAATAGGGTCGACACGCCAGTAAGAGAAAGAGCAGGTACAGCAATGCAGGATGAATATTAACTATTCATTTCTACAAGTCTTTAACAAGGGAACCATATAAAATGCTTTGTTATCAAAGGTCTAATTTTACACAGTGAACCTACAGCACAGACCGAAAGAAAGCACGAAAACATCCAATAAAAAAACAACTCAACTAATATCTAACTTGGTCTTAAAACAAAGGTAATAAACTAATTTAATAAATAGGGAAAGTCCAAATAACCTCCTTTCCTAACCACTGTTCCTTGACCCCAATGGAATATGTCACAGGGTCAAGGAAAGGTATGAAGGAGGAGCTGTAAGGAGTTAGGAAAGGAGAACCAGGGTGCAGAGAAATCAACTTCATTAATAACAGAGGATACGCACAAAATGTACAGTACTCTGTGCTTATAAAGTTATAATAAAGTTTCCTGTCCAAAACCGAACGACACGTCCTGAGAAAAGATGTTTTCAGTTTAGACAGAGGAAACATTTAATCATCACAGGAAATAACAACAAAACAGGTTTAATTGAAGATTTAATTGAAAACAAACCGGACTGAAATGTTGGAATAATCCTCCTGACCGGACGGATGTGACAGAGAAGAAACCAGACGATCATGTGAGGACTCAGCTCTGGATCGTGTCAGGAGGATTAAACAGCTGTAAATGTTATTCTATATTTATGTGGGTTGCCAGGTACAACTTCAAGGTTGTGCCGCAATGAATTATGGGTCTGCATTTTCTCCTTTCCTGTCAGAGGATGGTCAGATATTTCCTATGCTTAAGGAGATAAGTTAGGAAGCATTGAAGCTCCTTTCCTTATCATTAAGAGAATTCCGACAGGTCTTATTAATGCGGCTGCTGAAATATTGTCAGGTCATTTCACCCAGTCAGGACAGTTCCTTAGCAAAATGGATAATTAAAAGCACCCAGACCTTTTGTTGAGTAATAAAGTTAGTGTCTAATAAACAGCAGCATCAATAACTAAATGTTCCTGTAGAAATAAAGTAGTAATCAAATAAATAAAACAGAATTACAGTAACATTTGAGGAGCTAAACTACAATCAAATCACAACAATCAAATCAGCTGCTTCTCAGCATCCCACAGTTCACAGATTACACATCAACTTGAATCACCAGCAGTCCCAGGACACACACACACACACACACACACACACACACAAAGATCATCAACACATTAGCCCACTGTACTCTTAAAATCAATAAAACAAACTTTAAAATAAAACATGGAGAAATATATTTGCACCAACTTTTTTTATTTATTACAAAGGCAAAGTAATACTGTAATAGAACTTCTACATAAACAGGAGAGTATTAAAGGATTGATCAATTACTTTAAAGCATTTCTTGACACAAGGACACTGACTGGTGTGGTTAGAATACTGACCTTCAAATTATTATTAACATTTTTCTTTGTGTTAAGAATCCAATTTACTGCACAGCCCAAACTTTTAGACTAGTGCAATGTTTAACCCCAACCACTAGATGGCAGCAAAGGATAAGAGGCGACTTTTTTGGAGCAGTTACATTAATTTTAATAAATTTAAAACATTTTTATTTATGTATAAACATATTGTCTCATCAATATTTTATAACAGACATCCTCTACACCTATTTAATAAATGTAATGCAGACTTATTAGCATTATATTTATGTGTTAATGTATGTGAATTCTTTCTGGTTTTGTTTCATTAGCTCAATTTGTGCTTTTGGTTTTTTCTTTCGGCATGGCAGAGTGATTTGTAAGATTTAAAAATTAAATCCACTTTAGAAAGTGCAAACAGCCCAAATCAGTCAGTGTGCACGTGTTGACATGAAGCCTCATGAAACGAGGGCCAAGCAGCCAAAAATAAATAAAATCACTTGTTTACCGAGGCCTCCGAGTGAAGTCCTCTGATGTTGTGTGTCTGAACTGTGTGTAAACAGTCACCAGTCAAACTTTAGAAATTCACAGAATACTTTGAGGACCTTGATCGGTCTTTAAGGCTTTAGAGCAGAAAAATCCTCGAAAATATTTGGAGCAGCGTGCAACAGGAACAGGACCAAAAAAAGAACGTGATGCATGAGACAAAGTCAGTGGAGCCGAGATGATTTCCTGTTTAATACACTTGTCCATTTATTAATCAAAACGACAGAAAGGAACAAGAGACACAATCGACAGAATCAACATTCAAAAATGTGACAGAACACAGAGTAAAGTGCCAAATAAGAAAAAACAAAGCCTCATTGATAATGTACTGTACACACACACACACACACACACACACACACACACACACACACACACACATATACATACATACATACATACACACCACATAGAAAACTAGATTTATTTAACTCACACACACACACATTTAGAAACCATATAAAAAGTCTACACCGAGTAGATTCTGCTTTTAAATGAGTTTGGCCTCTGAACGACCGCGTGAGGGTTAAAAGAAGAAAAGAAGAAGAGGCGTTTGATCAGTAGTTCATCTGAAGCTTCTGAGAAACTGTATAGTCATGAGTGCTCGTACGCACTGTGCAATTTTCATCACTTACAACCATGAAACACCCCGGCCCACCCACCACCAATCCCCCCCCCAACCCCCAAAACATCATCTAATACATTCTAATGCCGCTCAGAAACAAGAGAGGGGGGTTTCTGATGAAGGCACACGACGGGAGAGGACCGCTTCCCGATGACGCGTCGCACGGCGCCATCGAGACAAACGTCACCACCAGGATATTGTCATTTAAACAAACATAATTTTTAAAAAAGTGTAACTGACCCCCCCCCCCAACCAGTGGAAAGCCTGTTCTCACTGGGGAGGGGAAAAGAATGATTTGTGTTCCAGTTGTGTCACAAATAAAAACAACAAGTTTGGTAACATGGAGAAAACACGGCAATAAAAAGTTCACCTAAGTGCGCCATGGCTGTGTCCTGTGGCCTTGCTGGATAAAAAAACGCTGGAGGTGAATATTCTACAAACGTCTGTTGTTGTTTAAAAGTCACACAAATAAAATGTAACGGCTGTACGTGTAACGCAGGTGGAAATGTAAACATTGTGCAAGTTGTCGTGTTTTATCGGAAAAGAAAAGAAAGAAAGAAAAGAAAGAAAGAAAGACAGTTAATTCGTCACCAAAAACAAACACGTGACATCTTTGACCCTTTTGGATTAGAAAAATAAAAGACTATTAAATAACACAGAAAAATCATCAACCGATAAAAATTAATTTGCAGACAAAAAATAAAATGTTTAAAGAGATAAGCTTTGTAACGACAATTACTGACAAACGTTAATTTGTTTGTTTGTTCGAAAGAGTCCGAGCTCCAACAAGTGCTGGTTTGAGAGGAGGAGCCGTGTCACCAGCCTTGTGGTTTTGGCAAAGTCTTTCCCAGGACGCCCTCTTACGTCCTCTGCCACCTCCTATTATTCATTTCAAAATAAGGCTCCTCCCTTTTGGCCTTGCACTGTGGGGTCTTCGTGCCGACGCCGGGCTCGGCCTTGGCGACCCTCACGTTGGGGCTGGATCTCGGCGGGGCCGCGGCTCGTCCTGGAGGAGGTTCGGCTTTTAGAGTTGACTTTGCGTTGGTGGGGTTAGTCGTGGCGGCGGCTTGCTTTCGCCCAGCTGTCTGAGCTGTGGCTGGTGTTTTCTGATTGGCTTTGCTGGAGGAAGAGGGGCCGGTGGCGCCCCCTGGGACCCGCCCGGGGACAGCAGCGGTACCTCGTGGAGGGGTGGCAGCCTTGGTGGGGGCCGGCCCCTTGGCTTTGGCCTCTTTGCCCTTTGGCAAGGAGCTGGTGGGTTTTGGCGGCGCCGGGGAGGCTGTCCGTGAGCTGGAGGAGGGGGTGAGGGACTGTGGCGTCGCCGCTCTTGAGCTCGTTGCAGCTGTGGCTCGCGTGGCTGTCCGCGCTCGCCTGGCTGCCTCTAGTCGGAGGCGTGAGGCCGGGGAGCCGGGGCGGCGCTGTGCAAGGCGAGAGCGCTGGCTGGCGCCCGTTGGGGGGCGGGCATCTTTAGGGGTGGGTGCCCGTGCTGGTGCAGTGACGGGGCGAGGCACAGTGGAGGTGGGTGAGGCGCAGGGGCTGGAGGGTTTGGGGAGTTTGGAGGATGGCTCCGGGCAGACGGGGCTCCTGGGCTGAGCGGCAGTACCGCGTGGCGACGGTCTGAGCTTCAGTTTGGAGGCGGGAGTTGGATCAGTGGCGACAGATGATGGAGCTGATGTTGGAGTCAGAGCTCTGCGGTAGACGTGCCCTCCCTGACACCCCGAACTGGGAGACAGTTTGGAGGAGCTCCCCACAGGCGTTGAGGGCAAAGAGGAGGAGCCTTTGGAGACGATGGGCAGGGGCAGCTGGGTGGGCTTCCTCGGGGAGGAAGGCGTCATCTGGAGGTTCTTCTTGGCTGCCGCCATAGCACCTTTCCTGGGCAGCGTGGGCGTGCAGGCCGGAGAGGCGGCGTGGAGCCGACCCACCTGACCCGCAGGCATCTGCTTACAGGCCGAGCCAGAGAGCGAGGAAGACGAGGAGGCGGAGGAGGAAGAGGAGGAGGACGAGGAGGAGATGAGGTCGTTGACGGCGGCGAGGGGGTCCATGTCTGGAGGTGGAGGAGGGGGAGCTGCGTTGCCGTGGTGACCTCCCAGTCCGGGGGGACCTTTCTGAAAAGCCAGGATCTTCTGCTCCAGAGTGGTGAACTGCAGCACTCGCAGAGGGTCGTACTTGGTCAGGAAACCCCGCAGCGTGTCCCAGCCGCCGCCGACACGCACCATCACATGTTTACCATGAAGCATCTGAGGAGGAAGAACACATCATCCAGTGAGGGAACGTTTGCCGCAAGTCTTGTCAAATCTATGTGACACATTCCTTGACACTCTCTAAATTTTCTGTGCAGAGCTGCAAACGAGCCCGTCCTCTCCTGGGGCCGGGCCCAGCGGACGACTAATCATGATGTAATCGTCCGAATCCATGAGCCACGATTGGGTAACAAGCTTACATGTGTCCAATGACAGCTGCGGGTAAAGTCATGAAGACGTCTCTGCCAGATTTCTCTCTCACTGAGACACGCACACGCACACACACACGCACTGGCAGGAGCCTGTGTTGACAGTGAGACTCCTACTACGCACTTTAATAGGATATAAACAGTATTTATAGCCGTACACACTACGCTGCACCAACACTCGTACATGTACCACTGCCAAATCCATCAGACGCCACGATACTGATGGTATAAGTTTTCCGTATTTTAAACATTATCTGTGGATTTTAAATTTAATATGGGTTCAGTACAGTTTGTCGAGCAATTGTCAAGTTCTGGGATTTGTGCGTCTTCTTTGACAACCACGGGGCGATTCCCTTTCTGCTCGTCAGCAGCGAGGTCAAAGGTCAGAGGCAACCGCAGAGTATCCAGCAGGGTCAGTCCCTGGAACTTTGTTTGCCGCTTCAGGGTTTTTCTATCTCAGTTTATTCGATCACAACATTCTGGCACTTTCCAGACTTATTTCTATTTCTGTATTTCCAGTGTTTCCTCTTCATTGATTTCGAGACTTATTCTTAAAATAGATATTGAGTAGAAATTAAAATTCAATATCAGATGAGGGTAAAAAATGTGGTGGGATGTAGTGAAGCACATTCACAGTGTCACTGCATTTAAAGCTGAGGTTGGTAATCCTGGAGAAGTTAGCAAGAGACGGCTAAAAATGTATATATTAAAATATGAAACTGACACATCCCACCACTTCCCATCAGCCCTCTCATCAAAGTTACGACTTGATTTTTTTCCCGCTTACTTTCCACTTTTACTACTCTTCATATATCAGCAGATTTCTGTACTTTCCATCCTACATTGTACAAAGCATTGCGTTACAAAAAAAAAAAGTGACACGAAAGTAATCGATAGAGGGGAACTGGTCTTCTCATCCAATCAGAGAGAGCAGGTAACATTAGACCCGCCTCCTTCAATGAAAGCAAAGCACGCCTGCAGCAGCAGAGACGCCACCGCCAAGACTCGGCCATAATGATGCAGTAGATTTTTCGCATAAGGTAATAGACTACATTCTGTACTTTTACTATTAATACTTTGAGTATATTTAAAAGCAAATGTTTAATTACTTTTACTCTAGTAGAAAAGTGAATGTGGTATTTTAACTACCGTACATTTCGGTCTATTTATTTGTACTTTTTACTTCCACTTACTTTTGTGTGTCCGTGTGTGTGTGTGTGTGTGTGTGTGTGTGTGTGTGTGTGTGTGTGTGTGTGTGTGTGTGTGTAGCTCTCACCCTGATAAAGATGGTCTTGTCCCCCAGTCTGTAGCGTCCCTCAGACAGGTACTCAATAGAAACCCTGTTGGAGCAGTTGCAGGGCGGGTCGTCCATGCCGTGCTCCTACAATGCACAAGCAGAAACCCGTAAGGACTCCACATCAGAGCTCTTTCATTAACTCACTGGCAGCCATAATGCTCACGATCATGAACATAGGGCATCTGATTATCTTAAAGCCGTCATCTTCGTCCTCTGGCTGTTTTCCGTTTTGCACACGACCGTAATTAAAGACGCCAGCGTTTTATGTAAGTCACCTCAGATGACTGGAAAACAAGGCCCCGCACTCGGGGACAGAGCGCCTGCTGTTGTGTATGTGAGCTTTAATGTAATTACACCCACTGAGTCAGGCAGTCGGACACGTTTTCTCTCCCGAAAACGAAACGCAACTGACAGGGTGATGAGGTCACACGGGACTAAAAATAACTGATATTAACAGCATTTGTTGTATAAGCTGCTTACGTGTTAAAGTGCAAATACGTTTGTGAACAAATATACGAGTTTGCTTTTACCCGAACCGCCTTCCGCTTCAGCGAGGGCAGTTATTTTTAGCCCAGCTGTCTCCTCTGGGAATAAAACCCCCAACCCCGACCGAGCGCGAGCCACGTTTTACCCACTGAGCAGGACGAGGGGAATAACCCACATACCCGCCCCCCCCCCAGCCCCCCTAACCACATCAGTTTGAGTTTAGAAAGTGTTCAAACCACAGCCAGTCGCAGAGATGCTCCGTTCGACTCAGTTCACCGCGCCGCACGCTTATGGCTGAGTGACGAGCGGCATATCTGCGGCCCGGAGGTCACGTGCGGCAGCAAGTCACACGGCGTCACGTGGTCGGCTGCTGCGGTGCGTCACGTACCCTTTGGGGCAGCAGCGAAGCGGCAGGAACCGCTGCCTGCTGCCGCCATCTTGGCTCGGCCTCAACTGGGTCACACATGCAGCACCTACGTGACGCTAGCGTGATCAGCTGCCTTTGCATGCGAGGTGATGGCGAGGGGGAGGGGTCATTGTTTCGTGTGTTCAAACCTGGTAATAAACAAACGGGGTCTAACAGCATCACCTACACTGAGACCGTGCATGAATATGACAAGTGTCTGCGCTCACTTCCTGCCTCCAGGTGGTTTCATATTCGGTTTTCTCTTAAATAAATGCACGGCTAAGGAAAACCTGCTGGAGCTCATTTCCTGTTCACAAGTTCAAGTCCACAGTGAGAACTCACTCCGGGCTGGTAGAGGCCGCCGTGCTGGCAGCACACGCTGAAGGTCTTGACGGCCGGCGGGGGCTCCTCCGTCCGCAGCAGCGTCTCCTCCAGCTCGATCTCCTTCTCCAGCTTGACGAGCACCGGGGGCTCCACGCCGTACCTGAGGAGCACGGAGTTTAAATGCAATGTTGACACTAAAGCCGTCGCTGTTATTATTTCAAACGACTTCCTGTGCGTTCGCAGACTTACTTGGAGACGATGCGGCCGATCTCCAGCAGACAGAGACAAACCTGCCGAGGCTCCTTGTGCAGCACTGAGGCAGAAAAGAGATTCAGCTTTTAGATGAAGTGGAACATGTGTTAAATTAAAAAAAATTTAAAACACGGACATTATGAGCACACAAGATAAAGTTAATTATTCCCCGAGGAGAGTTTGGATGATTCACGCAGAATAGGACAGAGCTGTGGGGGAGGCAGTGCAACTTTAAAACCACTAAGCTTATATACATTAAACAAATATATACAAGAACAGGACATTCTGCTTATGTACATGCACTGGTGCTGATCTCTAATCCACAGACGTAGGGCTTTCTTTTCTAAGTCTGTTTTTTTTGTGCCGAGCCATTAGCAGTAATGAAGTGATCCCCCATACAGAGAACTCAGGGGGATTCTACCCACAACAGATCCTATTAAACCATTAACAAGTCGGGCTTAATCTACAGATTCAGCTCTGCTGAGATATTAGCAGCTTAGAGCCGACGTCTCGTCTGTCTCACCCTCTGATCATCCTACAGTTCAGATAAATATGCTGTGGGTGTTGTGTACAGACCTGCAGGCACGACCCTGTAGAAATGTTAAGCATTCCTTCAGTTTGAGCTAAGCCGCGCACTGGACACAACTTTTACTTACTGGGTTGAAACATTTTTGACTGACGCTCGGTAAAGTAATAAAAGCTTAAGAGGAAAAAAAGGAGTTTTTTCCTATTGGTACTAAAAAGGTATTCAGTGGTGTGACAGTGGCCAGTGCAGGAAAACTCATCACGATTCCATTTCCATTTTTTGGGGGAATTCAAAAGCATGACACGACAGGTGCAAGACACCGATTTGGACACGTGGCCGCACTTTAATTCATGGAATGAAAGATTCACCAGACGATTAAAGTGGGACTGTTTGATTTCTGCCTGCTCTAGTAAACTGAACTTAATCTGGTAATTTAAAAGGTCGGATCGTTACAAAATCTTAACCAGATGTGGAGCTTTAACAAGTTTCTGTTGGTTCTTGTTCTTGAGCAGCGGAGATTCATGGCAACACGAGAGAGCTGTGATGTCACATCAGTCAAAAACTAACCGTGCCGCGTGTTTAAAATAGCTTTTTTTTGGTGAGTATTATGAGCACCCCCCCAAAGTTACATAAAAGTGAGGCGCACGGAGCGGGAATGACTAAGTCACAATGATCGTGAAGCTGGTATTTTAAGGTGGAGTAGTTGCATAATGTTGCTTAAAGCTGCTGTACATGCACATGAAGAAGAGACAGTAACAGAAGTGTTTGATTTGAACATCATATTTGGAAGATACTCTAATTTAAAATTTTTTTTAAATATAGCTCTTCATGCTGCCGTGCTCACCGAGGCCCTCCGACTCGAACAGGTACGTCTCCTCCACACCGATAAGTCGACACCAGGCCAGGAAGTTGGCCGTGTTGTCGCGGGCGAAGAAGGAACCCGGGGAGGCGTCGCGCTTACACGCCACCTTCCTCGTGGGGAACAGCTGTCGGGAGAAACACACACATCATGAACAATTACCGTCGTAACAATAAGAGCGAGAGAAATAAACTTTATTTCCATTGTGCCTTTATTAAGTGTTTCACTAAATAACATATAAGTGCAAAATTAGCAAATCATAGAAAAACTAGATCATGCTGAGTAACAAAACGGATAAAATTATAATAAAACAATAAAAGAAGATTCAAACAATGGAGAAAAATACATACAAAATATAAAAAAATATAAAAATTCTAGTCCTTAAACCGAGTTAACGTTCAGACACAGTCTCTAAAGTAGTGGATTTATCATTAAGTGATCGTCTAATTTCAGGTGATCACTGCTTCAAGCTACCATTTCTGTCTGGATTTCCATGAGTCACCTTTGCTGACAGATGTCAAGCCAGATGTGTGCAGTGCTGTCAAGTCTTATTAGAACAATTTACACCAGTGATTTTACAGAAAACATCTTCAATCTTTAATTCAAGCAGGGATTCGTCCACACTCTGATCTCTCTCTCTCTCTCTCTCTCTCTCTCTCTCTCTCTCTCTCTCTCTCTCTCTCTCTCTCTCTCTCTCTCTCTCTCTCTCTCTCTCTCTCTCTCTCTCTCTCTCTCTCTCTCTCTCTCTCTCTCTCTCTCTCTCTTCCCCCCCCCCACGTGCGAGCATGAAAGCTGCCCTTTGGACCAAGGTGTCCGAGCTATTCTCGTCGCTGCCGTCTGACTCACCTTGCCGAGCGCGGAGGGGCAGCTCTGGGCGATCTTGGTCTGCAGCACGCCGATAAGCTGGCACAGCTTCACGCCGTTGTTCAGCTCCTCCATGAAAAACTCTGCTCGCACCTCCTCCCCTGGAAAAACAGACGAGAGCGCAGCGGAAGTTTTACAACATCGACTGGAAACGCACTTTATAAAAATGGAGATATGTCCTGTTTGAAATGACATGAAATTAATGCAACAAGAACGGCAGAGAGAAGAGCGCATATCTCTGCTTCTCTCATCTAGATCCATGAATTAATTCCTGAGAAATTGTTGAAAACTTCAAAAATGACCTCTCTCAATGTTTAAGAAAAAGGCAAAAAGATGTCCTGGAATGGCACCATGGGTTCTCCCCTGACCCATACCACATGCTTCAACCAACCATCGTGGTAATCTGTCCAGTAGTTTGAGTGTTAAACTGCTAAATAACAGACAGACAGAAAGGCCAAAGAAAACACAATCTCCTAGGGGGAGGTAAACAACATTCTTCTTCACTCTTTTAGCCGTTTTTTAAAAATACTACAGTGTCTTTTGTTGTAGGACTAGAGGGAGTAAAAGACTCCGCTAGGCTACAAACTCCTCAAGGACTCACGGCGCTCCCACGACCCCGTATTGTAAATCACCGCCCATAAGAAACTCAACAAAGGCCACTGGGTCTGACTTGATTCACACTGGGAACAAATTCCACAACGGCCATAACACTAAGCGACGGAGATCGCGCCACAAAAGTTAATTTCCCGCACAACAACGGGCCGAGCCCCGAGGCCTGAAACTCGATCCGCGGCGCGCCACCTGTTTCTGCAGCACTCGGGACGCAGAGGATCGACAATCAGATCAGTCAAAACGTCTCAGAACGTGGGATGCAGGTCATCACGGTCACGGCCAATTACACACGTTGAGCGTTTCAGTACCTGCCCACATTCCTCGTGAGGAAAAAACCAAATGTCGTGCTCTTTACAAGAACAGTTTCAGAAGTCGACAATAGAGTCAGCTTCGATTTCCTCACTGCTCCATTGTGTCCCATGGGACAAAAGATGTCAGTATAATGGCAGAGGCAGATGAAATGAGGGGTTTCGTTCCCCCTCCTGTTTATGTGGTTCGCTGACGTCCGGCTGGAAACAGCAGCATCCAAATCCAATTACATGGGAGACCAATGTCAATTGTGCTGTGGTATTTTCCTCGCCTCGAGGGGGAAACTGTTAGCATGCAGATGTCTAGTGTGGATTCATAGGTTTGGGATCCCATGATGTTTGCGTGATTACAGCCACAGAAGAGTAACGTACAACAAGTGTCTTTAAAAAAAAGGACATTTTACCCAACAACCCCCGAAATGATCTCAGGTGGTACGCAGCCCTTACCCAGCATGCCGGTGAGCCAGATGGCGAGATCCTCCTGCATGGGCACCAGGTTGGCCTCGTGCCGCACTGCCAGCCACTGGTCATACTGGAAGACGTCCGCGAGGCCGGGGCCGTGCCGCTGCGCCAACGGGCTGCGAGGGCTCCGGGGGCTCAGCAAGGGGGCGTCAAACTTCTCGCCGAACCACACCTGGAGAGGAGAGGAAGAGAAAGGATTAAATGCCCGCCATGTTTAAATAAACAACGTTCCCGACCCCTAGTTTGGGATCCACTGGATAAGGGACTCCCTCATTCACAGTGCTAAGGATTGTAAAAGTTGCTTTAGGACTCGGGTTTGCTTTTGTTTTTCTAACATGTTGAAAAAATGATCCCTTAAGTGAGGAGTTGGGAGATCAGCCTGATTCTGTGTGTGAGGACTCTAACTACATGGGAGGAAAAACCTATAGAATGTATTTCAGAGTGAGCAAACTATGGATTTACTCTAACCCCTGAATATAGGTTAGCAGTTTCCCCTTAGCCCGCTCTCTATAGACCAACACATCAAGCATTATCATACTCTAGTTCCCATTCAGCCTCACACTGCGGGAGTTACGACCCATCCATGCACAGAGGAAGTATCAGGTCTCCCGTCGTAGCACACTTCCCCTCTACTCTCAGCTGGAGCTCACCCACTTCCAGGTAACCACTGTACTTTACTCCATTTCAATACCACACACACACACTCAGCTCTGTCCCCAATGTGCACTGCTACGTTTTCTTTTCAAATCCAACGAAAATCGAGTCAGTTCAGCGCCGTTGCACTCGACTGCTCACGTGTCCAGCGCTGCTCCACAGTTGGGGCCCGGTGCCTGGAGCGAGCCGCTGATCCTGGCTCTGGACCACGATGTCCCATCATATCCATCTCTACTGTCACACACACTTCCTTCCTGTCTCTTCTCTCTCAGAGCTCTGCACTGCCTCTAACACCGACTATTCACCAAGTCTTTTAGCTCGAGGAGAGACATAAAAATCCAGTGTAGCTTCCCTGTTTTTTGGTTTTCACAGCCACAATGTACATAAATTACATTATTATTAAGTTAGATATACTTTAAGGGGGGGAAATGACAAATTAATGGCAAACTATTAATGTGAGGCATTTTAATCTGGATTTAACGTGAGCCAAACTGGTGTCTCTCTAACATCTTAATAGATACAGAATGAAAAAAAACATAAGCATCTGGTGGCTTTGTTGTGTTCTCAATTTTTTTTTTCCTAATTGTTCTCAGACAGCAGGAGGAGTTATCTAGAAACCAGCAGCAGATGTGCACGACGACTCGTCCAGACATTACATAACTCCCTTATGACCCTCCTCCTCCTCCGCCCGTTCCAGTTTGTTGACATCTGTTTAAGATACAGGCTTTAATCTTTGTGTCCGTCACATGTCATCGAGCGATAAATGAAAGGACTCTGCTTCCGCTGTGCTGAGGGGCGGCATTGTGGGTATTGTGCTTTAGACAAGGCTGAGTCTCATAGAGGCCTGGAAATTCATCATAATGCTTCGGCGTACAAACAGGAAACCTCATAGACAGTCAACAAAGGGGCCGTTTATACAGTGATGTACTGATGCTGATGCTCCAGGCTGCCCCAACAGCAGTGTGTGTGTGTGTGTGTGTGTGTGTGTGTGTGTGTGTGTGTGTGTGTGTGTGTGTGTGTGTGTGTGTGTGTGTGTGTGTGTGTGTGTTTGATATGTGATATTGGACTGTTTGGCCATGCTCACACAGTGTTGGTGTTGGGGTTAAGGAATTATAGCAAATAAAAGCTAAGTAAACGAGTTTATGACGATTTACACAAGTGAGTCTAAATCTATTCCGATTATTTGGCCGTGACTTTTAACCTTCAACCTAAAACCTGCCAGTTTAAAGAGATTTCCTATTAAAACTAATAATAAAATGTGACATGTGAAAATATATACTTTTAAGCAAAGAGTCAAAGAATTTAAAAGTAGTTTTTCACAAGACACATACAACATTTTGAGCTTGATCGCTGAGCTGATAAAAATCGCCCGATGAGCCTCTCTCAGACTTATTGGTATCAGTGTTTATGTTTGCGGATATGAAAACTTATTGTATAGAATCAACAATGCCGAAAAAATGCTTTGGCAGTTGGAAATGGTGTCATTACGTAGTTTGTCCATAATAAACTGTAGTGTAGTATTATTATTATTTCTTTTTAGATGTTTACAACGATCAGTGTTTAAAAGATGTGCATTTATTTTCTCTATTGAAGTTTGTGTTTTCTTTTTACTCATAGTAATTAATAAAGTTTTTTGGTTAAACTGTAAAACCCCAATCATGTTAATTCTGACAAAGGTTTGATGACGTCTTCAAAATCGACCAATACATCGGTACCTGGAACTTTTTACTCCTAATATTCAAAGCAATGCAGATATCCTCAATTTTTCATTCCTCATATGGGTCAAGCTCCCAAAATACTTGATCCTACATTTCCCATCATGCAGCTAAACTCCGTCTTTTGTTAAGTTGTGTTCACTTTGGAAAACCTCCCTCCACAACCACAAAAGACGACATTCAGAGTAGTAATTCCTTGCGATCAGTAAAGTACACTTCATGTGTGTATTCGGTGGAATGCCCCTTTAGCGCTCAACTTTCAGGCAACTTTGACTTGTTGTTGTGATTTAACAAAATTCATTGTTGGTGACACCAGCAGCCCTCAAGCGCTTACAGTCGAGTCAACGCAAACAAACACTTAGAGCAGACATCAGAGAAGACGTCATCGGTTTCGCACAAGTCCCACAATTGACCACATCAGATGTGAGACTGGGGAGCACACACACACACACACACACACACACACACACACACACACACACACACACACACACACACACACACACACACACACACACACACACACACACACACACACACACACACACACACACACAGAGAAGTGGTAAACAGTGGTTTAAAAAAAAGCACCTGATCTTCTGAACTGAAAAAAGATCATCTCACATCAAAAGAGACGATCCAACAACAACACACCAGTGTATATTACATAACCCGGTTCAGAAGGGCGGCGGCCTGCAGTGCTCAGGAGCGCCACAACATATGTTGCCTTTCTCGTTATCCGGTAAATTAGAAAATAAGGCAGCGTAGTGCAACGTTCACAAGTTACGTAAAAGACACCGTTGCGATTAGAGACCAGGACGGAGCGCGCGGGGGGGGGTATATAATCCCACCTCATACTGTGTCACCTGACTGAACACAGGTTCACAGAGAGCGTTCAGTGTTTGACACAGCACGCTAACGATGTAAACGAAAATCTGCATTGACCCGAGTAGAGGGGGCGTTCTCACCTAATCTCCCTTTCTCTTACACCACCTCTGTCCTCGCTGGGAGCAGGAATGTCCAGAGGTAATCCAGCGGAGAAACGGAGATTTTTAAAGCAGTTGGATCTGATGCTCTTAGCACGAGCCACTTATGGCGAAGGGAGGCCAAAGTCCCCTGAAACAATAGTCAATGGCAGGAAGGTCACAGGGAGAAGTGGATACACACAAATAAATTTAAAAAAAGGAAAAAGACTTTCATCTATATTTTCCTTTTCTTGTCTTATCATCACCTTTTCTTGTGACAATTATGTCCACTGCTTATTTCAAGATTTCCCCCCATTATGTAAGCTTTTCCTCATGACTATCATTTGTTCCCATTGTCACGAAGCCTTTTTTCACACCACGTCAGTGATTCATGTATATGAAGCCTGTAAACAAGCCTGACAAGTGGAAAAACACAAAAGCTTTGTCAAATGTTACATCTTAAGCTTTACCAAACGGCTTCTTCATTACATTTTAAAAAAGGAACCATCTTTCAAATTTCTTGAGCCAATCCAGTTTGTTTAAACCTTCCCATGCTCTGTCTCTTGATCTTTGGCCCTTGAGGATCATCACTGAGTCGGGGGCTGTTTGGTTCTGGTCAGGCTGAACTAACACGGTCACATCTCTCTATTCAAAGGCTAACAGAGCTCCTCCGTGATTCTCATGTCGCCTTGGCATTAATGAAGAATGTGCTGATGGACGGTGGGAGCACTGCTCCTCCGAGACATCACTTATAAATCAAAGTGTGTGTGTGTGTGAGTGTGAGATTGCTATTGTCTTCCTGTGGGTCTCTCTGGAGGTTTTCATGGTTGTGCTCCGTTCTGTCCAGTTCTTCTCTTCAGTGCAAAAGAGACCCTGAACATATCTTCTGCACAGTGATATGCAAGTTGCTACTTAAACATGAAGATGCTCCACAAGCAGGCAACAACGCCTCCCTAGCCCCTGCACACATCTCGGGCGCTTTCACCCCTACCTTGTTGGTTTGGTCCAGACCTTCAGACTTTTCAGGTTAGACCAAAATAACAGGTGTGAAATGTGCCCCTGACCAATGGGCCAAAATTTAGTCCGACCAAAAGAGGCGGTCTCAGTCCAGATCAAACTGAACCATGGTTCGGTTTGTTAACAGTGTGAAAACATTTCTTTGGATAGTTCGGGACTTCTGGACCAATTCCAGGAAGTTGAGACGTAAACAGAAGAAGAAAAAGAAAAAGAAAAAGAAGCCTCACTGAAGAGAAACAGAGTTGTCGAGTTTCGCTTGAAGTCTCACACAAAATCCTTTATCCCGCTCCCTCTATTACAATGTGAAATCAAAACTAACCAGATCAAATGTAAACCATGTAACAGAGAAATGACCCTTGGTCCAGACTTTCAACAGACTTACATTAAGCCTGCACGACCCTGATAAGACCACAGTTTTTTGGCTTTCTATATGTGAACTAAAGGTTTCACATCCCACCAGTTGCCACATGGTTTTAACTCCACAGCATCTGGAGCACCTGCAGATCTCTGAAATGTGCTCAGACATCTGAAGGAACGTGAAACCATCCGACATCACGCTTCACAATGGCTGTGTTGCATTAATAAAAAAAAGTGCACATATGCCACTTACACTTCCCTGAGGGCCTTTGTTTTCAACATGGCTGAACAGAGCGTTGGGGGTGTGACCAGTTTATTGGATGTGACTGTGCTCTACATGGGCAGCGAAGCTCTGAGCGGAGCTGTGGAAGTGACTGCAGCGTCACTACAGTTCAGATCTACAGGATCAATATCCTCACTGGGAGCCTCTCGATAACACGCAATACCAAACTAGATTTTGTCTTTTGTTGTCTGCGCTTTAAATAAATATGAGTTAGTTAAACATCACGGCTGCATTAGAGCAAGTCTGATTTATTGGTTGGCTAATAAAAATCGTCCAATGAGACTTTAAGCATTTATTTTCGCTGAAATGAAAATGTTTATTTTACAGAATATACAATGCAGAAAAGATGTGAATTTATATTGACATATTAAATTAAAAAAAATGTTTATTTTCTTAATTCAAATATATATTTGGTTTTATTTGCTTTTTATTCATAGTTTAATTTCTAATAATGTTTATGGTTATCAAGCATCAATTACATTTCTTCGACAGAAGGGTTTGATAGTGATTCAGGAATCATTTCCATTATTTTTAAATACAGAACTTTATACATCTACTGATGAAACGATAATAGAAATACTTTACTCCCCAATATCCGTAATATAGACTCCATAAAAAAATCCATATCGGTCATGCTCTACTCTCAACTCCACAGTGTCATAACCAAATGTGTGGGACTATTTTAGTACATTTGCTCTCCACTTAGACGTGTTTATAGAGATGTTAATTAGAAATGGATTGAATTAAAGTATTGAATATTTGTTATTTAATGCTAAGGAGCTGCGCTTATATAAAAACACGTCTAAACTTATAAGAGAAGACAGGGAAAACTTTAAAATTGAATAAAAAGTAAAATTTTAGACAAAGCACAGACAAATCTGATGCGTCTGACGTTTCACAGTCCATCAACAACTCCGGTGGAGTCTCTTCACAGCCTCGACGACTCATCGCCATCAGCCTGACAGGTTTCCTGCCACATGCTACGTGCACGGCCCTGAGATGCATATTTTGCATATCCACAGTCTCCCTGCAGGGTGGGGGGAGCCAGGATCAATCCAAACCAGATGACAGAGGAAAAGCATGTCTCACCGGAGTGCTGCCATGTGACAAATCTGCAACACGATACGTGTGTTGTTTTGGATGTTGGGGATGGCTCGCACTTCGTTGCTGGGAGGGGACGGGGAGGAAAGAGAGTGTTGCACATTCCACTCTCTCCCCCTAAAAACATGTGGAGAGGGGGGAACTCCTCAGGGTCTCGGCAGTGGAACGTCAGACATGCACAACAACAACGAGGGGGCGGCCTGAAACACAGGTGGGCCCGTCACAGTTGCCGAGCGTGAGACAGATGTCTTTGGTTCTTTATTTAATCTGAATAACTCTGGTAGTGTCGGGGAAGTTTTTCTTCAATTTGGCACACAGACAGTTGAGGTGATTTATTGCTTGCACACTGAGAATGGTGCTGACAGGCCCAAAGAGGGCGCTGTAATGAGGACTCGAAGTCAGGTTCAGCCCTTATGGGATGTAGAGATTTCTAACTCTGTGATGACATCCAGCTGCACATGCTTCAAATCCAAAACGTGGATGTGAACGTGCAAAGGGTGATGAAATCCAAACGGTGTCATGATTCATGAAAAACAACATCTGCGAACCAAACACTGATTCGGCCATGTTGATCTCCAACCTGACGGACTGCATCTCCCTCCCTGACCAATCACGGTGCACCTCGTGAAGTGTAGCCGGTGATGAACTCACCTGGATGCCGGTCTGGACAGCCATGACTGCGATGACTGATTCACTTCTTCATCCTGTGGAGAGACGACAGAGGAGTTACACATGATATCTGATTATGGCACTTTGTTGAAATTTGATCAAATAGATACGGTTCATGTGATAATCAATTCCAGAGTCCTTTGGAAGGAACTCATAATGACTCAGCGGGGGCTACCAGAGTAGTTACAGGCCTTAAGCATCTCTTCCCTCCGGGGACTCTACCCGGAGTCTTATCATCACCATGGAGATACCAATGACAACCTCCACAGAAACAATGGTCAAACTAATAAACTGCAGCTCGCCAGGAAATAGTTACACTTCATGACTCATTTTAGAACCAAAACAAGACTCAACCCACTAGATCAAGTTTAGTTGTCAAGCGTTCTAGGTGCTGGTGGGTAGATTTCTAAACCTGGACAGAAGCAGACTAGTTAAGATTAAACTTTAAAAAAGGTCTAGATTGTTACTCAACACGCAGACTGGACAGCGGAAGTAAGACAAAGCAAACGCAGGGAATATCACGCATAGAGCACATTTCATTGTCTTTTCTTTTATTCCCCATTGTGGTATATTATGCTGTAAGTAATGCTGCCTAATTGGCTGCATCCCTTGTGAGGTGGATGAATATATAATGTACATCGCCTTCTGACCAAATGCTAAGGCAGAGACCTGGTACGCACCTCCCCCCAGAATAAGAAAAGAGACCATCCCAATACAAAATTCAGACAAATTTATTGAGTGAAAACTCAGCTGCAATAAGATTAAATGGACAGATTCAACATGTAATTTAGTAAGAGCCAAAATGATAGAATTGGCAAAATAAATAATCAATAATTCAAATACAACCAATTCAGTTCCCCGTCCAGCCGAACAGCGGAGCCTCCTGACTCGGGTCATGACAAAGCCCTGAGAAGGACCCGCAAGATTAACTGGTTCCACACAGTGACTTTTAAGCCTCACTCAACCCTGATTATCTCATCAGTCTCTAAAACGAATTTCAAGCATGTGTCTCTTCTATTCAAAATCGAATTAATTTTTTTATTACTGTCACACTGATTCTCCTGGAAAAAAAGCTTCCGATTCCAGCAGAGAAAAGTCAGTCACTTCCGTTTTTTTGTCAAATCTACTGTGTCATGAGCATGTAATCAAATTTACAAGGTATGAATTCAAATTTTGCAGGGTTTTGAATACCATGTAATGAATGAAGGCCTGTTAAACAGGATATAAGCTGCGAACAGGCACACAGGATGTATCAAACAGCCTCCTGGGTAAAAAGAAAAAGGGAGCATTTAGTTTTTACTGGACAAAGTGAGATTGAGCAAATCAGACTTTCTCACGAGGAAGTGATGAGGTTAGTCTGAGTGCTCCTCGCTGCCCTTTCCCACACAGGATGTGAAGGATTACCCCCGACGCTCAACTGTCCCCGAGGGTGTGCGTTTGACAAAGAGAGGCGGCGGGTGGGGGGGAGAAAGTAATCACAAGCGCCTAGATCCTAATAACACTGATCATTTGCTCAACACAGCTGAGGCAATACTCTGCCGCTGGAGACCCCCCGCCCCCAATCCCCCTCAGACACACCTCAACACAAACATCAATGCTCAGCCACGATGGGTTGGTGAAACTTCTGCACTGCTGTATAAATGTTCTGGTGGTTTCCACTGATGCCAACACGCACAGAGTGAGGAGCATTCTGATCCACAACTGCCCTCAGAACCACGCACACTAAAAAAAAAAAAAAAAATCACATCCTCAGCTGCTCATCAAAAAGGCACAGAGAGCTGTGTCCAGTCATCCGACACCAGATCTGCAGCTGTGATGGGAGAAGATGCCAAGTCAGCGGCCAAGGATGGGACAGGGGCGGGAAGGATGACAACACAACACGACTTACCTTCGGAACACAAACAGTGCGGTACAGAGCGGGGGAACGGCGCCAAACAACTCGGATCAGCCTCAAGAGCGCATCCTCGCCACTGCTAAGCCAAAACCCCCCCCACTTACGCTACTCTTCAGCACTGTCCAGCCAGAGCGGCTCCTGCCTCTGTGGTTCCACGAGTGAGCGGGGAGGGAGAGGCAGTGAGAGAATGACAGGGAGGAGGGAGGGAGGGAGGGAGGGAGCAGGAGGAGGAGGAGGTGCAAAAGGAGAGTCCTGACTAATGAAGTGGCTACGCTTCGCTAAGCTCTGCCGACCCCCCTCCTGCTTCCCCCTCAACAATTCTGTCACAGCGGTACCCTCTCACAAAGCCTCCATTGTTTTTTTTAGCTTGCCACCCTCCCCACCACGCACACACACACACACACAGACACACACACTTCTTCTCATCCCCAGATCCAGAAACCAAACCAGGAACTCCCCAATCAGGATGCGATGAAACGGAATGAGACGGGATGGATAGAGGAGATGAGGTTGAGGGTTGGGGGTACCTCCACTTCCTTTTCATCCCCCCCACCCCCCTCCAACGCTCACCACAACACCCCTTGAACCAATACTCAGCAGAATGTTTAGGGGTAGGAAGCAGGAAAACCAAAAGAGAACGGCTTCGTACGTTGGTGCGTTTTTGAAGTTGTCAACTTGTGCTTGTCCTGAAAGATTTGGCCCGGGGCGTGCACGTAGAGAGGGAATTACTTTGAGCGAGCAAAGTCCAAGTAACAAACAACAGAACACATGACGTCATGCCGCTGAGCCACATGCACAGATGTTGGTTTTCCACAGCTGTTTCAACCACCTCTGTTATCTGAACTACAGCGTCGTTTGAGATGTGCTATTCACACAAGGCAAGTTGACCCCCAGTATCATCATCACTCAACACTTACAAAGTATGTTTCCAGAATTAGACAATGTAAAATACGATTACAAGTGTTGTGAGGCACAGATTCGTGCACAAGACTGAAGACTGAGAAAGACAAAAGGGAGTAAAACCCTGAAATTAGACTGAAATCTTCACTGGACCGATGTTTGGTTGAAGGCAATTATTCAAACTCAAACCAATGAAACCACAACATGCTTCTTGTTGAAATTTCAGTCAGTTTTAGGGAATCGGATCTGAAATTCTGGAGAATAACTCTTGATTTGTAAAGGACAGATGATGGATTACCTCGAGAAAATTTCTAGCTCAAAGCTTGATTGGTCTTGATCAAGTCTGAAAGGAATTCAAGGGTCATTGTAGTTTGTTTCAAGTATTGTTGGGAAAAGTCCTCAAGGTTACAAAGCTGAAAGAGCAGAGTCGCTGACAGAATGAGGACATTTAGGGTTTTAGAAGAGAGGAACAATCCAGAAAGGCTCCGTTTCTTTTCAGCATGTAGGCGTTCGTCAAGGGTCACACTCAGCAACACGGGACAAAAGGGCAAATCTTTGGCTCTGGACTCCAGTTGTGTTGCATCTGGGGCCCCGGCAGACCCTGGAGAGAACAGACTCCCCACAGGGACCAAAGGCTTTCAAACACAGTCAAATGTCAAACACGGAGGAGGGGGGAGAGAATCGCAGCCAAAAGCAGAGAGGCGAGGACAAAACATGTTTCACAATCGCTGTGAACTTGGGAGTGGTTTATTGGAAAGTTCACGGCTCGACACTGCGGCCACGCAAATTCCCCATGGGTCACCGACAGGAAAAATGTCCAACAATGCCGGCACTATTCTGTCGTCCGTCTGTAACTTGCATTTTCTTCCGTTCTTTCAGTAAATCTGATTTCCACCCAGAAGACTTGAGATTATGCTCTAAGGGGCCAAATATGCAGCTGAGCCTCTTTGCGGATCATCTTGCATCGTCGATTGTCGAAGCTCCTGAGGAACAAATTGTACATGATGAGAACAACGTTATTTTGGGGCATTTCTGCAACCGGAGTCGTTTGCGAATGTGGAACTTTCATAATAATTCCAGAACTCAACATTGCCCAAGCATTAGCTTTTCCTCAGGTGCACGTGTGCCATTCCTATATTTCTAAAGCCCCATACGGATTAACTGAGCTAATGAGGCACTGAAACCCGGGACACAAAAGACCCTGCTCATGTTTGCGTTACCTAACCTGTATTTCTTGTCCTGAGTAACATAAAGGCTTTGTTTCGGGTTATATCCCCTCGGGAGAACTGCTATTTCCAGACTCAGTGGCCTCAATCACTTTAACATCAGATGGCATTTCCTGTGCAATATTTAAAAAAGGAACATCGCAGTGTTAGGAGTTTTGAACCGGCCCCTTGTTGTGTGTTGTGTAACACTGAGTGTGACAGTGGTAGCAGCTGAAATTCAAAATAATATAAAAAACATGTGGTGTTTGGCCTGTGGGGACGCTGGTCCACGTGCAGGCAGAGATGTGATGATGTGATGACTGTTGATTTGCCTTTCTGTAGCCACAAAGATATATAGTTTTGAAACACATCTTTTAATAGAACATTTTACTTACTCATAGGGATAGATATAAACAAACTGTGACAGCTAATTAACTCAACTTTGCTCCTTTTTTTCTCTATAATAATTATAACAAATAATCTACTTCCTGCCAGGAAAAGGTGCCGAACAAATGAGAGGAATTTCCTTTATCCATTCACATATGAGGTGTATGATTAACTTTTACCCTATTAAAAAGGAAAGGGATCTAGTCCGAACTTCCCTGTAGTCCGGACCAAACATAGATGCTGTTTTTTGAGGGTGGGGGTGAGACATCTGTCCGCGTGTTCCCCCTGCAGGTCGCTTCTCTCTCCATCTCGCTCTCGTCCCAGCCAGTAATCATATAAGAGGATCAGGGCTATTCCAGACAGCAGAGTGCATCCACCTCCACAACAAGTCGTCATCACAACACACTGCCGTGCATGTGGTGCACCCATGCAGCCTGCAGCGCTCCGGCAGTACATGCAAGCACCCGTGCATAAGTGCAAAAATGAAATGAGAACACATTATGTAACGAGTTAAAAGTAGAAGGTTCAAGCGGTGATGTCACTTTGATTTTCCGCTACATGGCACATGTATGTTGAGTGAATAGAAACAGAGTAAACGGCATAAATTAAGTTTTTGGGAGCTCCATCATTTTTTTTAATTTGTGGGAATCTCCAGAAGAATTGTTTTATTTCATTATTCATTTCCCTGAAGGTTAGAGCAACTGGAGCACATGATAAAGACAGCATGTGTCCCACACAGCTTTCCCTCCTCTGTTGTGCAACCAACGTTTCTACTGCACATGTCTTTCAGTGGTTCTCCTGCATGGGCTCTGCTTCAGCCCAATGTTATCACTCAAACAACTTCAATTAGGGAAAATATTTGGCTGCACTGTTAATTAAACTGCACATGTCGGTGCGTTTAGGTGTCAGTTGAAGTGCTTTTATTGAATAATCAAGCGATGCCTGGGGAGAACAGCGTCCAGCAATTTGTGAAGCCTCCTGAAACAAACAATCCGGCACTTTTTTGGACGACTAAAGGAAATGAGAGAGAACTTGGCTCTCAAGCTCTCTCTCTCTCTCTCTCTCTTTAACCCTCAGCTACTCCCTTCACTTTTCATTTGTACAAAACCATGAATGGTTTATTGAAGTTGTTTGAAGTGTGCCATTATCACCTTACATTAAAAGGTGTCACACCCTCTCTCTATGATGGCAGGCTTTTCCACCCATGTTTTAATGTGGCCGTTCAGATCAATACTGGTCCACGATTAACTGCTTCTTAAACATTATATTTTACACCTGAAGGTCTCCAAATGTGTGTTTTGATGTAAAAAAGAGCAAGGCTCTATTTTTAGGGATTGAATTCGATAACATGAGCAGGCAGAAATGGATGAGTAACATCTTTTGTGTTTGTCCCCCCAGTACCCGTGATGTGAAGTGGCCGTGGGCCAGCTCCGAGGGCCATTGAACCTCCTGTGCCCTTCCAGCTCCCTGCGGTCCAAAGCGGTTCTGCTGGACGCAGCCTCTCCCGAGGGAATACCAACTCCTCCTCTATTAAACTCCTTCCTGCTGAGCCCTTTGTGTCTGGTCTTAATTACCCTGTCGGAGGAGCGTTTCATTTAGAGCCCGGCCTCCCCCTTTTTGTTACAGATGGGGCCTGGCTGCACTGTGCCGAGAGGGAAATTCATTCAGTGGTGGGAGAATGAAAAAAGTAAATATACTTCAATAGGCGGCTGAACAAGTGAGCTCCGCGTGATAATAAAACTTTACTTTCTAAAGCAGTTCAGTCCGCTGTGGGCCTGTACAAGCTTGTTCCTCAAGGGTTTCCATGGTAAAAAAAAAAAAAGACTACCACTCATTTAAAAAGGATTAAAACATTTCTTGGCCTCCATCCGGTTGTCCTTGTTGGAGCGGTCTGTCCTTAGAGGTGAGACAGTGGGAGTAAAGCCCATCTTAAAGGCTTGAATGGGTGGGACCCACCTGCCAATCCCATTTTGATTTGTTGATGCTAATCCACGGCTCACTACACGCCACCAGGTCAGCTCTGGGATTTGAAAGCCCCTCGGTGCTGACTCAGGATCAGGCCTCCCACCCCTGCTTTCCATAACCGTGATGAAGAGAGGAACCGATGGAGGCTGATTCCAGGTCAGTAAAAAGAGCCCATGGGTGTCTACGGATAAAGACCTCTCGCATGTGAGATGCCACACGAGATCGTCCTTCAATTCAAGACTTCAAACAAACAGAAGATACAATCAACCTAGTATTTACCCACAACACATTGGGCACAATGACTTCCCACCTTTATCTCAACCGTTTTTCGAGCCTGACAAAATATAGGCTGTTTATTTGGGCAACACCCCCATTTCACAGGCCTGTCCCTCCCACCGTCAATAAGAATGGATTAATCCTGGTTATTGATTTAGCGCCTTTCTCCTAATGAATGTAACACCAGTGGTTGGTCCGACAAATGAGAACCTGGTCAGACGATTGAACGAACAAACAACCACTCGAATGGGAAACTATGCCCAACAAAGTATGTCAGACACAATAATGTCTTTGTATTGAAATTAAGATGAAATGCTTGTGATAACATGTTTATTCTCATAAAGCAAACAAAGCCAGTCGTCGCTGGTAGTTAAAACAAATAGGGTATAAAACTTCAGGGTTTCTCACACTGTTCAATGTTACAGGAGGTTTAACTGAACGCAACATCTACAGATACAATTATATAAGAAATACTTTTTAAAAAAGAATATCCGAACGATGATTCTGATCATCCCATCTTTCGATGACAAGCATTTCCTCACCACACTTCCAACATCAGCTGTTTAGACATGGATGAATGGACTGTTTAATGTACTCATGTGACTCATCACATGAGCTGTTTGGAGTCTACTGGGTCCCAGTGACCTACATGTGGAAACATATCCTCGCGAAACATAACGTCACTACGCGAACTGCAACAAACCAGTTCTCTCATACTAGTATTCCATCTTGGCACTGCAGTGTCTGTGAAGCCTGATCCATCACTTTAAGCAAGTATTTCCCATTTTTACAGTCGTCATCCCCATTTTTGTAATTTCCACTCTACATGATGTCAGTAGCCAGTCGGGCTGAGTCAATCAGCGGTGCCCAACACACACAGCATCCTTTAGGCGGCAGCAGGTCTGGCATGATGCCCAATGTTTCTGCTGACCTCACACACCCACACACCCACACACCCACACACACACACTCAAACATTCACACACTCACACACACACACACACTCACTGCAATGACATCACTACTTCAGTCGCAACACAGACTGGCCGTTTGAAATACGTGACCACACAAAGACAACTTGACCGTTGATCTTACATCAGCTGTAATTTAGAAGCCCTTGCAACTGATGGTCATCCCATAATGCATCACTTCATGTGTTCATTCATTCCATTAATGAACTGGGACGTAATAACTGTTGACAGAATGAGGCATAACAGGAGGAAAGTGACGGTTAGAGAGACCTTTTGGTTTCCAAGGTGCCATCTGTCTGGCTGCCAAAACTCCCAACTTCCAGGGTGTCATAACGTCTACTGCTGTAAATTTAAAAACAGTAGGTGAAGCATAGCTGAGCTTCTTCTTTACAGTCAACATATAACTTTATCATGTAATCCTATTTTCTTTACTGATGACATGTGGCGTGTGACATTTAGTCAGTCAGTCCACAATAACTTCACAATGTATCAGTCAAATAAAGTATTTACGTTGTTTCACAGGATTTTGCCAATAATGAAGGATTTTTTTTAACCCACAAACCGAAGTAAACCATCTCCAAGCACGCGACCCCAGCGTGGCCCCGTAGCAGGTTTTCTCAGGGTCAGTTCAGATAAGCCTGTGTGGCCCAAACAGCCACTTTGCCCCTTCCCCACTCTTCAGGGGCCAAAGAGATGAGAAAGGTCAAGGGGCCGGGGAGCTCAACCTAATTAGTCAGGTTGTTTTGTCACATAATAACCCTGGTTAGTGTATTTGTGTATGTGATAGGGAGGGGGCAGGGGGCAGGGGGTGGGATTTAAAAAGTGGGGCACCTTTCACCTTAATCAGCCTCAGCAGTGCTCAGACATGGTGGGAGAAATATGGGCCCCTAAAGAAAGAAACTCATTGCTCCATAAGAGACTGATTACAGGATGGTTTTGACACTACACTGATAAAGTCACAATACAGAGGAGTTCAATAAACACGGAGCTGGAGCTGTGCTGACAAGATGTGACAATATCAGTGAATATAAACCACTTGTGTCTTTACTGTCCCTGCTATCAGACTGTTAATAAACAAGCCTCCACATGAGGAGTTGATTTCTACAATGTTTGAATAAAGCAGTTTTCACATGTTTACACTTGTGCATTCATAGATGAATAGATAATACGACCAGTCCCATCCCCTGCAACATTGCTTCCAGTTGAAAGGCAAATCGCACTGTGAGTTCAACTTTGGTGACCTTTGATCTGCGATATTCGCTTTACATTCACGTATGTGTGACCGTGCCCTCTCACTCAGGTTTAACTTTTTTAAATATGCAATACCCATTTTCTATCTGTACAATCTCAAGATCATTTGTGCAATTCTGTTACACTGAAAAATGCAGTTTAAATTCAATATCATTTTGTTAATATTTTTTCTCTTGTGTTTATGTTGTATGTTGACTTATGTATTGCTATTACTGAGTGTCTAGTTCCACTATCCCCTTTGCTGCTATAACTCTAACTAATAAAAGAACTTATTTTATCAAGAAAACATTATTCAGTTATCTCTTACATCTTGGATGATGCTAGAAAAAATATATATATATATATATCCTAGACCGAGACCTACGGCTACTCTGTAGTTACTGGAAACTGTACCCAATCCTAAGAAAAAAAAAATTGTGACATGAGCTGGTCTGCAGAAACAGTCCACATGACTGAGATAAGTTGAGTTCAACTGGTTCAGCGAGTGCGACATGTCGTTGAGTCCAGCAGCTTGACCAGAGCTGGTTTAATGGACAACTAGAGAAGTTTCACCAATCAGACTTTAACATTTAGGATACTACTACATTAAATGACTGATAGCTCAAACAAGAAGGGACGGATTAGTAAGTAATACTAAGTATTTAATTTGGCAGTCTACTCTACATTGTGGTAACATTAAATATTTAATTGCAGATAATGATTTCTTTCCCTGATAGTGTCCACAATATGAATATATGAATAAAGCATGACGTTAGCACTATTGTGACTATTTACAGGATCTACATGTATCCACCTAAACAATAACAGCTCCACACACGCACTAAACAGCAGATGAGACAAAGAAGACTTAATGAGTTAAAAATGCACGTGGGGACATATGGGCGTGTGATGCTGCGTGTGTGGACACAATGGAGATGATAATGAAATCTTGGATTAGCCCTCATTTATTGAGGGTGCAGCTTACAGGAGCAGAATGAGAGGGGGGGTCAGGGTGGTGCGTGTGTGTGTGTGTGTGTGGGCGCGTGTCTCTGTCTCAACTTCTTTCGGGTCCTTGGCCACTCCGAAAACGCCAGGCCTGATGCCAAAGATCAAGCAGATGGCGATTATGAAGATGGCCGAAATTGAGGTTGCTACTCATGTGTGCACTCTCTCATTAAGGGCAGTGACACACAGCTTCGCCTGACACACGCTGACGCACTGTACCGTCAGTGATGAGGTGTCCTTGGCACCTTGAGTTTGTTGTTTGTCGGAAGCATGGTGGAAAACCTTTCCAACAGAAAGTCACAGGGATTCATAAGCAGGAACAGCAATTGGATAGGACTTTAGTAACTGCAATCCCTCTCAGTAACAGACTTCTCGGTTTAAAGGCCATTATTCTCAACTGGAAAACAACACTATAACATCAACATGACATTTCCACCTGCTGAATGCACCGACTGCATCTATTGATTATTGTGTGTGATCAAATGCTTTTGTGATGTGGTCCAATAAAAATATCCAAACAGAGCTACACTAGCTTTATGTAAATAATCACTGTAGCTCTAAATAGCTACAATTAGCAACAGTTTAGACGGTTTGACCCAAGTGGAAACCCACCGTGACGTCACCCATTGGTTTGTGAACTGACGCTTTGAAGCCTCGAGTTTGGCATTTTGTCCAGAGGTCACCATATTTGGACGAGTGGGGGTTGAGCCTAACTGAGAGGTGAGAGACACTGCATGCCCACCTCCACCTGTGACATGCCCCCATTGGAAGATAATAGCTGTCAACCATCGTCGTCTATTTTACTCTAAATGGAACCATAATTTACTAAATGGACATCAAGCTGTATTGCAGAAAACTTGAAACTAGCAACAGAGACCCAAATCAACTTAGGAAAACGTTTACTGACATTATAAATCAAGTGAGAAGTCGGCCATTGAAGGGAATACCGGTTTCAGGCACTTCCGCATCAACTTCACTACGTCCATTTTTAAATACAGCTTTTGTTTTGAACACTAAATTGCAGTAAATAAATATTTGACCACTTGGGGGAAGCACATCGAGCTGTAAACACGACCGTGACACTATCATCTTATAAAAAGGCTAAGATAGCAATCGTCACCGATGATAATTCTCTGTGGATGTATCTCATATTTACCAATCTGTTCAGTCTGAGATCAAACCAGTAGACTTAAAAAAAACTAGAAGGGATAAAAATCCAACACTGGTGAATCTGTTTCGCAGGGGGCAGTTAGCGCTGGTTAGGAAACAGGTTACGCTGATTTGTTGTGACTTTGAGATTAGAGAAAGTTCAGACTAACAGGATTTCATTTGGGGGCGAGTAAGAGAATTCACAGCGGGAACAGAACTGTTCAGTGTTGTAGCACCACGAACACAACAAGGTTTTTTATTCACATACAGCTTCAAGGGACCTGAAAGGTTGCCATGATACCAGAAGTGCGTTGACCTGATCACTGACTCTAACTGTGATGTAATACGATGCAGCTCAATTTCTCAATGACCGGAGCAGCTCAAGCCAGAGGGGTCACAGCCCACCCATCAGCTAATTGTCCTCCAGGCCAGGATAGAGACGCTGGAAATTACTGGATGCGAGGTTGATTATAAGCAATGAGTGTGGGGGACAACACAATGATAGGATTGTTCATTATGAACAGCCTCTGAAGGGTGAAAGATAAACATGTTTTCCTTTAAGTCACGAGTTACAATCACATCCCATTGGAAAGGTAACATGCGACAATAAGCTCAAGAAATCATCAGAGAAGTTCAAGCCACGAGGACTCACAAGTTTTCTCAAGCTTTTAAGTGTTTTCTTATACACTAGCCTTAAGGGGTTTTTGTGAAACTCTGGCTGGTTTAAATGTGCTTTATAAATAAACGTGATTATATATAGCCTGGTTCACAATCTTGCATATGATGGATGACGTTAAACGAAATGGGCATCCTTCCTGATTATCAGGCACGAATCAAAAGGTCAAGAGATAAATTCTGGCCATTGTAAAAACAAAACAATAAAAATCCTCAACACCAGAGTGGGGATGGTGATTCCCTGGTGAAATCCCTCTCTGCAGGAAGCACCTGCTGAGCCTTTACTTCATCTCTCTTCCTCCGACAGGAAACCAGGGATGTTCCCCTTTACAGGAGGTCTTCATAAGAATGTGCCCCTCCTGAGTTGGTGTCCTGCCACAATAGGGGCAGCAGCAGGAAACATGCCTGTCCAAAACAGGGGAATTGCACCCACAACCTTCACCTCTTCTGCTCTTCCCAATAAAGCCACGTCAAACACAAACATCCACGTAACACTATGTCATCATCATCCTCTGCCACAGCCTCACATTACTACCACCGTGCATCCCCCTGAGCGGACACAGCCTCCAGGCTCATATGTGCAGCACCAGTAACCCACTGATCCTCTTACCCATTGACTCTCACCTGCTGACCAAGGGTAACTGACTGGGAGCTGTTGTTTTGTTTCACTCTTAATACCCGTCAAAGTCAACGACAGTGTCACTATGCAACAGTGAAATCTGCCCAGTAATGGGACTGTTGACTGGTTTAAACCGCAGCTGCACCCTTGACACACGTTGGAGGCTCCAGTGAAAAGGTGTGAAACGTTTAGTAAACAAATAAGCAAGTCAATGAAACCATACACCAGTGAATGGTGCTGGATAGTAGCTTTAGACAGGCAGGGAGATGGATGTATGAAGAAAAAATTAATATATCACTTTTAACTTCCTCATACTTTAAACACAGCACTCTGTTTAAACTTCTAGTAGCTTGTCTTCACTATTCTCAATATCTGATGGGACTTTCAATCAGTCGTCACATTTATTCTAAGCACAGATTTTGTTATTTTTGGTGTATTTTCTTTGGGAACCATGTTTCCAGCTTCCACGAGGCTCCCTCATGGATTTAGTGGAGAATGAATCCGCTCTCTCTCTCGCTCTCTCTCTCCCGGACAAACTTTCCCCGTTTCTTCCCTTCTGAATTAAAGATGAACATAAAGAAATCCATCGGTTTGTGACTTACCGGAAATGTTGGAGGTATAAAAGTCTTCAGGCAGAAAGTGTTGTGGTAGTTTGTGTCGCTGTATCCTTGAGGAAAACTTGAGCTGCTCCTCCTGATCGGTTTAATTCATGCGCTTCTCCGCTGATGTTTGTGAGAAGCGCTGTTCGAACCAGCCAATCACAACGCTTCCTCCGCTGGGTGGGCGGAGTCGCGGTTTTCACCTGAGTGTCATTTTACCGGATGATGAAAATCCATTCATAATAAAAACAATAAACTTCTAATAAAGTGCTTGAATAAAGCTTTAAAACGTCACCGTGGGGATGTTATGTAACTGGTGATTGGGATGAGTTGACAAATAATAATAAAACTGTGATTGTATTCAAACGTTTTCCTGTTTTCTCTTTGGAATTATTCAGTCTTCTTCCATCAAGTGTATTGATGTTACTTGAATTCAGACCACTCCCACTCTAATATACTTTTTTATTGATTAATGTATTTATAATCCATTGTTTTTATGATCCCATAAAGTCCTGGAGGAATCTTTTTAGAAGTAGCAATGTCAGAAAGCTCTGCTATGTAACTGTTAAAAGTAAAATTACTCAATATACATGAAAGGTGAAATGTGTGTTACTCTATTGAATCATATTATTGGATCATTATTGCTGATGCAATTTGATGCTAACATGTCCTACTTACAGACTAAGTGGGATTCTATTTGTTTTTGTGGTAGAAGAAGTAATTTTAAACTGTTTGATTTATTGTTTCTTCAATGAGGCATCATATTCTTTTCATATCCTCAAATGTTTCCCATGTTAAAATATGACTTTGTAAATTGTTGGTATAGCTGTCAAATCAATCAATTCAACTTTTCATACAGGTTAGAGCTACACAAGTGACTGATCATCCTGTTAAGACAGGTTGAGACCAAAAAGATACAACAATGACCAATGACAATATAGATTTGAAAAGTCATAATCGCAAAAATAATAATAAAAGCATAGTCTGGTTAATATATTTTGTAAGGGAATAATTATTAACAGTATAAAAGAGTATAATATGTTTAATAATAATAAACAAACTGATGAAATAAAACAGAGTACGCTTTACAGCATAGATGAAAATAAGAAGTCCTGTCTAAATATCATTAATTAGTAGCCAGGCTGTACAGTTTGGTTTCAAGTTCAAGTTTGAAGATTTCTCTCATGTCCTGAATTTTGGAACAACTAACTGACTCATGCTAGAGGACCTAAGGCGCCACAGTGTATTATACACTGAGCATGTGAGACACGAATACACTGGGGCAAGACCATGAAGTGCTTTTAAACACAGGCAACCAATGAGAGGCCTTTAAAACAGGTGGGATGTGTCAGGACACAGATCTGAATCAGCTGAAGATTTATGATAAATTTGTGTTACCAGAAATTAGAGCGTCACACAGAGCGTCAAGCAGGCTCGATATAAAAGTATGCATCCGTTTTTCAGTGTCAATGAGAGAAAGACAAGGCTGCATTTTGGTGATGTTTTCATGTTTCATTAAAGTTGCATGAAATAGTGTGTGTGTGTGTGGGGGGGGGCCTTGTTCCCTGGTGACCCCTGAAAACAACAAATGACGCCCCCTGGCTGACAGAAAGATGACGATGTTGACTTCCACACTGTCTCCGCATACAAACATCACCGACCCATCAAGTAGACAAAAGGAACCCTGGCCTGTTTCATGCAGTGAGGAGGATGAGTCTCTTCAGGGGCTTATGGTTTGTATCGCGAGGGGGAGGGAGGACAGGTTTGTGTTGAGTTTCAGCCGCACCCTTGCTATTGTGGAGTGGCTCCATGGCAGCCTCTACTACAACTTATTCTTTTTGTTATAAATACTACAGGAAGCAGCCAGTCTTCCAGCTGCTGAGCCTGCCTCCCTGCCAGCTGAGCCTCTTGAATTCCCTGAAACTGGATATTGTTCTGCCGCTTGGCAAGTAAACACACACAACTACAGTGGATGGCAATAGACAGAGACTTTTTATTTGAGACGAATGTAAACATAAACTTTACATCATAATTTTCCTTGGGCAATCATTTTCCTGCATGGTACATATTGCGTTAATGTGCAAATTAAACTTGTTGGCTTGTGTGCCTGAGGTTAGAGAGCTTGTAGGTTTTCTACTGCCATAAGCTGCTAACCATAAACAGTGTGTTAGGTAAGTGGTACTTTTTTAAACAACAGATATTGAATGGATTCTTCATCAAAAACAAACCGATAATGCAGATAGAAAAAACAAAAAATGACAACTTGTGAAAAAGATTTGAGTCCTACTTCCTACATCCTGCATTCTTCTTTGAATCAGTGATTCAAGAAGTCCACCCCTGCAGCAAACACATGAAAATTACCATCCCTTTAAATGTCAATGCACCGTTACATTTTATTTCAGGAACTTAAAAAGAATAGAAAATAAATAAATAAAAGTGAATGTGAACTACAACAGTTCAGACATCATTCAACCTTCAAAGTCTCAGACCTTCATTATCTCATTAGGGCTTAATGGACTCAGGCAGGTCATGAGGATTCGTCAGCTGAGGATCAATTCTCCGAGTCCTCAGACCTTGTGGCAACACTCAGCAGCCAGGGGCTCTCCTCTGAGCAGCTGTGTCACAGAGGATCTGAAGACGAAGCTAAATAATATTCTCAAAGCAGGTTAGGCTGTAATAGATAATCAAAGTGGTACTAGCTGGAAGCACTCTCTAAATGTCATTAAGAAATGGAGTGGAGCTGTGGAGGTCATGACAAGATCTGGGTGACCTGCTGTGGGCAGATGGATTTAAAGTCGAGCTCTTACTCACTACAGGTGAGTTTGGAGCAAAGATTGAGCCGCATTTGATGAAGAGAACACTGTCAATCGATGTCTCCCTCTTGGTGCTTTATAGGTGCAGAACACCATCTGTCAATATATCCATCCATCCATCCACCTTACTAACCACAGGTCTTTAATAGGATCCAGGCCTTTTGCCCAGCAGATATTTGTCATATACACTTGTCATAGTTGGAATAGTACAGGTGTAACTAAATGTGTTCAAATAAATTCAGCCACCGTTCATTCATTGAGTTACACCTGCTTTTCCTATGTGACATTTGTTTTGTCAGTCTATACAACTGTGGTGGTTAATGCTGCCGGTGCTCGAGACCCAGTTCTTCTCTTTTTACAAAACCTGAGTCATTACTTTCTATACAGCAGCTGTGTGGACATGTTTGTAGGATCATATTAAAAGCACAGGTCAAACTGGCATTAATGAAGGCTGTGTTCCACCATTTATGGGCCAGTTTCAGGCCCTTTCTGAATGGACCAGAGCAATTGAAAATGATCTTGTCAATAACTTGCATCAACAAAGCAGCACAGGATAAAAAACAGGAGGTAAAGTACAAACATAACCAGGGGCCTTTAACACAGAGGGGCTGAAGCATGGAGACACAGTGGCAGCTGATGACATTATGAATGTAGACAGTCGTGTTTAATCTTCTGTGATATGCTCTGTCCCACTTACATTTCATATATATACATATGTGCACAGCTGCTCCATATGGAGAACAAAGCACAGGAAAAGCCCAATGTTTTTTATAGACCAATCATGGGAACTTTCTGTGTAGCTTAAGATCCAGAGACAGATTCACAATAACATTAAAATGGCAAAATCCATGTGCAAACTGCACCTATGAAGCCATGTTATCATATAATACAAATGAGAACGCTGTCAATTAAATAATACTGGATATTTAATAAAGACTCAATAAGGTCCTGCTGAAGGGACTAGCTCCCATTCTTTAAACACAAGTGCCACCTAGTGATAGGAAGGTGAAACTGAAACACTGTTCTTTCTAAACTGATATTTTCAAATCTGGTTAGAACACTAATATAAAGACTTGGGCTCTCACAGGACTTGGACCTGAACATTAAGTTATTCTCTATGTCGATGATGGAGGAGCTGGTCTATACCCAATCAGCACTCAGGCATGTAATGTAATAAAAAAAACAATCAAATATTAGCTGTCAAATTATATATATATATTATTAGTTACTATTTCAATGAATGCATATCTATAAAAAACAATTATTAAATTCACAAATGAACTTGCTCTGCTATAGCTGATCAAGAAATAAAATAGCAAAGGAGCAGGTACCAGGTGAGCAAGATGTGGGATCTGTAGAGCTCCAGCACACAGAGTGACTTTTAGTCACCTAACCACCTGAGTTAAGAACTTTGAAATCTAAACCTTCTTACAGAAACATTGTTGCGATCAACATCAATTTGAATAATGAATGAGTTTAGAATGGTGACAATTGTCAAATATTGTTGGTTTTTCTACATAATCACTATTATCCACAAATACACAGCAACAGTAAGTAGTTTCTTGTTTTTCCCTTGGTTCTATTTACTTAAAAGCTGTTCTCTGGATGGGGCCAGCAAATTATGTTCAGCTTGACACCCTGTACACTCTGGATCAGGCTGATATGTACTGGACACAAACAGTTACAGTTCACAGTATGACTGATGTGGAAAACTGAGTTTGAATAACTTCGTTATGATTTGCTTCATAGACCCCAATAACAACACTAATAGACGTGTCACATGTTAAGGCTTTGCCCTGTTGAGTTAATACATCAGCCTTTAGGTCAATCGGACCAGCAGCAGCACTTTGATCTGACCACAGCATAGAATAAATACAGTGCAATGTGTTATTTTACATAAGACATGGGTAAAAGACCAGATTTCTATACATAACATATATCATTTTAGAGACCATACAGAGATCAAATTCATATATTTTTTTATTTAATTATTTATTAATCAATATGGGAACCAGAGGCACAATCACATTGTTCAGTATTTGTGCCATGTGGTTATATTCATATCACCTTGGATTGTTCAGCAACCGAGCAACGATAACGAAATATACAAAAGCAGAACTGAGAGAGATAAACCGTATTTTGTTGACATGAACTTCCGTCTCTAGAGGGATCCCTCACGTGTGGCTCTATATGTTGTTTTTCCTGTTGAAGGGTTTTTTGGTAGTTTTTCCTCACTATAGTTGCAGATTAAGACCTATGAGGTAAATTATGATTTGTGAATATGGGCTATACTAATATTATTTGTTTGGCAGGATTAATGCCAATGCAATGAATGGTCATTCAGCTCCTTGTGTAATGTCTGTGAAGGCGAAACACAACTTTACTCTCTTAACTTACAACTTTCTTAAAGGCATCAGTCACATGTCATTATAATGTTAACATTAAATAAACACATTTAATATGCATCTGATTTGTATATGTATATTTATGTTAAGTCCACATTCATTTTAGGAACACGTAGTCCTAGATGCTAAAAAGAACTTTAAATACAAAAAGTGCATCTGCATTACATAACTTTTGCCTCTATTAGGATCACTAACTCCCTCCTCTAATCTCCCAGCATGCATCTTAATCCAACTGTGACTGAATCCAGTTTAGACTCTCTCAACTGATCCTCCAAGTACAATATGTTCCCAACAGACGGAGGGTGGATCCATCCCATCATTTTACATGTGAGGCCCAAGCGCCAGAAGATGGAGCCATTTTCCACCAAATGGCCCCAGCCTCCCCCCCTCCTCCTCCTCCTTCTCCTCAGTGCTCCAGAGGCATCGACCTCAGGCGTGGAGGCTGCAGGGAGGTGTAAGGACGTTACATGCAGTTTGCCTCCCACTGGGATCTTTTGTCTGGGTGCTTGGAGGCAGCTTGGGCTCACTGGCCCCATTTGCGCCATATGCCACGAGAGGCCTTGCTGTCACATCAGATGAGGACCTCTGTGTGATGGCATAGCTGACCGTGCAGCCTCTAAGTGCACATTTACAGTCAATGCACACCATTCATGGCTTTTTATATGCACATTAAAAATGGTGGCTGCGAAGAGGATAAGAAAAGAAGAGCTCAACCTGTTTTTTAAAACTGATTTTGTGTTTGTATGTGTACCGTTTCAGCATTTACTCCTAATATAATGTAAAGGTTGTGATGGTAATATGACGTGCACGCTCTGTTAATGATAAATACATTATGAATGCATGTCAAACTCAAGTGGATTCTTTGGGACTCTGGTGCAGATTATGATAATCTGCTAAAGCTCAAATAATGCATCTAGTCTTTCACAGTTTCACCTACATTATACTAAAGTTGATTGTATACTGTTCATTAAAGCATGTTCTGTTGTAAAGCTCCTCGTGAATGCTCAGATCGCTGTGAGTTGAGGCACAAGGGAACAGCTTGAAATCTTATCTGGGAAATAAGATTTATTATTATTGTAACAGCCTTTGCATATCTTTGACCGAGGATTCTCCTGCCTGACATTGACACAATATCCATTATATTTACAGGTTTATGTTTTGCTGCAGGCCACATCATCCATCTATCATGTGGAAATTACAGTTGGTCCCATCAGGAGCCCGAAGAATTTGTCCATTAACCCCAACAAACATAAATTTACTGACGAGAATATGTCAATTTATTTTTATGGGAAGACAATAAAAAGCACTCATAACTATAGACCTTCTGACTTCAAATCTGTCATCGAACACTTCAAAATAATAGAGATTCTAGATCTGCACGTAGATTATGCAGCATCACAACATAAGCAACAGATTTGTTCATTTTCTAGCAAAGCATTCGCCATTGTATACAACCAGAAATACATTGTATTCAATCTATAGGATGACTGAGGCCCTGCTGCCTCCTATCAGATTGATCATATGTATGAATGGCTCATTGGTCCGCAGTGATTCAGCCACAGAAACGATTGTTATAACGAAGCTTTATCTTTAAATAATAAGGACAAATCAAGTTGATTAAGAACTTATTATATTTAATGACTTATCAGCACCTTTGGCCCACAGGATACAGACAGGTTCCACCATCAGCACATCAGTTATTTAATCCAACATGGGGATCATCAGCACAAAGTTAATAACTTCGTTCATTAACTAGATATTAGTCGCACTATTGTTTAAATGCTGTTAAATATTGGAAACAAAGCAACTAGCTAGAGATGCTAATCGAAGATACATACGGTGGCTAACTAGCCTTCTAGCTACAACGTTAGTTTTCCAGAGCAACTGAAATATGTTCCCTCTCGTGCGGTTTTAAACCGTTTGTTGATTCATTCAACTGAATGTTGACAAGTGAAACATCGCATTTGCTTCGGAATCCAGAGGTAACCCAGTTGGCATCGTTAGCGGTGTTAATACGGGACAAAAAGCTGACACGCTAACGCCCGCCTCGGGTAAAGCTAGCGTCCAGGGCTCCCACCCCGGGGAAAACAACTCAAAATACGGGTTAGCGTGGCCGGTCAGCAGCGCTAAACCGTAGGTAAAAGTCCCCGCTAGCGCTGAGATGTCTCCCGGTAAGTGGATTAACACAAAGTGCTAGGAGCCCGGTTAGCTTGCGCCTGCTAAGCTAACAGAGCTAGCTAGCGCACCGCCGTCTCGTTAGCCCAGAATTCGGTTGACGGGTGCGGAGCCCGAACAGGCGTGAGGTGAACTCCGGTGTGCCGCAGTTTGTTTGCAGACGATCGGCACACTTTAGGGGGAACCACACGCAGGGACGCGCACTTTTCCGCTGTCTCGAGTCAAATCCTCAAAATGGGGTCTGCTAACGTACGTCTCCGCCATTTTGTGACAGGTTTTTCATTGTGCAAAGGGGTACGTGTAATGGTTGAATGTAACCCCATCAAGAAGATATCCGCCTGGCAGTTGGAGGGAGAAGGGACCTGGAGTAATTTTCAACCTTCCCGGGAGATTAGAGTCGGTCCGAGGTGGTCAGCAGGGGACAGGGGCGGCGAGACATCGAGTGGAAAAGTTCCCACCGACAAATCACTATAAAATGTAATAATCTGCAGTGATCATCTGTGGGGGAAAAAATCAAACACTCTGACATCTATCGATACAAATAGATTCTTTGAAGGAAAGTTACACCAATGTGAGATTCTGCATTTTGAATTGCATTTTGAATTGCATATTTATTGATATTCCACCAAAATCAACAACATTGCAGCCCCCATCTGTCAAATTGAGACAAATCAAGTGTGTCATTAGAGTTGTACAAGGGTGGGAACACTAATATACCCTAATATAATGTTGATCAGTTTGACATGACACACAAAGATGTGAAATTATTTAAATAAGTCACAACAAATACATTTTCTGGCAAAATATGGAAATTACAATGCATAAGGCCTTCAGTGAAAGCAGATTATCTCAGAAATGTGAATGAATGTCTAAATGTACTTAATGTGGCTGTGACCACTTTGGTGGATTGGTCTGCTGACACTAGATTTTATATAAAATATTAAAGTCATGAGGCATATGGCCTTCATTTCAAGACAATTATTTCAGAACTGTGCATTAATGAGGAAATAATTTAGATGTAGTTGCAAACACTTTGGTACATTAGTCTGCGTAAAATATATTTTGGATGAAACGTTAAGTAATATGACGTCAACATAAGACATTTCTATTTAGAAATGTGAATGAAGGTCCTAGTTTTCCAAAGTAACTGTAAACACTTTGGCCACCTGTACACACTAATTACTCGTATTGACAGATGCACTTATCTTGTATGATTGTGAATTTAAAATGTATATATACAGTCAGAAGACTGTATTACTTTCTGCAGTGTTAGTTTAAGGTGGCTGCTACCGTGATCTTTTTTAATTTATCATGAACTTCTAACAAAGTCACTATAGTTTTTATTTCCTAATTGAACTAGTGGTCAATATCAGTGAGCCTAATTTCCAATGCAGCTATAAATATCCTCAGGGTTCATGTCAGCCTGAAAAATAATGTTTTTCCCCCCACTAAATAGACTTTACATGGCCTTTTTTGGGGTGGGGGGGTTAACAAGAAGGCTATGTTAATTAGTGTTATCCCCTCCCCCCACGGGACATTGAGCAAGTACCTCCTGACCCGTTTTCCAAACAGAGAGGCGAGTTGTCAGACGGTCCCTAAAAAAGAAAACAGTCTCTATTGTTCCAACACCCGCTGCGCTCTGGACGGCTGCGGTGCCGCCGGTGGCCACAGAGGGCGCTGCACGCATGGCAGGCCGGGCTGCGCGGCCTCCACATCTTTTTGTCTGAGAACTGGATCCTCCGCCGCTCCACAGTGTGCGCGATAGCCTCGGAGCCGCGTCCGCAACACACTGTCAAACCAGTCCGAACGAAAACCACCGCGACCGAAAGCATTAATTCAACACCGTCCGTCATGGCGTTCCTCATCTGCCGGTAAATCGCTCGTATTTGCGACTGCTCGCTGGAACTTAGTCCGGGCTTGAATCGGGCTGGCTCTCTGTGTGCATCAGTCTTTATTAGCGAGCTGCCGCTCTTCTTGCTATCAGCTATTTCTTTAACTTTTTAAACACTCAGCTTCGCGAATGACTGAGCGCCGGCGGAGTATGGGATCCTTGGTGTCTTAAGAAGCGACTGAAGTGGGCTTTAACCGTTTTTGCATGCAAAAACAATGGCAAATTCGACGGGGAAAAATCTACTAGATCAGCGGAGGAAAGGACAGGCTTTCCTGGACGAGCTGCGGCAATTCCACCAGAGCAGAGGGTGAGATCGGGGTTGTCTTTCTTCCCCACAAATATAACTTCAATTCCCAATCGCCCGCCACTGCGAGCGAGCCAACGCTGTTATTTCAACATATGTGCGGGTATTTCTTGTGTTTTCCACGCAGATCGCCGTTCAAGAAGATTCCTATCGTGGGTGGGAAAGAGCTGGACCTGAATGCTCTCTATGTCAGAGTCGTCGCTTTAGGTGGATTTGCTAAGGTGAGTGGGAACTAAAAGTGGGTTTTTTTTTCTCCACACTCCGCCGTCCGTGGACTCCTCGGCGGACGGCTCCACAACTCCGTGCGGGCAACCCGGGGCAAGTGGAGCCCTCCGGGAAGGAACACGTTAGTGGCTCGGTGTTGGCCTTGTGCTAGTTTGCCGTGTATCTCTATGCAATGTGGTGGCTTGTGTTGTTGTGCGGTTTGAATCGAGAGTCCCGACCGCCTCGGAGTCAGAGTGCAGTTGGAGCGACTCGAAATTAGCGGGCACGTTTAACATCGATTATCGGCACGGAGCCCGGCCTCGGAAAACACCGCACGGCACACGGCGCGTCGCCCCGGGCTTTCGCCGGCAGTTTGCAGCCAGGGGGGGGGAAGCTTGGCTTTTTCTTTCTCGCCATAGCCATCTTTCTTCGGCTTCATGGCTGATCTCAAAATGTAGGCCTCACAGGCCCGTGTAGTGAACACAGTACACGGCAACCAAAACCACACTCTCCAACCGAGCGCTCGCCCCGAGCTCGAGCGTTTTTCCCACGGACACACTTTGTGAAGAGTTTAGCCTCGTTAGCATTTAACGGCAAAATGAAAAAGTGAAGTTAGCTTGTTAGCTTTGGTGCTAACTAGCCCCAACTGTAACGATAGTATCTTAAAGGCAGTTGTACTCAACCGATGTGTCCAATGTAAATATGTTCGCTTAATAAACACGCAAGCGGCTAATTAAAGGCTATTTCGCTAATCGGCGTGGCTGTGTAATTTCGCCACATTTGGCATTTTTAAATGTTTCCAGCAGTTTGGGAAAGTTATTGATTGGTGATTGTGATATTGCCTCGTAGAGGGGGGGACAGCCTGTAGCAGAACAGATGGTTGCAGTGTAACCGCTCTTTTTCTTGTGTTGCCGGTGTTTTCTTTATTTTCTCCTACTCGCCCTGTAACCCACTCATTTCCTCCTTCCAGGTCTCTGACAAAAACCAATGGATTGAACTCGGAGAAGACTTTAACTTCCCCAGGAGTTGCTCCAACGCTGCATTCGCTTTAAAACAGTACTACCTTCGGTAAGTAGCGCGGCCACGCAGCTCCCATCCTCTCAGGTACCATGTGGGAAGTGTTTACAAATGTGAAGATGCAGCAGCACCCAGCCTCTCGCTCTCTTCTGCTACCAAGCTGCACTAGTACAATATTGTGGCAGGCAATGCAAGGCTGCCAATGCACAGATTGGCAGCTATTAACTCACTTATCCCTGCCACATCAGAAGAGCACTGCGATTTGTCTGTTTTTTAACAGACCCATGTGGAAAAATGGCTCCTGTATTTATTTATTTTTTTTCAAATCTGCAACATAGTTTTGCAGAACACAGCCAAAGAGTGTCTTTTGTCAGTAATGGCTCTAAACCATAAACTACGGCTGTTTATTCCTCTCTAAGTGTTGCAGCCACAGGGCATTTGGGTTGGATATAGCTCTAATGAGTGAGATCTGGGTGTTGAAACGTGTTTTTGGTTGTGCAGCTTCCAAATGTAAATGCAGTCAGCTGCCAGTGATGGGAGCCTGGTGCACACGCAGCTCTCCTCAACAGCTGGCATTTGTGGTTTCGCCGTTGCTGCTCTCCCCACACTCCCCCTTTTCTTCCCGCGCCACCTCGTGCAACGATTGCACCCATCAGCAGCACCTGTCTGCAGGGGATTACACCTCTGTAGCAGCGAAATGCTCGTTGCCTCTCATGGATAGTTGAGGGCCAACTGCAGGTCACTGGTTGATAACACAAGCAGAGCCTAATTATCTGTGCATTTATACCAAGCTTGCCCTTCATGGGAGGTAGGCGGTCGCAAGCTGCGAGCGTAGCAGCCAATTTGATTACTAACCGTGCACAGCCCACGAGACCTGTAGCTCCTCAAAAGTTCACATTTAACCATCAGTGCTGATGGCAGTGGAGAAACACCTCAGGCACATGTGTGCTTGCAGTGCAGTTGTAATGAACTTATTGGGTTTGCGTTGTCTGAGTACACCAGAAAACACTATATTTAGTGTGAATGACTGCATACTTTAGAAAGCATCTGCCAGGATGGAGGGTTTGTGAATGCGGTTTTAGCACCTATTGAACAAAGGTGTTGGGTTTCTAGGAACTGATTTATGAAACATGAACATTCAGAGGTGTGTTTCTGTCTTTGTTTAACCTGCTTAGTTTTTGAGTGCATCATGTACTTGTCGCAGAAAGTCAACCGACTGATTTTCTAAAATATTTTTTTCTTAGGACACAATTAGGCCAACTAATGTTTCCATTATCTTGTGTAAGACAGCAGTTTATAAATACCAGCAGGCTGATACCTTGTTGTGCAGATGACAAAATGAGGCAGACAATCATGTAGAGCCATTAACGTCATGTCTGCTGGGGATGTTTTCTTTTTTAAATATCCCCGTGTTTCACAGACCAGCTACCTTTTTTTTTTTTATAAAAAAAATTTGGGGAAGGAGGGTCAGCCTCCTGTCTGACATGCTGGATATCGCACTTGTCTCGCGGCAGCCTTTGGAGCTGCTGTGAAAAGTTTATCTAAGGCAGCTCGGTGCAGTGGATGTCAGCGGTCTTGCCTCGAACAAGGCTGATAACAAGAGGCTATTCTCGCCTCCTCCATGCTGCTGCTTTCTTTTTTCTTCTTGCTGGCATGAGTGTGTGCGATAGAGAAATTAATTGTTTGTGTTTTGTTTCCTCTCCTTGTGACCAGTTTTGTCATGCAAAATTGGACAAGCTATGTAAGCGACGTGGGAGGCATTTGTTTGACCAAGTTTGCCCTCATCCAGCAAGTTCAGGGGTCACAGCCAGTTACACAGTAGATATGCACTCACTCTGGAGTTAGTTGGTATTCACTGTCTCTCTCAAGGACACTTAAGCTGGATGGAAGTTTGCTGATATCAGGTTTTAATCCTGACCATCTCTAACCACTGGCTGCTTGGCATTTAAAGCTCTTTACACTTTAAAGACTTTATTATGAATGTGCTGACAACTACAATGATCTTTAGCGGTCTGTTGTAGGTAATGATGAAATATCTTGTCGTAAACGTGGCCTTAAACAAGCTCAACTTAAAGTTGTCATTATAATTCCTGATGCTCTTTTCTCACTCGGGTGAACAAAATGAGTTGGCAGGTAGGAATGAAGGACATTCAGCTGCTGCAGGGATCCCACTTGTGACTCTTGGGTCACTGGATGGTCTGTTGACCAGGTTTCCCCTGTCTGAATGAATAGGATGTTCACGATGTGGCTCTCTCCGGTCAGCACTTCCCACTCAGAGCAGTGTAATGAGCAGCACTGGAGTTCAGTGCCAGATCCTGCTGCCGTCTATTTGATATCTGAATGTCACTCTATAATAAGTGAGCAATGTCGACCAGATAGGTTTTTTTCTTTCAAGCAAGTTTTCAACTTGTTGAAGCGCTGCTTTGACATCGCTCCTGCCGGTGGTGCTGACTTCATGTCAGCTTTGGGGGCGGAAAGGTTTCACACTCTGGATCAAAGCAATGGCCTCAAATCCCACTGACACACGAGAAATGAAGCTGTGTTTTCAGTTGACTTCATGAGGTTGAAGGATATTATTGATCAGTGGGACATACAGTACAGTAAGATTTTGTCCAACAGACACAAAAGGACAAGTGTTATGAAAAAGCAGGGCTTCCATAGACCATGGAACAGTTTGATATTAACAGCATTTTAAGGAGTTTTGGAAAATACCTAACATTGATCATATTGCAAGTATTACAGTAGAGCAACTAACATCTTTAATGGCGTACACGTGGTGTGTATCTGAAGCTGAACTTTTTGCCCCAGATCTATTCCTGTGACTGCGGAGAACCTTTTGCACAGTTCCATAATTTGACATACATTTATGTTCCACATCTGTGCACGCTGCAGTCTGTTTCACCGGGTTGAGTTAGCGTTACTAAAGGCTGCTTCCAGTTTGCCTGTGCCTACAGCGATTTGGATGCTTCTCGGTCAATAATAATTCCCATCTCCTTGGTTTTCGTCATCCATTTCACGTGAATTGGAGGTGGTTTGCATTAAACTCTCAAGCCTTGTGGGGCAACAGAGGTTTTTTGGGGTTTTTTTTCAGTGAAAACAGTCCAGTTCATCTTGGCACTCGCTTGCTGTAATTTGAGAATTAATGAAAGTTGTTCTGAAATAAGGCCTCTGGTGTAGCTACAGCCTGACATGACTTTGACTTCTTTTTCCAGACTACAGTGTATTATACACAGAAGCCAAGTCAGGTGACAGATACCCTGGTTCAACCTTTGTTTGCCCTCTGCTCTGCATCCCCATTGGGAGGAAATCAGGCCCAGGAGGCACTGTCATCTAGGAACCGCCCACTAAATGCTTCGGTGTTAGCTTAAATGCTCAAGTCATCGATTGTTTTTCTTCTCCATGAGGTTTTTACACATGGTTGGAATTGTGAAATGGAAGAAATTAGAAGTTCTTCTGCCTTGTTAAACAGTTTAAATGGGGGGACTGTTGTTCGGAGATAACCTTGTCATGTTTCCATTTTTTGTGAGAAATACTATTTGAGGACATTTTTTTATGCTCAAAACTTGAATTGATGAGCAGAGGTGGAAGCTATTGAAGATATTGAAAGGTACGTCAGATTTCTTGCCATATTATGAGCAAGTTACCCTTTTAGCTCCACTAGCAAGGACAGTTTTTACCGTCCACAGTGATTAAATATAAAGAAACCAGCTTTTGACAATTTCTCTTTCTGCTGAATCAACCACTGCCAAGTAATCTTTCTTTTTTAGAGTTTAACCTTCTGCTGCCGTAACAGCTTAATGATATACCACACTCCCACTACCGTTTGCAGTGTGAAGCAGGTGCAACCACTGACAGATTCACTTGTTTCAGTTGATATCAATCAACTTCAATATTAATTGTCTGTTATCCCCGGACTAGTTAACCACGTTTCTCCCACCGGCCTTGTGACCCCACTGCTAGGATCAAAATTCTCATGACCCCAGCAATTAGACTTTGTGTTGTTGTGTGACTTTGGCCATGTCATATGTTTTTCTCCAAGCATGAGGGGATCTTGACCCTATCACCTAACAACTGGGTTATGGTTGGCATTTCTTATATATAAGATATATTTCATTGAAACTTAAATTGAATTAATTAAGTCTTACTAAAAATTGAATAATTAGAATATTTCTGCCCTAGAAATCTCCTGGTAGCCTTTCTGCTTATCAAACAATGCCCTACGAGTTTCTGAACCAATGGTTGGAGAAACTCTTTGAGTTAACTACTGAGGCTGTAGAATCAATAGAAATGCCTCACACAGGGAACCCATCAAGAGGATGTCTGATGCAAAGGCATGTCTCTTGTTTAGAATTGTATAAAGACCTAGACAAAGTTTGGAACACCCCCAAAAAAATGACAGGTATTGAAAAGTACTTGAAAGCCACTGCCTCTGAATATATCTATTCATGTGTTAATGTCATGAATTAAGATAATGTGGTTAAAGCTGAATGTAATGTCAAAACATCAGATTTGGTGTCTTTGATTGAAAGATGACTTGTAATTTTACAATTTCTACAAAAAAGCGGGGGGGGGGGGAATTGTGCACACACATTTCGCAACGCTTTTCTGCTGGGAGAGTGTTAATTTTCACACCTAGTTATGCCATTATGCCAGTTACCATCATGCTTTTTGGTCCTGTTCTACTTCCTGTGAGAGCCGATAGATTCTCCTGCTCCTCTGGAACATCTGGATGAAGTGGCCTTTGATCTGGTTTGCATTAGCTGAGTTATTATTCCCCCGCCTCGTCCTGGCTGCTGCTTGGACTTAGAGATGCTCAGTTATGGAGAAAGAAAAGGCTGTGTGTGGACTAGTGTCTGTTCCTGCTTTTCAATGCAGCATAATAAGAGTGCTTTCCACCTCTTTTCTTTTCTTCTTTTTAAGCAGGTCTAGATGCTGAAAGGCTAAACCAGCTTGTGTTCATAAATGAGCCGTCAATACTTCCATGAGGTTGTGGTGTCATAATTAAGGCTTGCAAGCTACAAGACAGATAGTAATAATAATGACTTGTCTCTGAATTCTCGCAGCATTTTAGTCAAAATTTGTTAATTTGGCTGATTTCAGCGCCGACTGCTTAACTTTTCCCTCAGAGGTGGCCTTCCCTATTAGCATTTGATGGTGAGTTTTACCAAGACCACAATCTGTTAGCTATGGTTGACCTGGCCGTGCGTCACTCAGACAACAGAGAATTCTACAGGGATTCAGGGACCAACAGTAAATGCTATGTTCTTGCTAGAGTACCAGAGAGAAGTGTGAGAGATGAGACGTAAAACTATATTGAGATAGTTCAGCTATGTAAAATCACAAATATCATCCATACACTATCAACACTTCTTATCCAGTTGTGGGGGGGAGCTGGAGCTAATCCCAGCTGACATTGGGTGAGAGGCGGGGTTCATGCTGGACAGGTCGCTAACATACAGAGACAAACATTTCACACTTGCATTCACATCTATGGTCAATTTAGTTTACAATCAACCTAACCCCCATTCTGCACGTCTTTGGACTTTGGGAGGAAACCACATATCTTCTAATGGATATCAGTATTTCAAATAAAACATGGGAGGAAACAAAAATGGAACCATTTTATTCATATCACGTACATACATATGTTTCTAGCACTGTGGAGATAGGAGAAACCTGTGGGTATATTTGATATGCAATGTATACACTTGATGCAGAAAATCACTCGTGGGTTTATTGTGGTATCACCAGCAATGAACCATGTATGATGCGTGTCATTTTCTCCACACAGTCCCTAATATCATTTATTATTTTGAAAAATGTAAGTAAATCTAAATTCACAATATAAGGCTAAATGTAGTAAAATGAAAACACTATTAAAACTTGTTTTCTACGACTGTAATAAATAAAAGACCTGCACAATTGGCAGGCCTGTCATTATGCATATTGAACATTTTATAATTGTATGTCTCATAGAAGCGAAAGCTTCAGTCATTATGAGATAACCTGAGCCAGATAACTGGTGCAGTAACCCACTTTAATGTTAGTAATACTATGCAGTGTGAAACACGATAAGCAGAAGGCTGAAACAGTGAGACTGAGAGACTGTTCAGGGGAGATGTGGTTAATGCTGGTGGTCGTCCAAGTCTGGAGGTGAGACTTTAACTGTCCGTTTTAATATCTGCCAACAGTTGCATGCTAGCTGTTAGCGTCATGGGCTAGAATGTTTACTGTTGCTTGGCAGGTGACAGTGTCAGCCACTCCTCGACTCTGTCTCCTTGTAGACTCGTCTGAAAGCACGGACATAATCACAGTTATCCAGCTTCCAACACGTTTGATATTATTGAGGCGGCCCTGCTGACTCGATTATTGAGAGGATCTGTAAACCCCTCACATTACCAGATAATCTGGGCTGAACATCAACACCGACCAAGGTCCCAGACCAGATTTCTCTTCCTACTGTCCGGAGGGGGTGAATTGGGAATCGGCCCAAAATCTCGTGTAGTGGGCCTGACGCAAGGGAAATGGCGAAATCCGCAAAATGAATAGCAGCTGCAGGTGGATGGGATCAGCATCTCATACATTTCAATGGAGCACTGAGGGACGGGATTAATGTTTGGGGTGAAAGGGAAGCAAATTCAACGCTTGCAGCCAAAAAATAAGTGGAGCCTTCTCCTGAATTCAATAACACAAAACACATAGAGCGAGGTAGAATGCACTTGAGTGGTCATCAGGAATATTTCCAAAGAAATGGTGCACTTTCACACTGAAAAAGCAGCTTTGCATAACCCTTTCAAAAGAAAAGCTTGTTTTTCAGCAAAAGCATTTGGCCAACACTCGCTATTCACTTCCAGAGAGATGCAAACATTTGAATTGATGCGAAACATTGCTCACAACCACTTCTGTGCCATGGAGACAGACCAACCTGATAACTGAAATAGAGATGTTAACAATCATGCAATTTGTTTTTACACACATGTTTAAACACTCACGTAGGTTTTCTACTCTTTGCATAATTTTCAGTCACTCAGGGTTGCAAGCCTTGTTTCCTAAATACGATGTCAGTCACCTTACTCTCTTCTTTTTTTTTTTTAATTACCATGCAGCCACTTGAAGTGTGCTTTCTGTGCTGTAAATGAAATGAACTACAACAGCATTTTCTCAATTGGCTCTGCTGTGAATAAACTTTACCTTCTATTATTGACAAAGCAAACCACCCACAGCCTGCAGTGTTGGACATTCTCACATTAAATCCCAGGAAGCATGTCTGTCCAGAGATCGGCAGTGGGTGTGTGTGTGTGTGTTCATGTCTGCGTCCACGTCCAGCAGGGGGCAATCGACTCCCACACACTGACACATTGAGGGCGTTTGGGCAGTCCGGCAGCTGAGAGTAACTGAAGCCAGTGTCTGCACTGGTGCGATCCAGATGACTGTAAATAACACAATATTTAATGACAGAGACAAGCAGTTGCAAACAGGCGATCTATCACTTCTCATGCTTTGCTCGTTTCCCACCCCTTTGCAGCGTTAAGAGGGAAGACGTGCCTCTCTATTAGTGATGATGCACACGTTTCCCCCCAAAATGCCGTTAAACGATGAAGTCCCAGTGGTTTCTGTTGGGTGGTAATCGGATGCTACTCGAGGAGGAGGGGGTTGATGTTCCCCTCATCATGCATGTCTGAAAAAGGGGAAGTGCTGCAGTAGACCCCCCTCTCTCCCTCCCATACCGCCACCCGATCCCTTTTTTTTCTCTTGCTCGTGCCCAGACAGCGGTTGATGACGCTGCAGTTGGGACCGCGGCATATCTCTCCCGCGCTCTCACTCTCCTCCTCACTCTACAAATGAAGGCTGAGTGTATTTATAGTCCAGCGTGTCACCCGGCAGCCAGCGGACGGGGATTACCTTGGCCGCGATGAACAAGCGGGGCCTCATTCAGAAACAGCCGCTCGCTCGGTGACTCACGGCCACACATGCAGGGTTCAACACACTTTCACTGCTGAGGTATTTTGCTGCATGTGTGTGAAAGTGTGTGTGCGTGTGTGAAAGTGTGTGTGTGTGTGTGTTTTTGTTTGTCTGGCAGTTTTCCACACATCGCAATTGGGTGCTAATCAAATCCAAGTAAGTCTGACTGTTGGCAGTCGCATGCCGATGAACGATCTTTTCCCCCAAGTTCAATGCTAGTGCCTCCAGAATATGAGCAGAGTTTGAGTTAAAGATGAATCGCGAGTTTGATGTGGGAACACAGCTGTTCGTGTTGCAGCCAGTTCACTTGTTTTCACTTTCCACTATTCAGATGAGTGGTGGTGGTGGTGGTGTTTAGGGTTGGGCGATGTCTACCAAACTGCCATATGATTTACAGTGAATCATCATGATGCTTGACTCAAAATAATGACTGGCTGCCATTCCAACCCTGCTGGTGTAATTCAAATAACCATATTTGTGAAAGTAGTTTGAAACAACTTTTGGTCCTGTTGCTCTTCCCTGGTTAGCCAAAATCGAAAAGGGGTATTCAACCTGATTTTTATTGATTTGTTTAAGTTTTGTGGCAACTTATCCTTTGAAAGCTGTTGCTATAAAGATTATGTAATGCCTTCACAATGACATAAACACAGCATGAACCACACAGATTTTTCAAATTTGAAAAAAAATGCAGAACTTTAAAATCGACCTTATTTTTAAATGCGTGGTTGTACTTGTGTTTCACATCTCACACAGTCAGTACTAGTGATGAAATGGTTTCCGGTTGCACATTATACCATGTATGCAATGTTCAATATTTTAATTACCATGGTGATTTGCACTGACTCTCATCAGCCTTCCCTCATACAAAGTCTCATTTCTCATTTTCATTGGATCATGCTTAACTGAACAGTGTTGAGTTTTTGAAAGAACCACGTATGCTTGGCTAAAGTCTTGTCACTGACTCGAACCATAAAACAAATTCTAAACCAGCAGTGCCAGGTGAAAGCTCTGGTAGCGCTCCGATTTTAGAACTAATCCCTTGAACTGTGTAATTTACAGAGTAATAAAATGGTGGTCTCTCACCATTGACTTTTACGCTTGTGTACACAGAGTTCCCGAGTGGATTCATATTTTATCTTAGATTAATGTTGACATGTCATTCCTCCACTTAAGTGCTTGTCGCTGTGTTGTTTCTGCACTTCTCAGCAGTCGGACTGTATGGAAGAGTCCTTTCCCTCTGATTGTCTGGACGCCGCTCTTTGTCTGATCAGCCATGCTAAATCTCCCCCCCCTGCTTTACACTCACTTGTTCATCCGATTTCTAGTTTGACTTGAACGTCATTCTCTTTAGCCTGATTTCCCCCCAGCAGTGTCTGTTGCTCCACAGATTAATGTTGTGAATCATTGGCCACAAAAGGTTGTAACTTTGACACGTGGGTGTTGTCGTACAGCAGATCGCTCTCCAAAGTGAGTTTTGTGGTTTCAGCGTGTTGTCTCCTTGACAATACGTGCAGGTGTGGGGGCCTTTGTGAAACAACATGCTGCAGTAAGGGTGATTGATTTCACCCGTTTTCTTTATCTGAACAGCTGAGAGCTCCGACTCTCGTTCGATGTTTCTCTGCGTGACCTCGACAGCATGTTATAGTTTTTCCTCAATCTGGGTGGGAAAAGCAAACATTGTTTTACATGGCGTTTGTTCAGCTTTGTATAACCATTAAAAAAATGTCTATATAAATTAGAAGAGGGGGAGTTTATGGAGAATGTGCCTTTTAAGGGTAGCTTGTGTAATTATCCTGTGGGTAAACTTTAAAATAAAATGATATTATTGATTTTAATTTGGTATTGTAGATGTTAAGAGATGAAATGCAGGTATAAGGAGGAGTAAAATTACAACGGTTGGAAATGCACATACTGTGTCATTTCTCAGTTCTTTATAGTTTTCATGTTTTTTCATGTTCGTTTTCTCAAGTTTTGCATTTTATTGCTGAATTTTCAGTTTTTTTTTTTCCCTCATCCCTTTATAAGTTAAGCAGTCATTTCTGTACAAGTACAGAACAAGATTCATGAATAAGTTCAAGGGATATTATAGAACTTTAACCTGATGTGTACACTACAAATATGACTGCAGCAGCATGAAATGGCTCAAAAAGCAACACAAGCCTAGAATAAAAAAAGGGTGTAAAATTCATATTTTGCAAATTCTAATGGATTTGAGTTGCATGACATTATCAGCTGTGTTTCTTAAATATGAGCAGCCTGCTTTAATTTAATAGAGGACAATTGCCAGTCCGGATTCTTGTTAATTCAAAAGCAGTTTCCTTAAATTTCCGTTGTGAGTCATTTTGTTTGCACACAGTATCATAGAGATGAAGAATGCTGCCTCGGCTCCTGTGCTCATCATAAAATGTGCCTGCATACATTCAAGAAACAAATCCCAATAAGTCCCTCCAGTCTTTGAAAGAAAGTAGAGCACAAATTCAACAGCAAAATTCATTCCAAGCAAGTTTTGGCTCATCGTCTGTTTTATTTTTCCCCCCCCTTACAGATACTTGGAGAAGTATGAGAAAGTCCACCACTTCGGCGAGGACGATGAAGAAGCGCAGCCGGGGAATCCCAAAACCTCTCTTCCAATCGGTGCAATTCCCAACTCTTACAACTACCAGCAACACGTTGTATCAGGTAGGCAGAGACGCCCTCAGTGCGGGAACTGGTTCACTCGTTTGTTGTTTTCTGTCTCACTCCGTTTCAGATGTACAAGTTCATCCTGTCCCTCTGTCTCTTTCTGTCCGCCCCCTTGGCCAACGCAGACACTTCAGTAAATGTGATTACAGCAAAGCATCGCTTCATCAGAGCTGTGTTAGATTCATGGGAAACCGGTCAGCCCACAGGTCAAGTTTATGCATAGAAACGAGCCTTGACAACAGCTTTTTGTTTCAAGGATTTTTTTTTTTTGTTGGTTGAATTTATTTCATAAGAGTATAATTAAGGAAGGAAAGCGGGCTGTATGTGTTAGCTTTGTGGCTAACTACTTCAGTGACAGATAAAGTGCAAGCATTTGTTTGGTAGTGGCTGCCAGCGCTATACTGAGCGGCAGGGAGAGGATGAAAGTGCTTTGTTCATTTACTCAGAACCGTCTGAGTAACTGTGTCGCAATGTGAAACTTCCCCGCAACTAAAGCAGACCCAGCTCAAACAACTGCTGTCAGGCTTACACAAAAAGAGAAATGAGGGGCCCATGTTCCCAAAAATCACATCAGTCTTGTTGACACAATCATGACCCACAGTCTGTACCATTGACTCCAACCAGCCTCTGGGATATTTACACCATTTTAAAAAAGCTAAATTAAATTAAAGACACTAGTGGATCATACAGAGCATCAGTGTATTAAATTCCACATTGTCCACAGCTTTGAATGGCTCCATATCCAGATAAAACATGTCTCCTCGTGTCACTTTCTATTGTTCGCGTCTTTGATCATAATTTTGTATCTCCCCCGACTGCTTGACGCTGTCTTGTCAGTGATGACTATTTGTGTTGTGCGACCTAAGATACAGATGAGCAGTGTTTTAAAGGGAACACTTGACATGTTCCCTTTGGCGTGTCATTTGAAACATGCTGGATTGATTTGTCGTATCCCCTCTAGAGTTGCAACCCTTGCTCGACGTAGTGTACCAACTTAGATTTGAGAAATATTTGCTTTTGCACTGGAGTGTGGATAGGCTCGGTCACACGTATCAAAGTTTGCCCAAGTTCAATTCCATGTGAGTTGCGCTGCGATTTGCGACGCCACTGGAAGCTAATGTTTTATTCACCTGCTCGCTCTCACAGATTTGAAGTGAATGGAAGGCGAAGGTTCAAGTCACTGATACATGTGCGAATGTGGGACCAGGCCATAGCTCACTCTTAGTGCAGCGTACATGAACTGCATCAGGCAGGGGTCAAGTTCAGACACTTACAAACGGAGTCGAGTGCCTGTCCGGTTTGAGTTGTGCTCGTTGGTTTTGTGTCTCCTTGCCCCTTTCGCGCTCCACACAAACTGACGATCACGTTAATTTAGTTATTAATCGACGATGTCGGATCATGAATCCAGATCGTTCCGCTCACTTTAACCCTGATGTCCTGGCTGTGAGCGTCACGCCTCGTGTTGTGTGTGAAATGTTAATTGTAAATTTTCTCCTCTTCACTGAGCAAGAAAGTGATTAGGTATATTTCCCTAAATGCCATTTATTCCTCTAGCCTTTAGCCAGTTAATAATGGGCTGAGGTAGATCACGTGACCACTGTGTCACCTCCAAATGAAGCATTTTGATGTGGACTCTCCCCTCAGAAGAGATTACTTTATTTAACCATGGGTACTTTCAGGTGTGCTCTAAAGTTGATTTGTTCTACTCGACTTGTTTTCTAAGTCCTTGGCTGTATGTTCCACCTGCTGTTTTTTGCCACACAATCTCCATGGTGACTTTTTTTTTTAGTCATAACAACATGACGCAGGTACGCTTGAACTTCAACACCAAACATCTGAACATCCCAACGGCCTCGAAGAGGCTTTCGATTCTCTCCGCTTCAGTGACGCTTGGTTTTCACATGATTCTCGCAACGTTTAGAGGCAAGGGAAAAAACGACTCTGTTGTTTTCCTTTCACAACCCAAGCAGGAGACCCTTTGCTACAGCTGAACTCTGCTGTTTGTCCTCTTCACGAGCCTCCTCATTGCATTGAACATTTATCACTTTTATTCCTGTGACTCATGTAACTCCGTCCTCACCTTGCCGTTTTTTAAACCAAGGCTATGAAGAATACTGTAATTGTCGGGGCCTTTTTTCCCTCTCTTTCAAGTTGCCTCCACACATCTAATCATTGCTGAATAATTTTTTTTCTCCAAACCCTAACGTGCTCCTGCTTTCATGATGAAAGAGCAGCCTCCGAGTAACCACGCCGTATTTCAAAGTAAATGATTTTGTGCGGCGGTCCAAGGCCAGCCTCTTGTCTGTGTTGTCGGATCGTGCTCGCACGCAGTAAACGCGAGGTGTCCATTAGCCTCACAGTGTTGTGGAGCTGACCGCTGAGCTTCTCTCAGAGGTAATTGACTGTCCTGACAGCGGTTATTGATGAAGGGAAGAAGGAAGCACTTGTTTTTTTTCCCCCCCTCCACCTGAGTTTAGATCCGAGCCTGCAGCCCTTCAGTCGCACGCTCGTTTCTCTGGCAGTCGGCCCGCTGCCTGCTGAGCTGTTTGACTCCGACACATGTCCGCGGTGGGAACAGACGCACAACAAACAGTGGTGAATCTAGTCTGTGGCTTGTAAGGGTTTTTTCTCCTTCACCATTCAGGCATTTGGGTTTTTGCAGACATGCAAACATTAAAGCTGCTTTAATGAATATTAACAGTGGATCACACGGCAGCTTGTATGTGGCAGGTGTTGCTTGTCTGTATTTCTACAGCACTTCTAGTCTTGATGAGCTCGAAGCACGTTACAGTACAGTTTTGTCATTCTCACACATCCTCACACACTGTCGGTACTACTGTCGGGGGGGCAATTTGGTGTTCAGTGTCTTGTCCAAGGACACTTCGGCAAACATAATGGAGCAGCCTGGGATCGAACCACTAACCTTGTGACCAATGCACGACCCGCCTTACCTCCTCTGTCATAGAAACACTAATTGATAAATTGTGTTGTTCAGCTAATCAAGGTTGAATTCTGTACCAGTGTTCACCAGGGGACCAGATACACACCTTCAGATAAATACTAATGTTGCTGCTATAAATACACAACTGTTTACTTAAAGATGACAACATATAAGTGTTGTATTCAAAGCTGGTTTTCACTGTCCCCAAGTGGACAAAAAAGTTACTGTAGGTTGAAAACCAAATGGCAATATAAGCAGAAGTACTTAAAATAGTTTATTCAGATGAGTTTTGCAGAACTATAATAATCAGTAGGATTTAGTGATTCATTCTTATGATCAATTCTGGATTTTCATGGCCGATGTTAATAACATTTAAAGTTTTAAAAAATTACACAAAATGTCGATAGTATTTTATATTTTTACATTAAAAAAATTCTCTTAATTCATATTCTGAATATATATCTATTAAAATTGTGACCAAGATGCATTGTGATTGTGACATTCTTATACTTTAACAACTTGTCAGTACAGTAGTAATTTTAAATGTAACCCTAATACAGTGGGGGAGCAAGGTCGAATGTTGGCTTGGCAGGTTCAGTGATGTCTAATTATTTGAATATTGGAAACCACCTTTTAGAAATCTTACACTGCTCATAAAGCCTGGTCTGTCGTATCATGGCATGTTGCACGTTTGTCCTCTGCACCTCTCAGTGCTGGCGTTTCGCTGCAGGACGAGCACAGACGTGCAGGTTCTGACTGGAGCAGTTGCTGCTGTAATAGCCAACTCTGCTGAATTACATTTTCAGCATGGAAATCAAATTCACTCAGTGGGACTCCTCTCTTTTTTTATGATTGGTTTCCAGAGGCAGCGGTTTCCAAAAATCCTGCACCAAATTGAAATGTCCCCTGTACGGAAAAGTGGCGCCTATGCACAGAAAATGATTGATAGCAGCAAATCGAACTGTAGCACAGCGAGGTATTGTGGGTAATCGTTGACACAATGACTGCACTTCCACAGACTGGATTATCTGTCACTTAGAGCTGCTGAATAATAACACAAACAGCTCTTTGGTATTTAGGATTAGGCGTCTTTTAATTATAAAAAGCCAATCATGGGGGGACGACTGAGACGCTGGCAAACACGATTAAAAGTTCCCGAACATTCACGTCCCCTCAGTCAGACGAGGCTTGGCTCATCAGACTCATTGGAACTAAAGATCATTTTTAACCCGACAAAAGCCTGTTTGGTTTAATCTCACTTGAAGGAGAAATCTGAGTTGAAGTGGCTGAAGGTCTGCAGAGGCAGGAATGACAGAACTGGGATTTCCCTCCTTTTCTGCACCTCTGTTCTGTGGCTGATGCCAAACTCACCTGCAGTGTCTCGACCTGCTGTATCTCCTCCGTCTGCTTTGCTAGATGGTGTTGTGATGCTTCTTTTATCTGCTTTGAATACAAAAGAACTGTATAAATCACGGATGTGGGTCTTGCAGATAAATCTGTCATTTCCGGATTCCGACCTAAAAATGTGACCCATCTGATGGGGGATCTTGACGTTAACATCCAGGGGTTATCTGTTTATTTTCTTTGCTTTTTTGTCCTTTGCCATTCACATGCCTGTTCTATTTTAGAAGCCCTGTTCTACAAAAGTATTTCATTTTGGTTCATTTCTTTTTTCCTAACCAAACTTGAATGTATTAACTGCATGTTTGAATTTTTTTAGTAGCTCTGTTTTGACCATAAATGTTCATGTGGGTGTCTGACATTTCACTCATCACACTGATATTTATATGTATATCAGGGTGGCAGCAGGTCCTTTTTTAAAAAGTCTTAAATTCAGTTTTTAAACTAATGGGCAATTCTATGGGCCTTATATTTTTTTTAGGTGCATTTCTCTACTAACAACCAGACTGAAGCAGAATGATCACTTCTGATATGTGCTGCGTTTTTAGTCTGTTGTTGTTTATGTGTTGAACTAGTGTTTTTCTAGCCAGCCTGCTAACTAGTTTATGAACATGGGGAAATGTATGAAAGTATTTCAGACTTGGTAATTTCATTTTTTTTTTGTGTATTTACATCACAAGTTAATTTAATTTCAAACCTAAAAAATTCTTAAATTTAACATGTTTATAGCTGATATTTTATTGTCAAATACGTTTGTATAATAACCCTGAGGTTTTTTCTTTTTTCTTTGTCTCCAGACTATCTCCGCCAAAGCTATGGACTGTCTACGGACTTCGTTCCACCGTGTGACTATAACAAACTGGTGCTGTCACTCCTTTCGGGCCTACCCAATGAAGTGGACTTTGCTGTTAACGTTTGCACTCTGCTTTCCAACGAGAGCAAGCACTCCATGCAGCTGGACAAGGATCCCAAACTGGTCACGTTGCTGCTGGCCCACGCCGGCGTCTTCGACGACTGTACGTTTCCAATTCCTCACCTCAGATTGAGCTTTTGAGACAGAGTCATTTTTATTTAGGGATTTAAATAATTTATTTGGGCTTCACCACTGAAAGAAACCTTATAATATTTATACCTTTTATAAAATGTAGATGTTCGGCTTATTTTCTTCATTTAGTGTGTTACAGCAAAATTCAGCATGTGTTCTATGATATGATACAAATGGTTGTTTGAGTTCACGTGTCCAACGTTAATCATAATCATTGTAATCCTAACTTTCTTGAGGGGAAACCTACTTTTCATTTGAATTGCACAACCCTAGAGAAGATCAATTCCTCTGGGGTTTGCCCTCCCCTTTTCTCACCTCTTTGTTTTAGGATCAGTGGCACTCTGCACTGAGCACCACCTCCATATATTAAGTCAACTGGGAATCGAAGAACAAGGAATATATACAAGTAAAAGTGAATCTAATCCTCTACTCTAAACCTCCCTCTGTAGCGCTAGGCAGCTTTTCCGGGGTATTCGGGATAGACTGGAAGGAGAAAACCTCCCGGGACTTTATCAGGGTAAAGTTAAATGTTTTTTTTCTATCTATGCGTGTTATGTAAGTAGTTTCTGTTGAATGTGTCTCATTTAACTATTACAGATAGAAATGAAATACTGCTTTCACTAAGAAACCACACTTTGTACATTGTGAAGATTGGTAATCACTCCTCACAGAGCAATTTTCTCTCAGGCATCTTCACACAGAATGTTAAGATCAATTCACTTTGAATTCGGCCCAGTTTAGATGTGTGGTCAAGTCATGACTTAATAATAATAATGCAATTTAAATACTGCATTGGGCTGTTTCTTTTATCCTCGGCCCTCAGCGCTGTCCTCTCGGCTGTGAGGTCAGAGGTCACGTTCAGTAGGAATTTGGCATCTTGCGGTGTGACTAATGCAAGAGGCTTTAATGTGGGTTATCAAAGAAGTCTGGTGTTCTTACTCAGGCTGCTGATAACATGTGGTTGTCTTGGTTGTGGGAAAATGTTGTATTTAAGTTCTTGAAAGTATAAAATGGTGTGATTAGAGTTTAAATTGTCAGTTTATCAGTGAGTTGATTTGACAAAAAAGTAAATGGCAACAAATCTTCTGAGCAACACTAACAATTTTTCTCGGCCTTTTGAGTTTTGAAATACAAACAGCAGACAAAGACAAGGAATTTCTTGGGCTCAGGAAAAAGTAACCGTGTTAGATAATTTCGAGTTGCAGACATTTTTATATTATCACTTGCCATACTATTTTGTTATGTTTTAAATGTACTTACTGAGCCGTGAGCAAATTGTTTGATTATCATGAAGGTTGTATATTGGTCTAATTTTAAAGTTTCTCTCTTTGGCTGTAATCATTTTCTCAGTCTGAGTTTAAATGCTAACAACTTCTGTCCCTCTGCAGTTCTGGAAGGAGGTGGTGGAGGACAGGGAAGTCAGGGAGCTGATCTGGGACAAGAGCAGTCAACCGCAAGGTAAACACACACAGTGGTAAAATAAGAGAGAAGTGTATAAGAGTACATCTCTGAATGTTTCCATGTTATTTTATTGACAGCTATAAGGCTGTTTGAGAGTGTAGAGTTTTTTTTTTTACTGTTGATTGTTTTTACATTATTGTGTTATACCTCTATTGTGAGGTGGGATTTGTTTTGTTGACGTTTTACAACCTCGCATACAGAGTATTTCACATTCTAACAACGACTTGACATCTTAATGAGAACCCAAAGCAATGCACCATATTTCAGAACCACAGTTGTTTTAGTTTTTTTCTGTTAGCCTGTGATACTAAAAGTTGGATTTAACAGGGACAATGTTTTGTCCCTGTTACAACATGTGTGCACACACCCTCATCAGGCACGGAGCTCATAGTCATCCCCCCCACTCTTCTCTGCAGATGGTACGTCGTGCGTCGGGCGCTGGGAGAGCCTCTTCCACCCGCCGCGGCGGGCGGGCATCAGCGACATGGAGGCCCAGCGGGTGCTACAGATTGCCGTTATCCTGCGAAACCTCTCCTTCGAGGAGACCAACGTCAAGCTGCTAGCGGCCAACCGAACGTGCCTGCGCTTCCTTTTGCTCTGTGCCCACTGTAACCTCATCTCACTCCGACAGCTCGGACTGGACACGTTGGGCAACGTGGCTGCCGAGGTGGGTTTGCTGTTCATTCATTCGTTTTGGGGTCGAATAGTGAAAACTGTTGTTCAATGCTTCAAAATATGTTGTCAGGTATAAGTGATCTTCTGGATCTGGGTCAGTTCAGTTGTGGAGTAAAAGTGAAACTGCCTGAGGAAGATTTGTATCCAAATGTAGGTTAGTGTGACACATTAAAGTGTCTTGTCTTGAGCCACCACCTCCTCCAGAACAGACGGAACTGGAGCCTGAGATGAGTCACTTCATTTGATGTATGATATCTGTCTCTTCTGACGGGGAAAAAACCCAAACGGCACATTATTTAATTCATTTCAGCGGTGTGCACAGATTTTATCCATTACTCGCTAAAGCCCCTCCCCTGTGTGACACAACTACAGCCAGGCAGCAGTAGCAGGTCGGTCGAACTCTGGATTTTCTCCAGTTGTTGAAGCAGCCTGCATTAGGCTGTAGTAAGAGAAATACTGTCTGTTTAGCAATTGCAATGATTAGCACATGTGACCAGGCCTCTGCGCATATCATTAACTACAACATTAGATCAATGCAGCTGAAGCTTCCAAGGAAACGAGGACTGTCACTTACAAGCAGTTCTTTAGTTTTCACATATTCATTTTGCTGAAATGGGTTTTATTAGCAGTTACACACTGAACTCAGACCCACCTACTTCAAGTTCAGCTTTTTTTTTAAAAATAAGATTTTTCCTTTAAGAAAGGAAAAACGTTAAAATAATATGACGGCTGTTCAGTCAAAGTGAATGTATCACATGGGTTCGCTTCAATTTGAGTCTCATTTATTGGCAGGAAATACATGTAAATGAGTCCTGTATCTATTTTTAGAAACTGTATGCATTGGGTCCCTGATACAATCAGTTCAGTCTTTGAAGTGATTAATTGGATGGTTGGGTGTAGGGCACATTACACAGATCCAATACTGCAGAGCCTTGTGTCACGTCTTAATGCTGATAGTATAAATCCTACTGGGGCCCTTTTTATGTTGTGACCAAGAAGACATTTTATTATGTTGTGGGGGGGGGTTTCTAACCGATAATCAGCGCACGTTAACCAATTGTTAACTATTAACCGTAAATATTAAAGTATCATATACAAATTCCTGCGGCTGTGACAGGCATTTAGTCTGATTGGTATGTGAGTAAACTGCAAACATGTTCAGTGGGGAATCACATGAATCAACCCTCATTAGCAGGTCAGGCCAACCTCGGTCATCAGCCGACAGCTTTTCTACTGGTTTATTTTCAGAAATGGCAATGGGCCCACATGCTATGGGGTCGGTCTGGTGCACAGTCTGAGCAGGTATTCTCCACCGTGGGGTCTCCCAGTTCACAAAGATTTGTTGAACAGATGAATGGATCGTAATACTCGGTCAAAATACCTATTGCTGGACATTGGCCTTCAAACTGCTGTTTTTAAATACAGTAACAAACCATGTTCTCTTATGGTTGTGTTTGGTTTAAGTTCAGTGTTTCCTTCACAGCCGACCTACAATCTCAGTGTCTAAAATATTTATAAAGAATGTTGCAGCTGTTGCCTGCTGTCTTGCTAGATGCTGGGATCATTGAAATAAACCTTGTGTGACCTCCTGTAGCTCCAGCTGGATCCCGTTGACTTTCGGACGACTCACCTGATCTTTCACACCATCACCAAATGCTTGATGTCCAGGGACCGGTTCCTCAAAATGAGAGGTGAGTGCCCCGGTGACTCACCGTGGTGACTTGTTAGGCTGGGCACTCTCTGGGATCGATGAGATAAATATTCAGTGGGTTAACTTGTCAAGGATGGTATGTGAAGGAACGTAATACGAATGTGTCCTCAGCCATGGAGATCCTGGGCAACCTCAGCAAGGCCGAGGACAACGGGGTGCTAATCTGCGAGTATGTGGACCAGGACTCGTACAGGGAGGTAATCATGCTCCTCACCCTGCCTGACCTCATGCTCCTCATGGCCTCCTTGGAGGTGCTGTACCTGCTGGCCCAGCTCGGAGAGATTCCCTGCAGCAAGATCGCCTGCGTCGACCACAGCATAGGTATGACTTTTTTTACTTTGTCTTTCCTTCTACCCTTGAAATCTTTTATTGATTAATTGCTCTTGTTGGGTTTGGCCTGAGTTCTCTGCTTAATGCCTGAAATGTGATTATGCGTTTCAACTTCTGTGCTGATTCTTGTGCGTTTCTTTCTCTCCGGTCAGACCTGTTAGTGCGATTGGTATCGGTTGACCTTCACACGTTTGGACCTGACGCCCTAACAGCGGTGCGGCTGATCGAGCATCAGGCCAGCGCTGACCAGGCAGCCGAGGTTCGGCCGCAGCTGGTAGAGCAGGTACCTGCCCCTGTGCAGGGAGCACCAGCACCTGGTGAGTGTCTTTACTTCTACTCCATACGTCAGTCACACACGATCTCTCACGCTGCTGTCAGGAGTTGGGTCACACCTTTTACCCCTGATTATTGAATTGTGAATGATTTTTTTTTTAATCTCGTCTAAAGAAGAGATTGAACACTTTGTTGTGATTTGAGTAGAGTGAAACTATGGTCGGACCAGCTCAAGTGTTGAGTATTGTTAATTAATTTATCCATTAAATTAGCATTTTTGAGGGAATTTCATGTGTCTCAGAACGCATGAATACAGTTTTGAATTAGTTTTTCTAAAAAACTATGTTCCACTGGAAATGTTTAGTATCTTGCATCTACACCAATGGATCGCTAACCATCACTTGCATATTATATTTTTAAATAATGTGAAACTTCATCTGGAATTTAGTTTGTAGAAATCCACATCTAGCATTTATAGAGGAGAACACTTTTTGTTTGGTATTCTGACTTCTCCTAAAGCCCAGGCGGCACAACTGAAGAGGTGTGTCTATGCAAATAAGATTTAAAAAGGCAATGTAAATAAGGCAACAGACTACAAGGCCACACGCAGCAATAAATCTACTGTTTGCGTTTGACTCTTTGTGTGTTTTGGGCCAACAGAGGCTAAAAGTTGTTCAGTCATACGCGTCAGGCCAGAGGCACTGTAAAGAGTCTGTAGTCAACAAATGTTGAATCACTGTCTGGTTTCAATATTTCACTTTCAACTGATAAACTCACCTGTTGCTGAGCCACACAGTATTCCAACATGAAGCCCTGTTCTGTGTCAGTCAAGTCTGTCATGTTCGTTGCCCAGTCCTGGCTCAACTGACTGCTGATTATTTACATCTATAGTTATTAACATACATTATTCCATTGTGCTACTGGTTGCCAGAATTCTTTTGGTATAAAAGCTTGAATATTTGTACTGTAGTAGTCTGTATATAGCTCAATAATACACACATTTCTGATCAGTCTTTGATGACACAGGATATACAGACGATCCTTTAAAGTAACTAAAACAACATGTGAGCAGTAAGCAGTTATTTGTAGGCGCTGATGAAAAGACACCATTCAAATACACAGCTGTGGGTTTTCTCTGTGTGTGGACAGGTGTATTAAAGCAGCTCTCCACAGGGCTCACAGCACCCGGAGTGTGTGAATTAACAGGTGACCCCAGGTGGGATTTAAACCTGCCTAATCTTGGAGGTGTCATTCCAGTGCAGTCCGTGTAATCGCAAGGCTACTAAGCTGTCAGTGTGCTGACATCTAGTGGACAGCTGGGGGAGCACCACAAACTTGACACCTATTGAATCAATAGACAGTGTTTTTCTTTTGCTTTGCAGTGCTTTGTTTCACCAGTAAATCAATTATACAGAAGCCTTGAGTGTTGATCTTGTTGTTGTCTTTGCAGTAACGAGGGTCCCAGTTCAATCCACTCAAACACCATCTGGTATTGTTGAACTAGACGGGGAGAAATTCACACTGCAGTGGTAAGATTCATTCTTACATAGATTTCTGTAGAAGTAGAATACAGTTTAAATGTCATTTTTATTTGTGACAGATTAGATTTCTGATTCTTTTTTGCTTGGATGATTAACCTCTGTTCATGTTTCTCCAACAGGCTAAACGCACACTTCGAGACAAACTCTGAGGGCTCCGTGTCTCGGTCAGAAATGTACTCGGAGTACCTGGCCACGTGCAGTAAAATGGGACGAAGCAACATCTTGAACTCCACCGGCTTCCTCAAATGTCTGCGGTGAGTCTCTTTCCTCCCTCGTCTGGTGCGTCGGACCCAAGTAGTTAATTCTCTCACTTTGCTAAACAGCAGGTTCGGCCGTTTGGTTTTGTTAAGTAGCCTGAGCAAAGCATAGCTGTTTTCAGTTTAGATAATGACAATCATCCTCCAGGAAGACACCAACAAATATGAAAGGAAGGCAAAGCAGGTCTTGTTATTTGTGTTTATACACAGTTCTTAAAACTTGTGCATATTATGGAACAGGAAGTAATGAATGGCCTGAATAAACTGATGAGACTGTGCCACATCATGGACATAGTCACAGATCCCTAGACACATGTATTTATAGGAAATTATCCTTTTTACAATAAAAGCACCTTCTATATTTCTCCTTGACACTATGCTCTACCTTCTGGTTAGAACAGAAGATTTGAGACCTACATTTTCATATTGTGAGAAGACAAATGTGAACAAAATTGTTGGGACAGAGCCAGTAAATGTGCAGATCTGTTGCTGCACCTTTTAACATTTAAACTCATCCTTTTTTTCCCCTTTGTGATAATCTTCTAACTGCCTCCGCCACCACAGGACTGTGTTCCCCAACCACACGATGCGGCGGCAGGATGAGTCCAAGGCCAACGGCCAGGTTCACATCCTCCTGGTAGGGCTGAGGCGAAGGTCAATCCCCCTGCCCATCCAGCTGTACTACCAGCAGTCTCCGCAGCAGCATCCGGCAGCAGCTTCTCCAGCACCTGGAGACCCTCAGGCCCCACCATCAGGTAGAACAAGTGGGAACTAATCCTGTTTATGTTATTTCATTTCGTTTTTTCCAAGTGATTATGTATTCAGACTGTAAGAGAGTGATCTGGCTAGAGAGACTATAAGTGAATCAAAGTAATCAGGTTGGGTTCAATCATCCAAGATGCTGACTCTTCTCTCCTGGCTCAGTTTTGAAATGGTAAACTCACAATACATTTAGTGAATCGGACAGGGCCAAATGTCAGGAGCTGAATGCTAGGGGGAGGAAAAAGCACTTGAGAATAGTGTTGGTGTGGAAGAAGGCTGCTGGCAGTGTAACAGAGGGAGCCGAGCTGGTACCACTGGGACCAAGATGGCTGAACTATTTACAAAGCCAAACACACTGAGAAAATGATCAAAGTGAAAGAAGTTACTTGGCGGAGCTTGCTAGGGAAATTGAAAGGCTTGAGGCAAAACTATATCTGTATCGTATGGAAATGAACACGGAGGACATTTAGTAATGGAGATATGTTGGAATTATGTTTTACTTTTCTGCACCTCAAATTTAAAAAGAAACAATAAATATGACGATTGAATACAGCAGGATCCAGGTCGTCCTGTTCTATAATCATTGTGGCTGAAGTACACAGGATTGAGAATCATGTGACCCTCAGTCATTTTAGCTTGAATTGAATTGAGCAAGAAAATCAACCAAGCTCAACAAATGTGACCTGCTTAGTACTGATTAGGGAACAGGGTTGCGTTTAATTAAGAGTCACTGGTGCAGTAGTAAATATTCAACTAGATTTAGTTTTTTTTTTTCAGTTTCCAAATATTTCATAGTCTGATGCTTTTCGTTTCCTCTCATGTTGGTGTATGTATGATGTGCCACAGTTAAGGTAGTTTTAGTAATTGGCTTCTTCTGTAACTCACTAATTGAAGCTCTATTGACACATAATGTATATTCCTTTGCATAATCACAATACACATGGCAAAAACATACCCACCAAGTCTGAAACAAGAATCTAAAATCACCAAATTCTAATGATGTCCGTGTTGGAAAAGACTGTTTTTTAAATTAGGAAAACTTTGCCACCAGACATGAACACTTCTCTCTCTCTCTCTCTCTGTGTGTGTAACCAGGCTTAACTCCCGGACTCATTGTTGGACCGACGTTTGTCCGGGCCCTAGGACCCAAACTCAGCCCTGCTGGTGCCGCCCCCTCCATGGCCTTGACCGCACAGGAACCTCCCCATTCAAGCCACCCGACTGTTTCTCGTCACCTGGTTTCCCCGCAGGTGTCTCCACAGTTACCACCAAATCCTCTGGCAATGGTGCAACAGCAGGTCCGACCTGGTCCAGTGGTCCAGATTCCCATGTCGGTATCAGCCACTCAGAACCACAGTCCTCAGCAAACACAGCAACACTCCCCCATGCTCCCCACCGGGACGCCAGTCACGTTATTTCAGCAGGTACCACAGGGCCATATCCTCACCACCAGGGTACAAAATGTGTGCCCTCCAATTGCCCAGCATCCTCCCCTGCCACAAACCTCTCCCTTTGGTGGAGCTTCCCAGATGGAGCCTGCATCGGCGCCCTCCTCTTCCATTCAGGTGGGGGGTGGACAGGCGTCGCGTGTCGCATTTCAGAATATCGCACCCAAACCAGCGCCAAACCAGCCCGGTGGACATGCATCCACGATAGCATCTCCCAACCAGCAGCAGGCGCAGAGTGTAGTAATAGTCAGCCCCAACCCCCAACAGAGCCCTGGCTACACCCCCGCCATACACCAGATTGTTCTTGCCAACCCCTCCGCCATTCCCATTGCCCAGACTATCCAGATAGCAGGGCAGCCCGGAGCTGCTTCCAGCCCCCCTATTTCCTCTCACTCCAGTACCCAGTCCAATCAAACTGTCAGCCACGCACTGTCCATGAAACGGCATCAACAGCCACCGCTCCAAATTATTTCCCAAGCTCCACCCTCTCAACCTACCTCCACTGAGTCCAGCTTGATCAAACAGCTGCTGCTTCCAAAGCGAGGGCCTTCTACGCCGGGAGGAAAGCTCATCCTACCGGCTCCGCAGGTGCCCCCTCCCAACAGCACGATAGCCTCAAGTCCACAGGTCATCTACCAGACAGGCTACAGCACCCAGAATCCCTCTCCTCAGCCTCAGCAGCTTAATGTCCAGCTGGTTCCGGGCCAGCTCCCTGCTACAGGAGCTCCAGCCCTCCAGACAGTTCAGCTCTTGCCAGGCCAGCTAATTTCCACGAGTAGCCCGGGGGCGCCTACCATCATCCAGGGCCCCACGGCAGCTGGACAAGTCACATTCACCGTGGTCCCCAACACTGGCTTCACCACCTCTGCTGCTGTCGCTGCTGTGGCTCCCGTCGTTTCCCCTCCTCAATTCTCCACTGGAACTGTGCCCCACCACAACCCAGCAGCTCCCCCGACCCCACCGCCACTGCCAGCTCCCCTCAGAGGAGATAAGATTATTTGTCAAAAGGAGGAGGAGGCCAAGGATGCCACGGGGCTTCACATTCATGAAAGGAAGATAGAGGTGATGGAGAACTCCTCCTTGGCAGAAGGAGACTCTTCCAAAACCAGTAACGGCGATGTTGCGGCAGGGGGGAAGCTGCTTAATGGTCGGAAGTGCATGGAGTCTAATCTACCTCCATACCACTCAGGGAACAGCCAGGGGTCGCTCAATGGCCCGGCAGTGGAGAGTCACCCTGCGAATGGGAAGCAGGCCCTCTCCCCCGGCCTGAACAGCCCTCTGGAGGGTAACACCGACCCCAAAAAGACTCTTGTCAACGGAGTGTGTGACTTTGATCGGGTTGACAGTGCTGGCAACTTAAACAAAAACATTCCAAATCACATCGCTTCCAAACAGTACTTGGGGAACGGGGAGGTGGGCCCCTCTGAAAAGAGTCGTGGCTCTGAGCCTCCTCTCCCAAGTCCTCCTCTCCCCCAGCAGGACACTGCCAAAGCGCAGCAGGCTGAGCGCCTGGCTAATGGACCCCAGGCAGTAGGCAATAGGCTTCCCTCGGAATTAACCAATGGACCTTTGATGCTCGGCCACTCGGTGCTAAGACAGCAACTGCACCCCAACTCCTCCCTCCCCCCCACTGTTACTGTTACCTCCCAGAGTCTCGCTGCCTCTCCCTCAAATGGAGTGGCCTCTGAGGCTCGAGGCCTCAAGAGGCCAGCCGAGAGCGAGGACCGCAGCGCAGCGGCAGCCTCCTCGGGGATCCCCAATAAAGTGGGAGTGCGGATCATCACCATCACTGACCCCAACAACGCCGGCAGCAGTGCCACCATGGTGGCGGTGCCAGCAGGAACAGACCCAAGCACAGTAGCCAAAGTAGCAATAGAGAAAGCCACTCAGCAGAGGAACTGCTCAGCGACGGAGGCAGCTGGCTCAACGGTGAGTCTCTGCAGGGTAGTGTGACCTGATGACAGACACGCAATACACAGTATGTCACTGATCTGTCCCAGACACACTAGGGGGGAGTATTAACAAGCCATGTATGTTTTCTGTGAATATTCAAATTTTTCACTTTTCAGTTTAAAGGTTTCCCGTGGCATTTTAATAGGAAACAGTTTTATTTACATTCAATGTTAATCACCTAAACATGTGCCCCTCACATCCTCACAGACATGTTGCAGAACATCTGCTGAGCATTTTAATTTTTTTCTTCCATAAAGCAAAACGTCTCATCTCCTGGTGTCTGTGCATTTTAACAATTCTTTGATTTTATATTTCACACATAACTCTAAAATGCTGAATGCTAAATGTCTCATTAATTAGACCAATTTATCTTGATACTGTAATTTATGGTCTTGATCTGCGGTTTTGGGGGAGATGCAGCCATAATTTGACTCTCACTTTTATATACAGGGCACATTATAACTTGATACAACAAACTTCAAATTTGTTCACCAAGGATGAGCAGAAACATCTTGGCTTTCTTAGTTCAGTGCCTCCCTCTGTCTTAATGCGCTGCTGACGTAGAGCAGAACAAGTCAAAATTAAGGCAGAGAGACGTTCACATTTACACTCATTGTAATGCGTAACGCTAAAGCTGAGCTTCATGTGTAAGACATTGCACTGAACACACATGACCTACGTGAAGCTTGTGGCTTTCTTGCATGACCCGGTGTACCCACTGCCAGAACACAGAACGTTGCTCTACACTGCCACTGGTGGTCAGAAACTGAGAAACACTGTACCTTTGATACAGTTCATGTTTGATTCTGAGATTAGGTTGCATAACAAAAAAATCATTATTACTTAAATGAGTTAAATTTTCAAGTACTCAACCATTTAGTTTCAGCCAGTCAGTCTCCTCCATAACTTGTAAAAATCTGTTTGTGTGTTTTGTGTATGATTCTGTTCAAAAGCAGCAGGATCTGAATCCCTCCATGTTTACTGTTGTTATAGTGTTGCTCCATCTATATAGAGTAATCGTTTTGTATAGTCCTCTGTATTACTGCTGCTTCGTGGATTGGAGTCATGTTGTTAGTCAGAATGGTGCGTGTGCGTGTGCGTGCGCTGAGAGACTGATCACTGGCACACATTTATGGATTGGTTGAGTTAATAGAACAATGTACTGGTTTGCCGTGGCTTCAATATTTTAAAGCTATGACAATGTGCACAGTTATAAATTAGTGGTATATATGCTACACTATTACTACATGCATGTTATGACACAGGCTGTATGGAAACTCTAAAGCTGATGACCTGTGTTGTGAATATACATCTGCATGTAAAACCGTTCCACAGAGTTAATTTACATAACGGAGCTTCTGTTAGAAGGAAGGAAGCGACATGTTGGTGTTGCTCTGGGAAATGGTTTGCTATTTTTTGCTGAACTGAAAATAATCGTCGGTTGAATGTAAAGAATCTCATTTCCCCCTTTTGTTCCTGTGACTGTTGATGCGGCTGCAGTCCAGCAGATAAGCTTCAAAATCAATCATACGTCTGCGAAAAAAAGCACAATTCAAAAAGCAAGAGCAGACGAGTGAAAACAAATCTCCAAAATTAAACCCAACAACAGATACAAATGTACGATGCAGCACTACTTGTGGCTTGAAGGTCGGGGGTGCGATGAGCTGCTGTTTGGAGGTTAAGAAGGTGAAGCCAGTTAAGACCATGTGGCTCTCACCGATACCCACCTCCTATAGTGAAGTTACTGGGTGAACAACTTCTGTCAATAGACAGTCAGAGGTTACATCTCAGTCAACAAGACCTTTCTGGTCTTATCGTTAAAATAATAAATACTATTGTGGACAAGGTAAATAAATCCACTTAGTACTTCTGGTGTAGCATGTATCAGTTGGACCTCAGTGAACATTCCGTTTCTATCTGCAACTGTTATTTAATCCTTATGTCGACCACTACCGCCTGTTATGTATGGTGAATATTGTCATTTATATTCCCTTTGTTCTAATGGTGCGTCTCTTCCCCACAGCTGACCGTCACCCAATCCCCGCCCCCTGTATCCCAGCCTGCACCAGGTAACCACAACCCTCGCCTCCCAGCACAGCAAACCTCTGCAGCACCGCCTGAGCAAAGCAGGAAACCAGGGCAGAACTTCAAGTGTCTGTGGCAGTCCTGTAAACGGTACGTGCCGCATAGATGGGCCATTGCTTCTTATAGGGCTGCAACACCTAATGATTCAATGGCAGAATTAACTTTTATCAACGTCATTTCGACTAGTTTTACATCGTAATATTATAACTGAAGTTTTCATCCTTCTGCCTCGTTTCAGTTTTAACTCGTTAAAACGCCACTTTACAACATCTTTGATTACATTTTGACTATTAAGATTCAAACTTAAAACCTTTTCCATTCATGTGTTTCTCATTATAGATGTCTACAGTTCAGTTTAATTATTACCATCTTTAATTACACTTTCAGATAACTACACTTCAAACTTAATGTTAGGTATCTTGAACTTGAATTATGAACTATACATTATAGTCATGATTAAGTATCAGATATCTTTAATATATATAGAAAGAGCATCTTACAAGAAGACCAGGAAGTTGCTTTTTTAATAAAATGTGCCATAAATATCCCATACATCAAAAACAAAAATCGACAGAATAATCAATTATCAAATACTTGTTAGTTGCAGCCTGTGCTGAGTCACTAAAGCTTGTGCTGATATGTTGTTGTTTTTGTTCTCCAGGTGGTTTGAGACGCCGTCTCAGGTGTTTTACCACGCAGCAATGACACACGGTGGAAAGGAAGTGTATGGAGGCCAGTGTCTTTGGGAGGGATGTGAACCTTTTCCCCGACAGAGACTGTCCTTTGTCACGCATCTACAAGTAAGACCCCTACTTTCCCAGTTGTGTTATCACACTTAGATCTGATAATACCACATCAATATGAAATTCCAACAAGAAGATAATGAAAAATGCTCTGCTCCTTGTTCCCCAGGATAAGCACTGTTCTCGAGAGGCTCTGTTGGCTGGACTCAAATTAGAAGAGCAACAGGCACAAAGTCCCAATCAGACTTCTTCCCAGTACGTACACGTTTTTAAATAATTTAAATACAATGTTGATTCATGATTAATGCCTGAAACTATACTATATGCTGACTTGTACACTTGAAACTTACTGAGAGTCACCAATAAAATATTAGATGGTTAAATGTCTATGTAGGTTTTTCATTACTGGAAATAAGAAGCCATTGTGCCGCTCTGACTGTCTGACTATTTGTTACTTCAGCTAACTGACTCACATTTGGTTCTAGAAAATCTAGTTTAAAAAATAGTTAAAAGGAAATATCTGCCTTTTTAGAAACCACAGCCAATTAGCACAGACCAAGTCAAAGTGGAAGACATGTACTAATGGTGATATTTGACCAATCACACTAATGTGCGTGTGTGTGTTGTGTTTTGAAGGACTCCACCAGTGGCAGGCAGTCCTCCGGCACAGCGAGCACCGAAAGCAATCGTCAATCATCCGAGCGCAGCTCTCATGGCCCTACGCAGAGGCTCTCGAAACCTGGTCTTCAGGGACTTCACTGTGAGTCGAACAGGGCTGACCACAACCACATTTCTGCCTTCACCCTCGTGTATGACTCACTAAGCTGTTGGTTAGTCGGGGTGGATATAAGCTGCTCTGAAGATTTTAAATCCCACTGTTTGCATAACCTTCTGGTTCAAGCACAGGTCGGGATTGACTGGAAGTATTTGGGGGATTTTGGTCATTTCCAGGTCCTCAGTGGATTCATATCTGTGACTCTAACTTTGAATAAAGTTTTTGTCAATTGGTCATTAGGCTGTATGTGCAATTAAACAATTACTTCACCCACTGTTTTATATAATAAGCATGTAGAGTAACTATCCCAATTAGAAAAATGTTAGTTTTACTTGTCCATGTGTCCACAAGTGTCTGTCGTTAACTGTAAAACCTACTGAACCACTGTCTTCTATAAAACTGGAACCCATGAATATATTGTTTTTTCCTTGTCCTAGGATGAGAAAGAGGGACCAGTGACCAAACACATACGACTAACTGCTGCCTTAACGTTAAAGAACATCGCCAAGCACTCTGACTGTGGTCGCATGTAAGTTTCCTGCTGGTTTCTTGGTGTACTGCGTCGGTTTTGGGTGTCAAGACGTTATTAACCCATTAAGACCTAAGGTGCCTTAAAAAACAATCGCTAAAACCTTAGCATTGTTTGAAAACAACAACCTAACCTTTAATTTCTCGGCCCCTAAAGCAATAAGCCATGCGAACTCAGAGATCCCCCCACATCTTCATCCTCCTCTTCCTCAAATGTGTCGCGAGCCTTCGTCAGCAGTCACATCGTCTGCGTCTGAATCTTCTTCATTGTTGTTTACATCATTGTTTTCGTCGATGAAGCTGCTCTAATCTTCTTCAATATCCCTCCCGTCACTTAGATTGTCAGCCATTGTCCGAAACACTACTTTTCATAATGTATTTCACTTTTCCTGCAAGTGTTCCAGCAAATCATGATATATTTCATCAGTCACATAAACAATGACATTGTGCATGAGATGAACACACATCATCAGGTTCTAAAAGGAGAAGCACGTATATGTTACATCCTGTGTTAACTTCTGATCATTTTCAGTTACATACGGAACTGCATTAATATTTATTTTGCTAATCCCTGGGTGTTTGAATGAAGATGTCATAGTTTCTTGAATACTGTTTCTTAAGGTTTGTGCTTTTCTCTCTCCCATTGTCTCAGGTTGGTAAAGAGGCATGAGACGCACCTCTCTGTGCTCGCGCTAAGTAACATGGAGGTTTCCACCACGCTCGCCAAATGCCTTTATGAACTGACACGCTCGCTCCAGGCTTAACGCCAAAAGGACAACCTCCACAAGCCCCTCACCCACCAACCCCATGCCTCTCCTGAGACGAGAGGGGGAGGAGCCACCGGTGAGCCGTAGCGGGATACGGCGGGTCCACAGGGGAAGCAGAGGGTGGGAAACCCGCAAAACAAAGACCCTCCTTCTGCCGCGCCTGCCACCCCTGCCACCCCTCAACCCCCTTCACCTCCCTCCTAGCCAACCTGTGTTCCAAACGGCCCCTCCATCCACACACACAAACACACACACACAAAAACTGCCACGGGGGTCTTCCACCAGCTGCCCACCAGGGGGAGCTCTTTACGACTCCTTCCCCAAGGGACTCTACCGCCGAAACCCCAAACACGAGCACATTTTGTTCAAGGTTTTTGTTGTTTTAATTTTTTTTCTCTTCGTCCCATGAACTGATGTGTGCGTTGGAGCGAGTGGCTGTCGACTGAAGAGCACGGGTGGGCAGGGAGGCGGAGAGGGGGCGGGGCTATCGTAGGCGTCTCCCAGGGTTTGGTGGAGGAGGACTCAGCAGGCAACTGGCGCAGAGATTTTTTTTCTTTAGAAACTTGGTAGCTTGGTTTTCTTACTTGAGTCAATATATTTTCACTTATTTATTATTGAAATGAATACCATTACAATTAATGAAAAGAATCTTGTAAATATGTTGTGAATATATATAAAGAAGATCCTCTTTCATGCCGATGCAGCCACTGGAGAACTTGCTCTGTGGAGTAATAGAAGCATTACTTTGGTAGGATTGAATAAAGTAGTATGTTCCTTTTGTTTTTGTTTGTTTGTTTGTTTGTTTTTTTTGCTTTTTTATGATCCCTGGTCACTTGTATCTAATGTGATTCTATACTCAGCAGTGGATGAATGTACTTAAAAACCTGTAAATACTTCTGCAAAGGTACTGATGCTGTAAAGCTTAGGGAGGGGGGAAAACAGTTTTTTGTGGAACTGTGACATTTTTTGTATTATAATACCTTGTAGAACTCATTTTGCTGGCTGAAAGAGTATGGAATAATATATCTCATGTCATTTTGTAGAAGAAAAAAAATATTGAAGGTATTCTCTTTCCTTCCTCTTCCCTCACACACCCTCCCCCTCAACACGCACACACAAGTGACATATATCCACTGTAAGCGTTTTGTCATTGTACGGGCACAGTGCGCGTACCAAAATTCTTTTGTATTTGTAAATTGGTTTAAATACATGGAGTTTTTATACAGGTTTTCTCCTGTGTTCTTTGCTTTACGTGCAGGTATGATATTTTCTTCACTACTTTTTTCTATCTTAATATAGTGTGGAGTTTTATTGTACTATTTTTTCATTCTTAATACCATGCCACATTCCGGCTCATGTCCTCAGACTGTCCTCTCTACCGTGTGTTGTGTAACATTTATGACTGCCTGTCGTATTAGCATCTGACCGGGGCGACCCAACCATCCTCATTTCTGCGGTGTCAGTAGGATGTGTGACTATACATAGACCTAACAGTCTGTTAGAGATTGGCTTTATTTACTTTGGTGACTGTTTATAGTTTTTAAATAAAACACTGAACATTTTGCTTTGGTTTTTCACTTGCTTCTTCCTTTTATTTATTTATTTTTTACCCCCACAAGCTTATCCCACTTTCCTGACTTTTCATCAAAGCACATTCAGAGAGATTCCAAATCAGGGGTATTTGTGCCCCAGGCTCTATTTGTGCAGATCCTGGGGTGGGTGGGGTGGGGGGGGGGGGGACATGGAAAAGACTGAGTAGTTCAGATTGTTTGAAAAACTGTATTAGAGATTTGATTAAAAATAAATTGATATATGAAGCTGATTGTAATATTTGAAATACCATGTGTTTTGATTGGATGCAAGAGAACAGTGGTCTTAAATGCCTACGGTCATAATTAGAAAGTGGAAAGAGCTGAAAAAACCTCATTAGCAGCCTTTGTATGTCAAAACATGTTTAAATTACAATCTGCCAAATGTTTATGTTGCTAAAGGTAATATATATATATATAGATGAAATAGGTCATTCCTAAAGCTATACGGTTCAAATACACTAAAAGTCACCAAATGGATAACAGTATAACTAAAGGTAATGCATGCATGTTGAGGTACTTGGCTAAAATACCCTGGTTTCAATATATGGGTATTGATAAATGTATACATTAGTCAAAATATAGCTAATGGTTAAAAATGTGGCCAAAGTAATGTCTCATGTTAAGCGGTTTAAATGAATGGCTGTAGCCAAATTAATGAATTTCTGATCAAAAGGTAATGGATGAATTTAACTGGTCAAAAAGGATTACTATGAGTAGCCCCATTGTTATAATGGCTAAAATAAAGGCTGAAGTGATGAATTAGTTTGTTAAAAGTTACCTAAGGAATCAAAGATTATGATGAATATTTAGTTAAAATTCAAAGATAAATGAATGGAATACCTAAACGCGGCTAAATGGTGGAAATAGACAAATATTTAAAAAGTGAAGCTAGCTGAAGGTAGCTGATGCATTGTGATAGTTAAAACCATAGACGGTACATTTAGATCAACAATGCGTCCCACTATCCAAAAATGAAGCCAAAATATCCTGGAGATGAATGCTGCCATCTTCCACATTGAGAAGTATTCAGCAAAATAGTGATCAGGGATGGAGCTGTGGTCGGCCACCAGGGGGCCGTTGAGGCGTTTTGGTTTTACTTTTTGAGGAGCAGTCATGTCGTCCATCTTTATATACAGACTATGGTTGAAACATTCCACTGCCTGTACTGGTAGTAGTATAAATACACACTTACCAAACTGATTTCAACAGTTGCAACATCCACTTCACTACAGATAATGGATTTTAATAATGTTCAGTTTAGTTTACACCAACAGAGGACGAGACTTTCAGTGGCCTCACCAGGGCTCCTGTGTTCTGAGCTGACTCAGAGACGTCTGAACAGATGCCAGTGTTTTTAATATTCATCGCTCAGTTGTCATGGTTGGTAGTGAGGACTTCAAACAGCCCTCATGTCTGTTATGACCTCATGAAGCTCCGTTTACAGGCAAAGCTCAGCCTTTTGTTCTCTTTAACCACTGGAAACTTTCCTTGTTCCTATCATTATAATTGAATCTTTATGACTTTTGCTGAGCGATCCACTTCCCACAGCTCCCGAAACATATTTTGTGTTTCATTTTACATGTCAGAGAACTTTCTGTGTTTAAGCGACAGACTGCTGGGGGTCACAACAAGTGTTTGAAGCAAAATCTGAGATTTCAGTGTTGGTTTATTTTTTCCTCCATGCATGTTCCTCAGTGTTCGGGGTATTTCTGCAGTCGTGTGCCAATCACTTCTCATTTTATTGATTACAAGTATATTTGATATGTTGCAGGTCCGTTCAAATTACGTCAACACTGGAGACCAAACAACGTGCACTTTTATATGAGATGACTCCTCCGTGGACCCACTTTAATTTTGTTTTCTGCTGTACTAAAAACATGAAAATAGCTTATGGTGTCTAGTGTTGGCTGAATGTAGGACTCTTCTTTGTGCCCATTGGGAGATGTTCTCTCATGTTGTCTTGTTCAGGGTTCGAATCCCAGCCAGGGGGCCTCTCTGTGTGGCTTCTCTCTGGGTACCCCAGCTTTCTCCCACAGTTTTAAAGACATGCAGACTGTAGGTGGGAATGTGAGCATGAATGGTTGTTTGTCTTTAGATCTATGGACAGACAACCTGGATGTAGCCCACCTCTCACCCATTGTCAGGTGGGATTTGCCCAAGCCCCCATGCAACCCTTGAAGATAGGATAAGCAGTATGGATGGATGGATGGATGGATGGATGTGTCTTTGATGGGGACTGGATGGATGTGTCTGATGGGACTAGGACTTTGGACCATCTCAGCTAACATTGTTCATTCAGCTATCTTCTGAAACTCTTGCAGATATTAAACTTTTTTTTAGATTGAATTAGTCAGGTTTGATGAAAAACATCTGGAAATGCATAAAGGTATAGATGCACTTTTGTTCCTGTTCAAACAGTTCATTTAAATCTAGTTTGTTGATGTGTTTGCAATATAAACAAGCAGATATGAGACAACAATCACAGCAGGTCAGTCATGTCCTCAGTTCTTAAACTAAAACCCTTCTCTTGACTCCTCCACCTGTTGCTGTTGTATTGTGATCGAATGTAAACGCCACCAGATGGACAGAACCCGCTTCTCCTTGTAATTCTCGGCGGCGCCGGTTGGTGTCGCCACCCGCAGCGACTCTCAGCCAGACCGCGAGACATGTGGCTGAGACTTTCTGAAAGCTTCGCTCCGTTTTTAGCCCAAAACACTTCTGCGATAGTGCGAGTGATCGTCGCTTCATAGCGGAGCTCTGGACTCTTAGAAGCACTCAACGAGCTGCAAACCAGCCGCAGGTGCACTCACAGGTGAGTAGCGACTCTTGTCACCAGCTAACTGGAGCTATATGCTAGCAAGCTAAAAGCGACGTAGGCAGGTGCTGTTGTTCAAAACGGCTAGCCAGCTAGCCCCCCCGAGCTAACTTCGCTGCTGCTGCTAGCCAGGCTAGCTAACTTGTGACCTTCATTGCAATCGCCGTAGCTAATATTAGACGCTTTTTTAGCCGTGTTTGCTGTCGTGCTAACAGCAGCCAGCTAGCTCGCAGGTAGCGTTTCAGCTAGCGATAGCTGCCTGGCTAAGCGACAACAACCGTGTTGACACCGTCGTGTTGGCACTGGTTGATCAAGTTGGTGCTAATTTTACGTCTCCAGGAGCCAGGCCGTGTTTGCCAGAAACAGCAGCCGGCATTCACCGCTTTCCAACTGCCAGCCCAACTGCTCTTTAACCACAACAACCTCCTCCTATTCATATAAGTTACCATGAGGTGTTAATATAACCCCGGGCTACACATTGATGGAGGATTTCGGGTTTACAAGTGACCCGGGTGTGTGGAATGGGCAGCGGATAGTTGGGATGACAGTTTGAGCACAAGGCTGGAGACTGATGGCCCGTGTTGACCGGGACTATTTTAAGTGTTTCTGAAGTGAGGGCCGCTGGTTTCCTCCCTCCAGAGGCACTGCTCCCAATCGGTTGTGTCGGTTTCACTTTGACTAATAACTCGATCGTCACGAACGAAGCGGGAGCAGCAAAGCCTGGATCAGCCATCAGAGGGTTTAAGTGTCAGACACCGGACCCCTGCTCGCCGTGAGCCCGCTGCAGAGGTGTGATGGCGAGCGGGACTTGTGTTACTTCACCGGGACTCTGAGGGGAACAGGCTCGTTTCTGCACGTTCAATCCTTAAAATCCCAACTGATCTCAGCTCTCACACAAGTGTTATCAGTTTAGCGACTGTTAAAGACACTGTTGCCTAATGAAGACCATTCAATAGTAAACTTAAACTAGTAAACTGTATCATTAGAAAGTTTAAAAGTTCAAAATTAAGGTTGCATCCACCAGCACTTATAGATTTATTATCATCTATATATGTCATATGTTTTTCTACTCGTCCAGTTTACAGTTTAAATGATGAAGCTCGTACATACTGTAAAATCCCCATCACCACAGCCTGGTCAATGAATCCACAAGGCCAAGATCAACTACAATGAGCTTTTCACAGATATATAGTATCAGCAATCAGAAATACCAAAGACGTGGCATCGTGATAATTCATACCATAACACATACCACTTGATGGCCAGGATTTAAATCTGGAGCCTATAACCTTCATGCATTTCCTTCCTTCTATTTTGTGTCTGTTCATTCAACAAAGTTTAGAACAAGTAATAGTGTAAAGGGTCTATATTTATATAGATTTTGTTTCGTCTTGATAAAAACACATTACAGTACAGTTTGATCAGTCAGACACACATGCATTGAATTAATGTGCACTCACACACTGCATGCACAGCACAATTATCGCGATATAACTTTTCCTCGATAGACATTTAAGTCATGGTCGATAGAACTCGTTCCAATTTATGTTTTGACAGACAACACGAACAGCCAATGAAAATGACAATCGCACCTCGCTGAACCAATCATGTGGCTGGAATTGATTTACAGCCACGTCAGGTTAGGTTGACCCCCACAGCGCAGAGTGTAGGAGCAGCAGTAGATCACGTGTTAATGTTTGTGCTCCTGCATGGAGGTGGACGACTCAGCATCGACACAGTGACAGAACATAATCGATAAATGTTTTCCACTACATTCATTGTTTTAGCGGGTGTCCACCGCTGAATTATTATAACCACCGCTGCTTCAGGATCAGGACAGAAGCTGATTAAAGGACCAGTCGTCCTGTGTCTGAGTCTCTGTCGGAGTCTGTCTCCTCCTCACTCCCCCTCTGACCTGCGCTCAACAATGACTCAACAATTACTTTAACAATGAACACCATCACTGATCACAAGTTATTAGGACGTGTATTGTAGAGTACTGGCGTTTAATTTGTTTGTTTGATTCGCTTGAGAATTTATGAGACACATGAAGCAGGCATTACATACGTGTTACTTTAGAAAAAGTGTCAATGGCGTTAGTTTGTCCACCAGGAAAGACTAAGGTGTTTATTTTGTCATCTCTAAATTTGCCCTCTCACTATATATCTTGTTCACATTTTTACAACAAATGTTAAGGCTCCTATCAAATATGTTTGTTTTTACACAAACATTTTTTTTTTTTTTTTTTAAATCAATGTGATGATTATGGATTTTTAAACTATCAATATTGAATTATTGTAGAGGAATTTTATGTCAATCAACTGTTGTCCTTTTTTACTTCACAACATCTTGGACACACATTAGGCCTGAACTCTGTGGGGGAAAAAAAGTCATTGCGAATATTTTGACTCGTACAGTGATTGTGATATGAGTCACAGTTTCAGTGTCAAATTTAGATTATAATTTTGGCTGAAAAAAAGCACTGAACGATAATCTATAGATGTAACATAACATGCTTGTTTATAAAATCACATCACTGTGATTTGTAGACCTGGGAATTTCTGTACAAACCAGAATGCTTCATTTATAACAGAATTTTGTAACAATTTAACCTTAACGTTTAAAATACTTGGCCAATTTCAATAATATTTTGATTAACTGTTCAACCTTAACACACATCCGGTATTCACACACACAAGGAAAAGGATCGATTGGTACTTTACGAACAAGATAAATGGGAATTTAATGATGGATACGTATTTCTTAGGGTTTAATTCATAGCTCAGTGTTGGATTTCACTTGTTTCTAGCAACAGTACTACACTAGATCGATGTAATGTATGTGACCAGGTTGAGTCAGACTGTAATTATAGTCCTGATAGTGACTGTTTAAATATTCTCTCATTCACTTTGTGATAAGTGATGGTGATGTGCTTAGTGTACACCTCACATTCAGTTAGCTTCTGGTTCCATGACTGAGCAGGAGACTGTTTCTCTGTGCAGTGGCTGTTCTTTCCTTCACTGACAGAGTCATGGTGTGCACATGATTTGCATTGAAAGTTATCGATGCAAATGCTTTGAAGCGTTTCTGAAAATGAGAAGGCTACCAAGGTCTTTTAAAACTTTTTTTAGTGTTAGAACCACACGTAAACATCACAAGCAGGCCATGCTGACCAGTCGCAGTTCTTGTGGTATCCATGTGGTATCTTTGTAGCCACAATATGAAGTAAAAATGTTAAGGTTGTGCACATGAGCCAAGCCTGCGGCGTAGCTAGGATGACTGTGTGTAGACTCTGTGACTGCTCCTCTTAACGTAGCACTTTAAACCCAGCATAAGTGGCATATTACTGGAGGGAGACATGAGGTCAGAGTTTAAGGTGCCCCTCTGCTCTTGAGAAACATGACTTTGTTTGAATGTAAACTGCAAATAATACTATTAACAATGTAATTTTAAGTCAAGTGAAACTGAACATTGGATCTTGACAGATGTAATCCATTACTATGGATCATAGGGCTGCACGATATATCGAAAATTCATCTTCATCGTGATATCAACATGCGCGATGTACGTATTGCAAAAGACTGCTTGAGCTGTGATAAATGGTGTTCCATGTCAAATCTAATCAAATTGTATTTGTATAGCCCAGCTCAGCTGACATCGCTGACTCACTGCAGTTTAAAAGATGACGCCAAGATTGTCGCCACAATATCAACACTGATTATCACATAATCGGTACTTTTCTTAATTAAATCTTTCTTCAGAGCAGCGCACGCATTCATCAGCTGTCCCGCTTGTTCTCTTCCCCTCTCTCGCCCTCGCGTTCTCACACACACACACCAATTGTCTGATCGGCACACGTGTAAACTCAGACTGGGTAAAAACAACAGACTTTGTAAGCTTAGTCAATGTATGTAGAGCCGGAGGAGATGGCGGCACGCTCGGTTTGGTTTGACGCAGTTGGCGCAGTGCACAGCGCGAATGATGTAGACACAGAGAGGAGCAGTAAATTACTGTCAGAGCTGCTAAAAAGTGTGAAAAATTACGTTTCACGGCCAAACATGTATGAAAAGACCCAAAATGAACACTGTAAGTGGATTAGTGGAGCTGTGCATGGCTCCCTGGGTGTCTGCCCCGGACTAGGTGGCGCTGTGGCCAGGCTGTGGAGCTGTCCGTGGTCCCTGCGTCCCTAGCCAGGTGGAATTATTTCAATAAAACCATGTTGTTGGAATGGAAATAATGCATTTAGCATTTTTTTGTCAGTGTCTGCATAGACTACTTGCTGTATGGGGTCTATGTAAGCAGTTGTGTTTAATCAAATACTCAGGAGTAGGTGCGAGTCAATCCAAACACTTTAACGTTAAAGAGGAGGCAGCTAGTGAACATTGTGTCTGCTCATCTCTTTTTGTACACGTCTAGCAGCTGGCTATGTTGTGTCCCGAGCATGAAACTCAGATTGTTGTCGTTATGATGATCATGCCAGTACCATGCGTTGTGCACACCAACTGTCAAGCATCAATTCAACAAGTCCTGCTTTAGAGGTGGTGCGACTGTCCAAGTCAATGAAAAGGCTACACTTACACTGATGAAGATGCTTTATGAAGAAACAGTAGTTGCTATCTATTAAAAGCTCATACAATTGTCATGTCCTCCTCATCTCATCACACACGCCCACATATTTACGTTTGCTAGCTCACAGCTAACGCACACTCGGTACTTGGACTGTTTGAGGCAAATGAGCACACTCAGTCCATCTGCTTCTGTGAGGTAGAAAGTTATTTCTGCTATGTGGGAATGTGGCACAGAAATCAGGGTTTTGCAGAAACTGCTGGTGTTGGAGTTGGACAGTTAATAAATACCATTCAAACATAACTTTTCTGCTGCTTAGTTCAGATTGGGGTCACATCGGGATGAGGCTACGCAAGGTAGCAAGGTTACGTCTCCCCTTTCACATTGTCCAGCTGTTGATAGTGTGAGGAGCTTGGAATTGGCTCTGAAGCCCAGTATTAAAGTGGCGTCAGGGCTAAATTGTCAAAGACTGTATGATTGATTAGCTCTGATGTTATCTGTGCTGCCCAAAAGAAATGAAGAGAAGATATTTCTTATTCATTACTGCTACATAAAAGTTATCTTGCACATCTTTTAGCCTTTTCAGTGTGTTCTTCCCAAACAATTCAACCTCTGTTAAGCCACAAAACCTTTGGTCCGTTGTCTTTTGGTCTTTTGAATGCGTCTTTGGCAAACCTTCGACATGCAATTATGTAAAAAAAAAAACTTGCATGTCGAAGGTTTGCAAACTTGGACTTTGCACATTGGCTGATACGGAGCATCGATCCAATACCAGTGCAGTTAAAAACTTGTATCACATTTTGTAACAGCTCTATGTTACTAACTCTGTGTAGAAGTGCTGATTGCTATCATTGTTGTATGGCCTATTGTGTAATTGGCAACACTAATGCCACCCATCGAAACTGAAATCATGCATACGACACACATCTCCGTTTCACTTGTCAGAGCGTCCAGTGTGAAATAATCCCAAATTGCTGAAGTGAGCTACCTCTGGCTACTCTCCCGGAGATCACTTCTTCTTCACCACTCGAATAACCATGCTTGTCAGTGGCAGTACAGCCCAACTGCTGTTTTCGAGTGGCGATTAAGTGATTTATGGGAAAAGAAAGTTTACTGGGAGGGAAACTAATATACTTTAAAGAGGTGAAATTGGATTTGTACAAAGATTTGCGTACTTACCAATGCTCGACCCGGCACTATCAGCAGTTGAGGCATTTCCAATCGTAGTATAGGAACATTGTTAATGTTAATCAGCTCTAGTGATTTCTGTAAGTCTGCAGCTTTTACGCTGGGGTTGTATTTACTATTTATCGCACTGATTGTTCTGCTTTCTGCCTTTGAGCCATCTAAGCAGGAAACCAAGTTGTAGGGAGAAAAGCCACACAACAAATTAATCTCCATTTATAGACAGTTTGTTCAACTGTGGACAGATGAGGAGCTAAACTCATGTCAGATCACTTTGGACTTTTGCAATATTGTGTGTGTGTTTTGCTGCTGTGATAATGCATTTAATTTCAATAATCAGCTGAACTCCTCTTTTTGTATCTATACTTTCTTCTTAATTTCTTAATTTTCTCTCCTTCTCTCTGTGTTGTAGGCGTGAGCAGGACAGCTCAGGACCGGACATGACTGGAGCCGGAAGCAGTGAGTGAATATTTTAGGCTCCTATTGTTTGAAGTGTCATCCTAGAAAATATCCCATCTTATTCGGTGTCTCCTCCCCTGTATTTTTAGGCGGCCAGGGTCCGCCTGATGGGACGGATCCTGAGGAGGCAGAGAGGTGTCCTATCTGCCTGGGCGTCCTGGCCGGAGGCGAGCTCGCCATGCCCGACAGCTGCTGCCACGTCTTCTGCCTCAGATGCCTCCTCACATGGGCAGAGGTAAAGAAGCTGTACAGTACTCATGAGCTGAATACTGACCAAAAAGCATAATTGTAATGGGTGTGATTTTGTTTCTACCACTGTTTATTAGAATCAAACACACGTCATTGGCTTTTAAAATTGTCATAATGTGGAATTTCTACAAAACAGAGGCAGGCATCAGCTCGTTTGTGAAATGTAATTTTTTGTACAGCTCAAAATCATTGTTTATTTTTTAAGCAGTGTGCAATCTTGTATTAGCATGTTAAGATTTGGATGTGTTTTACTTTGAAGTTGCAGATGGCTCCTTCCTGTCCGGTGGACAGAAGACCTTTCACTAATGTTTACAGATGGGACGGGAATCTGAGCTGTGTGCAGGTCAGTCTGATTTATACCTGCACTTTCTCTGTCATAGCTTAAGATACCAGGGCTGCTGGTCTTTTCTGTAATCCAACTTAATTTGACAAAGAGGCTTTATTATTGAGTTTACCTGCTCTGTAAAGAAGATATTCCCTGGCCTGTTTTCAGGGGAAAATGTTCTCACTGACTCCCACTTGTCCTCTGTGGACAGAATGTCTTTGCATAAAGCGTTTTGTTTGTCAGCTGACTACTTTGCACGTAGTAGCATTTTGAACAACTTAAAAACTGCAAATTATATTGTTTTGATGCAGTTACTCAATTAAGATTCATTGTGTCTCTGTGCTCCAGCCATGCCAACTGTCATTTAACCACAGAGCTTTGAATAACCTTTGTGTCAAACTATTGTACATTTTAGCCCTAAAACACAATCTTCTTCTGTCCTTGCTGTTTAAAGGTTCCTGTGAGGAGGAGAACAACTCAACTTGAAGCTGAAATTTGCTGCTGTAGAAACCCTGAACAAAAAGTCTGTCTCAAGTGAGTATTAGCTTTTTTAAAATGGAATCATAAGGTGTAATAGGAAATGTGATGTAGTAGAATTTTTCTCTCTTGATTTTAGGATATTTAGATTGACTTTTAAGCAGTTTAGTTTGGAAACGGGTCCCTGAACAATGTAGGTGTTGTTTTGTTTTCAGAAGTAAACCTGCAAGAAGATTGAGACGGCAAAAGGCAGAGAGGACAGCAGATGCCATAACAAAAGGACTTGTGAGGAAATGTATGTCGAAACCCTTCTTCCTTCATTTACATGTGTCCTACTCACATTTCTTCAGCAAGATCTAACTGTCTGTAAATGTCTGTTCCAGGTAACGATGAAGATCCCTCGTCTCTGAGCAGAAAAAAGGTAGGTTCTTTTTTTTTTTTTTTTTTGCTCCTTTTTCATTGTCTTATATGCACATTGCTTGACTTTTACTTGAATGTAAATGTTTGTATTTTCTCAAGGTGCGAGGAACAGAGTGCTGCACTTGGTCACCTTCTCCCTGTGTCTCATTAACCACCACATCAGCACAGGACATGTAAGCTGCACTTCCCTGAATGAATGTATTATTATAGTATATGTAATATATATTATAATCAATTATGACAAGTACAGTAATGCTGTGTGTGTTTGGACTAAGGTCCTGTAGTGTGGTCTAGTTGTGAGACAGTACAATAACCTGGTGTTCAGTGAGGTCAATAGGTCAGGAGAACAGTGCGTTTTAACCAGGCCCCCTGCTGGAATACAAGACACATTGCCTGCAATGGTCTATTTGCAATTTGAATTCCAATCGGATAGTTTTACCTTGAAATTTAAATGATCATATAAACGCAGGTGATTACCACAGTGTAATGCTCGTGGTAAAACCTTGTCCAGCATCAACCACATTGACTAATGGTATCCCATACACAGGTGCACTGTGTACATAACATAAATATGAATTTATTTTAAATTGGAAAAGAGTCTCTTGTTGACTGGTGCAGCGTAATACGCCTGGATGCAGTGGTGCTGCTAAGAAACACTACCATTGATACTGTCCAGCATCAACCAAAGTCAGCAAGTCTCCAAGATGCAGGAGCAGCAAGCGCTGCATTTGTTGTGTGTTTTTAAAAACATGGTGGAAGGAGCGGCAGGCGGGTGGGCACTGTAACAGCAGGAGAACTGTTAGTGATCTTTGGACATAGCTAGCAAATGCTAACATCCACTGTCACCACATTGCATGCGTTTAACAAACACTGATATCGTGTCCCGACTCTGACCTTTGGGGTTGACGTCTTCACTTAACCTAACAAGATGCCGGCGTTCGATAAATATGAAAATACTATCATAATTTTTATTGATAGTATATATTATATCATTATAAAACATGGTGAAATTACTATAGCTTGTGTGTCAGTAAGTTTTGAAATTTACAGCACATTTCAACAAACAACAAACATTCTCCTCTACTAGAATATGAATGGTACACCTGGAGCATTTGTGAAAACCAACTAACTTCCTGTCTTGTTCCTGCAGTGCAGAGCCTGTTTGGGTGACAGAGGAGATACCTTACGATGCTGGTTTCACACCGTGCAAACCCCAAGTGCAAGACTGTCCGTGGCTGTCTCCTGCTGCTCCCATCCCTGTTAATGGCACCTCAAGGTAATGAAATCTCACCTGAACACTAGTAGGACACATCATCTCTCTCTGGAGTCACAGCATACATTATAGAGCTGTACAGGGGACTGCTCACACAAATTCCAAGCAAGTTGGGAGCAGTTTTCTCTTTAATGTCCAGAGCAGAATAATTTCAGTTCGAGTTTTGTGGCAGCAATATAGACGCAAGAAAATAAGTCTCTGTCCTGCTTTTCCACTGTTCAGTTATTCAAATGTTTGACAATGAGTCACACAAATTGCAGTTGGATGAAAACCACAGAGAAGAGCTGATTCCTTGATTCAGTACAGAGAAGCACGTTTCATTCACATACTTTGGGACCGACATTTTACTCATTGCTGTGATCAGTAATCAGCATCAGGACTTTGGAGGCACAGTATCAGCTTAATAACGAAGGGATGATAATAAAATAATAGGAAATTAACAAAGGCCAAGTTTACATATATTCAGCCACAGATAGAAAAATTCTGGCACTACTTTTACCCTCGTCTCTGTTTTACAGGCGGAGTTTCCATCCTGCAAGTTGGAACCACAGCCCATTTCCATTTGGACTCTGCTCATCTCCCTTGACCTCCAGCTCACTGTTCAGCCCCGGACATTTTGGTGAGTCACGTCTGACACATTGTGAATATCATTGGAGTTTACTGTGTTAAATGTGACTAATAGATTTTAAGATTGTTTGAACGATCATTGGAGAGCTTTGGTTGACATTTTAAAAGTAAGATACTTTAATACTGAAATGTATTTTTATTTATTTGAAACATTTTGTTGCCAATTTAACCTTAATTTGATCGAAATGTCTATTCAGATTTATTTATATAGCATGTTAAAATACAAACATGACAAAGGAAAAACAATACAAGTAAAGATAGAAAGAAAGTAAAAACAGCGTGAGAGAAAGATGCAATAAAGGACGCACAAGATAAAATTATAATGTAAAAAGTTCAAAAGAGAGTCATTAGCAGTTAAAAACAAGATTACTAAAGTAGTCCACTGTGAAAAGACAGACAGGAAACAAGGGGAGAGAGAGGGGGGGGGGATATGACATGCAGCAAAGTCCACAGCTGGAATTTAACCGTGGGTGCTGTGGTTACATGGCATGCACTGTATCCAATTGGCCACCGGAGCTCTCCCACACTTTCACACACCCCATAAGTGTGCATGGTTTGTTTTGAGAAATGCATCATAGAGGGGTAACCTCTGAGATTTATCATTGGAGCATACGAAATTATTTAAATAGTTAGGTAATTTTTTCAGCCTTTATACTACAGTGCTAGATGCTGAAGTATTTCAACTAACCTTGTTGCTGTTAGTGTTTTTGAACCAAACCTGATCTGCCAAAGCTGGACCCAATAATAATTGTATTAGTAAACTTATACGGATATATCTGCAGAAGGTATTAAATGATGTCCTTATCTAGTGCATTTAAATAGCTGCTGTAGATTATTGACCTCGGCACACCTCGTACATGAGCTGCTTGATTCAATATAATTTGGCCAGTTTAAATAATTGATATGACGTGAATGAAAGATTCATTTGGGAGTTTCACCTCCTGAAGTTGATATGAAAAGATCAGCCAGAGAGAAGATGGATCACTTTGTTGGAGTTGTTTGATCGACAGAAAAGTTGCAGAGTGAAGCGTCTTCCCTCACAAAGGCTCTTTGGTTGAGTCACCATCAAGCTACATTACCATTTAATTAGCAATAGCTGACACAAGCGATTCCAACTGATTCTGTGAAAGTGCCAGTCAGCATCAGCTAAAAAAGGGAATCTGAATGTTTGTGTGGCTCTTATTTGCCAATGAAAAGGGTTCTTGATCATATAACTTCTTTCCCACAGTGTTTGAGGGTGTTGTCTGCGCCATCACATGTCCCAAAGGAGGAGAGAAGAGAGGCAGCCGAGCCTCAACCTCCAAAGCGCCCACCAAAGAGACCGAGTCTCTACCGACCAGACGTTCCGGACGCAACAGTAAAACCCAGGAAGAGACTCCCGCGACTGACCCCTCATCGCCGCCTCAGTCCAGTTCATCAGACTCTGACTCGTCTAACAACCACCAGACTGCCAAGCCGGCCAAGACTTCTCAGGCACCGGCCAAGAGGAAGGCGACAAACCGAAAGGCCAGCGGCAAGCGGAAAGCCACGGCAAGAAAAAAGCGCTCTCCCGAACCCATAAGCAGTCTGGCCGCTAGTGAGGAGGAGGAAGAGGCTGACGGAGTTGACAACAAGGAGAAGGAGGAGGAAGAAGAAGAAGACAAAAGTGATAAAGAGCAGGATACAAACACATCAGAGCAGCAGCAGCACTCTGATACCGAAGGGAGCCTCAGTGCAGACCAGGACGGTGTCAACTCTGCTGACGTACGTGCAGAATCTCTGAGTAACGACGTGGCACAGGACAGTGATGAAACTCAGGAACCACCTCATGAACATGAACCAGAACAAGAAGAGAAGCCAGATGAGGACGATGATGAGCCATATTTTCCCTCTGACTTGGCTGCTCACAGCCCCAGTTCATGCTCCGAGGGCGACGAGAGCAAAAAGGAGGAGGAAGAGCCACCCAGCCCAGCTTCCTCTGGAGACAAGGACTATGAGAAAACTCCTTCACCCTCTGACTCTCACAACGCTCTGCTGGAAGACCTGACGTCTCCATGCTGCGATGAGCAAACAGAGCAGGATGATGAAATGGAGATTTCAGAGTCCGAAGAAGCCAAGGATGCGAAGGCTGAATCGTTGGAGAACTTGTCAGAACCTGGCTCGCCCCCTGCTGGAGACTCGGAGGAAAATGTAGCTGATCCAGGAACTAAAGCTTCTGAGGACACTGGCTCTAAAAAGCTTATTTCAGAAGAGCAGTCAGTCGGTGACAGTTCTGGGGAAGAAACCAAGGATGACGGTCCATCCAAGGATGATACTAATGTCATCCCCATGGACTGTAGTTCACCCATGAGTGACCATGGTAACGGTGCCATTTTGGATCTGCCGAAGGAGAGTGCTGACCCAGCTGCTGCGGGACCCCCTCCTTCTGAAAGCCAAGTCACCAAGGGCGAGACCCAAAAGGACCAAGAGGAGAGGGAAAACAGCCCAGAGAGGAAGAACGGCAGGCAGCGGCGCTCTCGCTTCCACTCCCCGACCTCCACCTGGTCACCTAAAAGGGAGTCCAAACGTGAATCATCTAGGCGCTCACGCTCAAGGTCTAGAGAGCGGGATGGCAGCCCGCCTTCCAGCCACTCGTCCCGGGCTCGCAGCAGAGAAAGAGACAGGGACCGGGATGGCGAGAGAGACCATTCTAGGAGGGAGCGTAGCCATGAGAGGAGGAGACGGCGATCGAGGAGTCGCTCTAAATCCAGGTCCCGCTCTCGGTCCAGGTCTCGATCCAGAACAAGGTCTTACAGACGGGGGCCCAGCCCCGAATGGCCAAACTCCAGAGAGCAGTCTCCACAGAAGAAGGAGCGCAAGGGCGGATGGAGGTCAGGACAGAGTGGTGGGTCAGGTAGTGAGGGACGGAGGTATCAAGGAGGCGCTGGCCGCTCAGAAAATGGTGTGCCTACTGAAGGTTCCCCTGATCGCCAGGGCTGGTCAGATAATCCTGACTGGGTTACAGAAAAGACTCGCGAGGATGCTGAGACCAGGAGCCGGGAAATTGGTCCACGCAACAGTGGTGGGAACAGAGGGGATTCACGTGGCAGGGGGGGCCGGGGAGGGTTTGAACGGGGGCGAGGTGCAGGGCGGGGCGGTGGCAACCGTAGCTTTTACAATCAGGAGGAAACGGGCGATAACCGCTGGCCCAGAAATAACTTCTCAGGTACAGGCAACAATTCAGGGAATGATGCATACAGCCGCTTCAACGAAAACCGTGGCGGTGGCCGGAGGAAAGACATGGATCCAAACGACTCTATGGTCGATCGGTCGGGATGGTCATCAGCATCCAGCTGGGCTGTCAGGAGAACGCTTCCTGCCGACGTCCAGGACTATTACTCGAAGAGGGAGAGGGGAGGAGCAGGAGGCTGGAACAGATCCGAGGAGGAGCAGCCAGCAGCAGCAGCAGCAGGTGAGGCCTCCTCAGTCTTTGCTTGGTTATTACTCCCAAAACACTAAAACACTCCTGTAACTGCTCGAGAAAACTTTTCCAAAAGCAGGCCATGAATCAGCCAACTCTCCTTCTAAAATAGAAGCAGAAGTCGTGTCTTTGATGCTCGGAGAGGAAGATAATTTTAGTGCTGTGATGCAACTGTGAACAGACCAAAAAACCTCCAGGCTCCTGATTTATTCCTATGAAAATCTCTCTTGTATTACTCGCTCAGCATCTGCATGATTCTGCCACTGACTGACTGTGTAAACACCTCTGTTAGGTGCACATTTTTTAATTAAATTTTGTACCTATATAAATACACAGTAGTCTAAACCAGCTTCAAAATCTGGGCGTTATATCTTTTATACATTTCTTCCAGACAGTTTTCATTTTGTTTTCTTTACTCCCCAGATCTCTCTAAAGGCGAGCCTACTGCCCCGGCTGTCCCAGGTAACGCTCCGGTGCCGGTGATGAACGCGAATCCTCCTCAGCTGAATGTTCTTCACCATCACTACCCCATGCAGGGGCCGCGAGGAGCCCTGCCCGTCAGCTTGCAGCCTGCGGCACCATACGCCATGCCCCCTCAGGTCCCCGTGCACCTCCACCCTGCAGTGCCGCTGCTTCAGGTGCCCGCTGTTGGCGCTCAGGGCCTCCCGCCTCCCCCTCCGCCGCCTCCACCCATGCAGCAAGGCAGCCAGACGGCAGCAGCTCAGCCTGATGGCCACATGACTCAGGTATGTAAAACTGGGATACAGACGGGAAGAGATTAAGTTCTACATCCTGCATCTCTATTAGCATTAAAACTAGCTTCAATAAGCAAATAAGATACATGTGTGCTGTCCTAATGCAGGCTTTATTCAAATGTATGTCATTTCCTGGGTGGCCTTAGATGTCGAGTTCCATGATGGGTTATGGGAAACCTGCCCTGCTTCCCACCCCTACCAAAGCTGGTGCCGCAGTGACCCAGATGCACTTAGCACAGAGCCAGATGTTCCCATCCTCTACCACTCAGTACGGCCATAACAGGGCTCATGCCGACAGCTCCAAAAAGGAAAAGGTAGGTTGCAGCCACCTGTCTCTCCATGACTGTTTTGTTTCTATTTGTTTGTCTCCAATCATCCTGTCATCCTCTTCAGAAACAGCAGATCCAAGAGAGAGCTGTGAATGAAGTGAAGAACGCCATCAAACCTTATTACCAAAAGAAGGAAATCACTAAGGAGGAGTACAAGGAGATCGTCCGCAAAGCAGTAGAGAAGGTAAACGCTTCTCTCTTCACTTCTGGAAATTAATTTTTCTTTGTAATAATGGTCCTTTTATTTCAGACAGAAGCGGCTGCTCATTTTTAGTCGAATATCTGTCACTGGAGGATCATATCTGATATAAGGTCAGGACATATTGTTTATTTGACATTTTGCTGTGTTCTTCTTCTTCAGGTGTGTCACAGCAAGAGTGGTGAGGTGAACTCCAGCAAGGTGGCCAACCTAGTGAAGGCCTACGTGGACAAATACAAACACGCCCGCAAGAAATGAATCTGTGGCGTGCTGTTGGCGCGGCGATGCCCTCGCTGACCCATTCAGCTGCTCAAGTGCAATTTCCTCAAGCTGGAATTTGGCCTCCAAACTGAAAGAGGACGGAGCGCCAGCATTTTCATTTTTTTGGATATCTGTACCTTTTATTGAATGAAGATTTTTTTCTATAGATTTTCATATTTTGTTAGAAAAAGAATGACCCAATCAGAAATTGTAATGCAAGAGCCCTTTATTTTGCATAGATCATGTGACTTGGGAACTACTGTAAGGAGCGCAGGGTAGCGTGGGGCGGGGAGAGGGACGGTAGATACTGAAGATGCAACGCTCAGTGAACAACGTTAGCTCATGTAGAGGAGAGCCTCTCCCAGGGTGCCGGCTGGTACGATCTACGTCTCCTCCGCGGCATCCTGATCACATAGCTTATTGATTATTGTCAATGTTCTTTTTTAAATATTATATAATATTTCAGAGGAAAGCCTAGTTTAAAAAAAGTGCATTGCCTTTATTAATCTCTGTGGCCCCGGTGACGGGCAGGAATCTGATGAGTGTGATTGTAATCAGGGCCCTGATTGGTCGATGAGCGGGATGGCCAATCAGCAGCGAGTGTGTAACGGAAGGTGCAGGTCCCGGAGGGGGGGGGGCGACCCAGGTGAAACTGACCCCCGCACCCTGCCTGAATGTGTAATAACTGTCAATGCGAGAACATGAACTGTGCAAAGTATCCAGAGAGTAGTGAAATAAATTAGCTGCTTCCTGATGCTCTGTGTGTTTGTCAAGAACGCCTCCGTGTCACCGGAGGGCGCGTCCTCATTTTGTCTCCGTCTTTGAGCCGCAGCGTTTGCATCTGGTGAACTGCATTTCCCAACAATCGCCTCTCAAACAACAACCACTGCTGTGATGTGTCACTTTTGTTTTCTGCACAGGGTTTGTCTCTGTGCCCGTTTAAAACCACCACGACTCTCTAAATCATCCAAGGAAACAACTACCAGACAGGAAGTGAACAGCTTCCATGAAATAGATTCACAGTGTGTCAGAGCACTGCTACAGTACAGAGTATTAATCGTATCGATATTTTACATCTAAATGTGCCCGACTACTGTTTTCCACTGAACACGGGTCATTTCAGTTCCTCAGACTGACGGCGGGTGGACCTGTGTGTGGAAGATAACATGATGTTACCAGACTCTGAACTAATACACGGTTCCTACTTTGTCTTAAAATGTAATCATCTGAATTGTAGGGTTTAAAAATATCTTCAAATATTATGCACGGGGTCAAACACATTAAGGTTGGTCTTAAATATGTTCATGTTCGTTTAACGCTACTTCTGTTTGCTTTAAAATGATTTGGCCAACACGGACGTGATGAATACAAACACCCCAGTCAGAATTTATCTCAGCAAACGGGGCTTGGTTATGTGAAAGACTAAGATAACGACTTTCTCTGCCTGTAGTTTGAGAGAGAACGTTTCCGGCTGTATTTCACTTCACCTTATTTTCAGTTATGGGGAAGTTTGAATAACTTGGGCCTCTGATATTCATTCATATCTGTTGAATCTGTCATAAATTTAAGAACCGTTATTTTTTGTGTGTGTGCAGAACTTACACCTTTCACATCCGACACTACAACACAGATATTCTCTGTAAAACTAACGGCACTTGGGTGGTGTTTGAGTCCCCCTGTAAACCGTGGCAGAGCCAGCATGCAGCACCAGGGGCCTGAAACAGAAGCAGCTGAATGGAACACAGCCATGTTGAACATTGTTACTTACGCCTGACGTGCAAGAGAAATCAAATGCGGCAGAATGAACGAGGGTCAGGGATCCGACCACAGCTTCTTCACGCAGTCCAGAGTGTCGGTCCCATCAGCCGCTCGAGTGAAGTCCTGCATGTGTGTTTGCCTTGGTCCTCACTGACTGATGAGTGTAATAACTTGTGCAATGCAGAATAGTTACGCCAGTTTATATAAATCCCCTGGTATGACATCTTGTAAGCGTGAGGTTTGTACCATAGAATGCACATAAAGACTTTTTACACAGTCTATGGTTTGTGTTTATACGAAGTGAGCGGACCCTGCATTTATTCACATTTATTATGTATAATCAACAATGTTTGATATTCAGACCTAATGTGAACCTTGGATTTTTTTGTTTATAATAGTGATGCAATGATTCTAGTATTTTTGGGGCTGATTAAGCAAGTAGAATAAATCACAGGCATCTGAGAGAACACAGCAGATATTACTTTATTGAAAATGTATAGAACTGGCACTTAATTCGCAGTAATGGTGAGTAGCAGCCTTAGATAAACATTAGATAAAATGTTTAAATTGTAAAAAGGAAGTTGAATGAATGAAGATGTGGTGATCCCCTGGTGACCACTAGGGGGCAGTGTTGTCTAGGGTAAAGTGATTGTCCTCATTCCTAGTACGAACAGTTACAAACCCAACAGTAATGACAGGGTCTGTCTTTATCTGTAAACATCAGACTATATATATATGAATATTTATATATATATAAATATCTACAACTATTTGTGTTATACACTCAGAGATGTAGTAGTGGGCTTAAAGTCTGACGTCCACCTGACGTCCATTTTGAAGTCCCACTCCTCATCCTGATGATCTGCTACAGACCCACTGAGTAACATCCAGGTCAGTTTTAACTTGGTGTTTGTAAAAACCACATGTTCACTCTGCCCAGAGAGAGACAAGTGGACAGGGGCCATGTTTTAGTTTGTGTCTGGTCTAACTGGACGGTGGTCAGAGGGTGGCTGATCCTGGTTCATGGTCGAGGCCACAGTGGAAAAATAAAGAGGGAGAAAAACATCCAGAGATGTTTTCCTAATACTTGGACTACCTTCATGTACAGTCCTAATGCTGGAAGTCTTAATATAGAGGTTAAAGCATGAGCGTATTAGTTTAGTTAAAGATGCACAAGGCTACCTGAAGGGTTAAATTACCTCTGCCAAGGATCTTATCTTTATATCACCATGTGTCTTTCTGTCTTTCAGCAGGAAACTACTGACTCAGTTTTATTGTAACTTGGTCAAAGGATGTAACACGAGCTGAGTAAGACAAGAACTTTGCCTGAACCACTTTCTGTAACATTTGGAGATTGACATCTTTCTTGATTTCTCAGGGGAAAATTCACGGATCTTGATGAAAGAAATCAGGCATATTCAGGAGATGGATTTCTATGAGTGTGTGTAATTTGGTGCAACTTGATTGAATTTCAGGAGACTGTTGGTCTTGGCAGAGGTTGGCGATCTGCTCACTGACATTCGGGTGTTTAAGCAGAAGCTATTTAGCAAGATCTAAACTGCTTTAAATAAATGGGAAAGATTTATTTTTATCTTTCCTTTATTCTCCTCAAAAACACTTTTAAAGTTTGTGTTATGTTTGTGTTAAATATGGTGAAAATGAGGCAAGCTGCCATAGACCGGACCTTCGAAGTTCCCCTTCAGCTGCATGATGGAGGACCTGCTCAGTGTCCTCGATAAACCACATCCACAAAGCCTGCTCAAGAAAAAAGCGACACAAAGAACGCCAACAGCCGATGCCATAGATTATCTTTGATTTTAATTGGACATTAATTACAGGATATACATAGTGTTTCATTGAAACAAGAGTGTAACACTGGTGGGCAAAGCCCTCTTTGCTCCTGAGGTCAAGAGACGGCTCACGTTCTCTCCAAACCAACACGGGCACACAGAGCGTTTTGCTAATACAGGTTGTTGTTCAAAGGGCCGAAACTGAAACAGACTGCTGCTGCCCTCTCTCCCTGTGGTTTCCACATGTAACAGTTTTCACAGACTCGACACAGAAGGATGATCCAGGATGATTCAGTCAGTCTTAATGGAGACGAGCGGCACGGGCTCGTTTGCATCAAAGCAAATTAAACATCGCAAATCTCACCAGCTATGGGTGCTTTGCACTTTTTGTTTTACAGCTCGAATTCATTATTGTTTAAAAAAAAAGTTATAACAAAAAAAACAAAAACAAAGCATATATACAGTTGAACTCAGTAGACATATATATATATATACACATATATATACATACAATATTATATAAATATAGTAAAATAGATTAAATTACATTGATTTCACTGTTTTTCCATAAATAGATGCTGGACAATAACAGTTTGGTGATGTGTTAAGTTAGTGTTGGAAGCACACGAGGCTCACGACTCGACGGGAAGATGGCCCACGTCGAGCTTTCAAGTTCTTCAGTGTGAATTGTTTTTTCTCCGCAGAAAACTGTGCGACCGTACCTAAAACACTGGAAAAATGGCGACAGGCGCCCTCCTCCGCCGTCTCTTTACATGTTTGGTTCTCAGTGTTGAAGAGCACACGTGACTTCTACGTTTTTAGGGTTTTTTTGTTTGTTTGTTTTTTTTGCAAGTTTAACAGGTACATTAAAACCACTGCATGTGGTCAAATTCAAGCTATTCTCCCATAAAGAAAAACATTTTCAGTTTCCCTCCCCCTGCCGGCCCCTGAACAGGAGCCGAGCGGGGGTTAGGAACTGAAGGCTCGGCAGCCTCCAGGTTTTCGAAGCAGTAGTGTCGCCGCACACGCCATCCCAACAGGATCTTCAGCAGGTTTGAAAAGAGTAAATACAGTTTGAGACGAGTTCCCTGTGTGAGATACTCTGCAGCTCCCAGTGTTGGGCTTGAAAAGGCAGGTTTTGTTGACTTACACTATGTTTTACAAGGAAAGCTGACACTACAAGAAAGGTCACAAAGCCTTGGTCCAAACACTGAACAGGCAGTGTAGGAGGCCTCGCCCGGAAACACTCACAAATCTGTTGTTTTTGTTTTCCACAAGTGTGCTAAACAGTAAGTGCTTTTCAATATACAAAGATGCTTTACAAATACAGTTTTTGGCGAACGGAAGAAATAAAAGAAACAAATGTTGGAAGGAACTTAATTGTCCATGAGGAGGATAAGCGTTCAAGTCCCTAGCCTCTTGTTGATCTTCGGGAGGTTCATGTACTTCTCTCAGCAGGACTACGCTGTTGCCGAGCTCAGGTCACAGCCGCACTCGTGCGCACACGTAACGCCGCACCTGAGTGTGAGCTGCATTTTGACGATGTCGTTTCTGTCATGAGGCACCTTCAAATATTTGTTTTCAGCTGTACCGATAACTACAACAAAAAAACATTAAAGAGTAAAAACGAGCAAAAACGACAATGAAAAAAAGCTACGATAAAAAAAGAGAAAATAAAGAACACCATCTTTGTGGCCTATAACAGCATACTGTACAAAGTTTGGATACATCCTCTTGGAATGGCAATGGTTTGTTGCTCAGGAAGTCAAAGCCGAGCATCAAGTAGAGTTCTTGTGTTTTTCTTCTTTTACGCTAGGGTCTTCATTGGTTGCGTGGTCGCCGCAGTCCAGCGGCGGCAGCGTCCTCCTCTTCTCCGGCTGGCTGCGGCAGCAAAGGTGGAGTTTCTAGTGTCCGTTGCCTTGTGTGTCAGCGCTGGCTGTGGCGTTGTGGATCCAGTCCAGGATGATGAGGGTCATGCTGCCGATCATGACCACGAGGCCGCAAATGAGGAAGGCGGTTGCCTGGGGAGAGGAAACAAGTTCACATTTAACTTATGTGTCCAACCACAGCGACCAAAGCCAACAATCAAATGGCTTTTTTCTCTAACGTAAGAAACAACTCTTTACCCCGATCTTCTGCACAGACTTCATGGACTCCTTCTTGACCAGTTTGAGGTAGAAAGCCGACGGCAGGATGAAGATGAGCATGGCAGCAGCAGAGGCGCCTGTGAGCAGAAAGAAATTTGGCATTTTAGTCATAACATTTTTACACGTGAGGTGTTTTTTTTTTTTTATGGCATAATCACACATGCACACACCGATGAAGCCGAAGATGTCCCTGATGGTGGGGACAAAGATGACCAGGCAGTTGGTGCCAGCCAGCAGGACCATGGTGATGATGGTGTGGCGGATCCAGCTGAACTCCTTAGAGCTGGACAGGTGCTGGTTGATGGAGGTACGAATCTACAGGGAGAGGGAGAAGCGGAGAGGTTATCTAACATGGCCGACCGCATTCCACCAACACTGGCTGATACTCTCAGATCTTTGACACTTACAGGGAAGAGCACCACGGGGACGGTGAGGGTGACGGCGGTCAGCACAGCCAGACGGACGATCAGCAGGATGATGTCGGACTTGAAGAACTTGGAGTAGGTGTGCAGAAGCTCGGGCTCCACGTGGGCTGTGTGGACAGACAAGTTTAGAGAGGAAGCACTTCACAAGGTGAAACAGCTCAGTTGTGGTTCTACACTGTCATTCTTTGAATATAGCCTTTGTCTGAATGAGGAAACAGGTTAGTAGTTCTTATCTTTTCCTTTATGTTTAATGTTCATTGTCAATGTTAGCGTGCTAACCTGTTAGATGCTATGATAGACCTGCTAAACATGCTAGCATTTTTATTGTTTATTTTTAGTGATAATCATCAAATGTTCGCAAGCTGACTTTTTAAGATGCTTAAAAATATTACACCTGCTTAACATATTAGCATTGTCATTGTGTTCTAATTTTCAGACATTATCATGGTAAAGTGTTGGAAGCTATGGTAAACATTACACCTGCTAAATGTTTTAGCATTGTCATCATTTTTTTGTCCCTGTAAATATGAAATATGTAGCTCCGTTCATGACATATATGCACATCATTGCTTCCTGAGTTACATTAGATCTGTTGCTTCTATCACTTTAATTGCCTTTGTATGGGATCGGCTTCATTTTCTGGCACCTTTTGTCGGCCACCTCCCGACAAACAGGTTAGCGGCACACGTCAGAGATTTCTCAATCTCTTGTTCAAAACTATTTGCAGGGCCGTTGGCCTTTCATTGCGCCCCGTCATGCTCTTGTATAACCGTTTTGTTCTTCCAGGACGTTTCTCTGCGTACGCTCACATGTCAGGAACACGCTGGCACACTGCTCAGCTGCATTAGATATGTTTTTTCACACTCTTACGTAACAGACCTCCAGTCCTCTCCTGTCCTTTTTTTTTTTTTTTTACTGTGTATTTAGTTTGGACCTGGAAGCTTGCTCGCTTAACTTTGGATTATTGATCCGCTCTGACATTTATCGTTCGGGGACAACGACTGCTTGTACACTCACACCGGTGTTAGTGTCAGTTCAGCTAAATATGAATGCATATGTAATATACAATTCAACTTACAGTTGAAGGTCAGATATCCGAAGAGGGCGGCGAGCAGATACATAATGAACATGGCCAGGAAGGACACGTTGGCAACGCCCTGCATCTTTCTACGGGAACGGCTGTTTGGGAGAGAGGGGTTGTTTCATTTAGACACAAAAACACAATCATCTCAGAGATACATTCAGGAGTGTTTAAACTGGCAACATGCTGATAAGACAGCAGCTGTGGATCGTAGATTGGAAGCACTCACTCTTTCAGCTCCTCGTACATGGGCAGGATGGCCGGGTGGCACACGAAGGCGAAGGTCAGGATTGGAACAGCGTAGACAGTCTGGGGGGGGAGGAAACACACGCACACATGTTAGTTACGATTTTACTACTTTCAATTCAAATTCAAACCCTCCAGATGTTTGCGTGTCAAAGATCTTCACCTGTGAGTTGAAGACAAAGTATTTAGGCGTGCAGCCGTCCTCGCTGTAGTCCACAGCGGTGGTGTTCAGCTGGGCCAAGGTGGTGTTCAGCAACTTGGTCAAGTTTTCGTTCAGACCGTGGATGTCATCAGGCAGAGGGCACGGGATCTGGAACTTCTTGATGATCACCTGGAGGACAAGCCATCAGAGGTCTTAATCGACTGAAGCGGCAAAGATTTTGGGCTGAAATCGCATTTATCATGGCTAAACAAAAACTCCACTGAGAGCTGGCTACTGTGGGAAATCAGTTTAGATAACAGTCAGGACGAATCCAGTTGTATAAGGTGCCAAAGGTGCAGAACATTTTTTTGTGAAGTTTTAGGACACAAACTTTTTGCATTTCCCATAAATGGATCCCCACTGTTCCATGTAGGGAGGAGCCATGCATTTTATGGAAAAACTGAACCGTGTTCTCTGACTCATCTGCAACAGCCGACTGATTCATGGGCTGTGTAGGAAATACGTGTGTGCCAGTGTTTGTGTTTTACTCACCACAATCAGAAAAAACACCATGCAGAGCAGGGACAGACCACTGGTGTAACCAAGGTAACCTGGGGGGAAGGGAGGAGCACACACATACACACATGAGCTTCTGTTTTCATGAGAGGCTTCTATTTTAAAACCGTGGAATGCTCCTTTTTTCCCCCTTTTATCACTTGACTTTGAGTCGTGAACATTTTAAGACTTTTTTTGAAGTTGCTGACACACGTGCAAGTGCGTCGCCGACCCATATCCCAACCCTACTTAAAAAATGCATCTGTTTTCTCAACACACACACACACACACACGGCTTACCCAAATTCTTGAGCAGCGAGAGGGGCAGGATAACGGTGACCGTCACTATTAGCACCAGGTAGTCTCCGTTAGTGTACCACTCCCTGGAACGCAACAAAGAACAGCACGTCAGTGATAATAAGTCATTTATTAACTAACTCTCTGTGTACTCTCTCTGTGTACTTTTATTCAAATATCTTAATATGTCACAGTGGTCCTGATGTAGCTGAGGACCTCTGTTGCTTGGTAACTTGTGTTGAGTAAACATTAACGTAACACCACCGGTTTTACACATGAACTTCAGTTTGCTTGTCACAGAGAGATCTCAAAGTCAGCCTCTGAAAACCGATGTCACCTTTTTTTCTTTGGCTGTGGTCACAAATGTTTGTGTTTTGGTGAAATGTTGGATCCATTGTTTTGGGGGCCGGACTATTTGAAATTCAGTTCTTTCATTACTTCAGCAACCTTTTTTCTAGATTCAGTTTATAAAAGTCCCTTCTGAAATGTATGTAATACTACGTTACGCAAATAATAGCTCATAAATATTGAATCCATAATGTTTTTTTAATCTATCGTTTTTTTTACCCTGCTATATTATATAATGCAATTTACATTGTGTGTATTTAATGTTAGGTAGATATCAGCTTATACTTTATTTACGATTGGCTGTGCAACCAGCAGCAGCAGTAAATCCGACAGCTCTGTGCAGCACATATCTCCTTTAGTGTCCTCCCCTGTCAGAACGTCCCTTCACGTCCCCTGATCAAACCTCTCGGCTGCTGCTCCGACGCGTGTTCTCACTTCTGAGCTTTACCGCCATTTGTAAAAAATAAGAAAACTGGCCCCATGCAGCAGGATGACTGCATCGCTCGCAGAAATTGATGCAACAAAGCAGCACTGAGGACCCAGACCACATCAATTTTTCAAACTCGCAGCGAGGCCGCGGTGAGCTCATCCCACGCTCTGTCTCTCTGCGGCACGGGCTGCGTCTTCTAAAAGGGCTCTTTGAAGGGCCACGTGAAGAGACTGAGCAATGAACGTCCTTTTAGAATGTACAGACTCCCCACCACAACCCTTCAACCCTCTGCTAACAGGAAGACAAAGACGCCTTCTCCAACATGCAGCACTTGAAAAACAAAAGGAAGCCATTTTGCTTGATGCGCCGCTTCACCTTGAGTGCCTCTGTCAGTTAAACTCTCTTGTTCTGCTGGGATATAAACCCAAACCATTCCAAATCTCACCACAGCACAGACTATTTGGAGTCCTGACTCTACAAATAGCCCCTTTCACATGGGTACACTAGTTTGTATTGAGATTTGGTTAAACAGTCATTGTTGCAAAACAAATAATCTAAAAATAATTTAAGTCAATGAAAATATGTTTTTTTATTTATGTTCTCCGCAGGAACATGCTTATACTTTTATTTTTTTGAGCCATTTACAATAACTCAAAACTGTTTGAGGAGTGAAAACCAAAGAGAGAATTGAATTTACTACAGTGTTTCTTTGATTTGTGCAACTTGTTCAGCTACGGGAAATTAAAGACATCCTTTGGTGTTTTTGGCCACTAGTGGCGCTGTGGAGCAATGTTTGGATGAGTGTTTTGTAAACTCAACGTTTGTTGTTTTGAAGACACATAGCCCTCAAGTCACTTTGACCAGTGCAACTGTGAGCAAGGCAGTTTGTTTCCTGCTTTTCCAGACCTGAAGGTGATCACATGTGTTTTCTAGTTGTATATATCTGGTTACTCACCCATTGCCTTTTCCCAGAAAGGTTTCAATGACGATGGGCAGCTCGTATTTGACGATGTAGAGGTAGCTTGACATGGCTGTGAAGACAAAAATTGCTGTTAGTATATATCCCTCATGTCTGTTTAGGGAACTCCACAACAGAAATAGTCTTTGTTGAAGGGCAGAGTTCTCCCACGGAAAGGAAAAAAAGTTTAACACATTCTCGTAGAACCACTCAAGTTTCAACTGGAAGCTCCTCGACATTCCAAAAACACACGCTTGTTTTCACTAGCCAACTTTTTTTCTCTCTCTATCCTTCCACCCACTCAGTTTGGATACAGAGTGACATTGTGTTTAGCTTGTGGAACAAACTCATGGAGTTACACAACACTTGCTAACTGTGTTTGCTGTCTCTCACCTCCGATGTTCTGCATGGTGATGGAGAAGGAAGCGGCGAGTTTCCCCGGCAACCCGAAGGCTTTGTAGCCTAGCTGCTCGTACACAAGTGCACCTTTGAGGAGGAGAGAAATTGAGATTTAGCATTTTGAAAACCTAAAGAAGCCATTGGGACGATTATACGCAGGAAAGAGACGCACCTCCTTCATTGGCCGTCTTCAGCAGCAAGTGGACAGAATACAAGGAGAAGATGGCCACAGCCACGAGGAGAATCCTGTAAACAGAGAAGATGCAAACGATGAGGAAACAGATCGATGCTGAAGTGCTGCGTTGTTTAATGTGCTAATCTTTAGAATGAACAAGGCCATTTAGAAGACAAATGTATTTTCCTGACTGCGGTAAACAAACACATTGACATTTAGCCAATGTGTTGAGAAGGTCGCACCCTACTGCTGCAGCTGTAGAAGATGTCTGATACCATCTTCTCATGTAATGACTCAAATCTTATCTCTTTTGGAAGAATCTACCATGAAGAGGAGATCATTTCGCAAGTCATCCGCCACGGTGAAATCTGGAACTTTGTCTAATTTCATCGGCCTGATCAACAAAGACCTTGAGGGCAGCACCGCTTTGCACGTTGTCCGTCACGAGCATCGTGGGCGGGGTTGCAAAGGACAAAACGTCTACCGGTAAGGGATCCTCTTAGCACCCTTGGGATGCTGCAGCGCAAGCACTGTGTCCCCGGGGTATTAATAGTCCAGGTGAAAATAATCTCCAGGTCATTTGAGACCTGGGGGGTAAAGACACAGCGCTTCCTCTCGGCATAAGACCATCCAGCTGCTCGGAGCCCTCGGCTTGCCTCCACCTGCCTGCCACTGACCTCACGATCATTCATATCTTATCACTTTATACATTGCGACTCCACAAATATATACTTTGGATGACCTATCTCAGGAGTGAGTTTGTTCTGCGAGAGGCCCGTTTTTTTTGCAGACGTAATTGCAGATACGAAGAGCAACAAACATTGTTTCGAAATGCAAACAGACGACTTTCTCTCTTTACTTGTGACGAAGCTTTATACGGATCGGATTTAGAAATGTGGTAGCTGTTTGGTTTTTGTAATCCGCTCACTTCCTGCGGATGTTGGGCCCGGATTGGTCAGCTGCTGTCTGACAGGGAACCAGACTCTGCTCCATTAATGAGCTCCTGCGAGCGTAAGTGAGAGCTCCCTTTACGTAACTCTGGCCCGACTGCAGCAGGATTAACTCGGCTAAGCTGCTTCTCCTGCCACCCCCTGTTTACTAACTGACACACTACTGCCAATCTGGTTGGCACCGGAAGTATCTTGTTTGTCTACTACTCTTTGGTCATTTTTTCTGTTTCTTTGGGGGTGTTTCTCAGGCTGAACTCTGGCTCCTGAGTGCTTCAGATTGGATGTCAGAGAGAGTAAGCTGATTGGGGATCAGTGCTGTGAGGAGCAGCCTGAGTGGTGGTAAAACCAAGGGCGACTGTAGATTGCGTGTGTGTGGTTGAAGAAGAAGTTGTATTCTTCCCCATGATATTAGGCTCCAGACAATTTGAACTGGCACAATTATGATCCCTAATTGCAATAGACAACCAATAGAGGGAGCTCTCATAAAAACACAGCATTTTCCCAGTAGCAAACGTCTCCCATTATCCTCTCTCTACAGTTTTATGTACAACAAACCTGATAGTGACTTCTAAGACTGTGCAGGTGATCATTTGTAGCCTTTTCGAATATCTAATCTACGGCTCAGGGTTAAGCAGCTGCAGAACAGACACACACACGCACACACACACACACACGCTGCAGGCGGGAAAACACATCCTGTCGTATAGCACATCGTTACCCACAACCCTGACCGGTAGAACCTGCCTGTGCTTGCCTCCACTGAGGTTTATTATGAAACGAAAGTGCATCCGTGGAAAGTGTTAGATTTCTATACCTGCATGATTAGTACAAGATCTGAATTTTTTTATGCTTTCTAAATTAAATTCTTTATTTTCGCCTCTAAAGCCCTGTTTTTGAAATGTAGAAATACCTTAAAAACCTCAAATACCACTTTATATATCATAGAATAAAAACTTACACAAATAGAGCAATGCCAGTGTTGGCCATAGCGTAGGACAGACCCAGGATGCCACTGCCCATGATGGCATTGCCCAGGTTGAAAACGGACATGCCGAAGGAGGCGTTGCCCTGGTGCTGTGGAAAAAAATTTAAGATTTAACAGTCTTAAAAAAAGTGAAAAGGTGTTTAAAAAAGAAAATTAAGTGGATAAGAGGAGCTCTTACATATTCAGTCTCATACTTCTTCTTCCCCGTGTTCATTTCAGGGAGGAACTTTTGACTCTCTGCGTCTAAGTCAGGGCATTGGCTTTGAAAGGAAATAGAAAAGGATTTAAAGACATGAATACAATGTAAATGAAAAGCTTTTTTTCGTTCTGTTTTTCAGATGTTTCTCTGCAGCCTGCCCCTCACCTGCCCAGTTGGACCTTCTTGGAACAGTCCTGGTAAGTGCACTCAGTGCTGTTGGTGCTGCTGTTGTCCTCCTCATGGTTCAGATAATCCATCTCAGTTCTGGCAGTGATGTTTTTCATGCTGTGAGTATCAGAGCAGAAGAGAAGGAACAAAAACACAATATTTATTTATTATTCATTATTCATCTTTTACTCATTTCTGCTCCAGTGCGTCAGTGCGCTCCCACCCCAGCCCGCTTGTGCCTGGCTGTGCGCGTTCACGCTCCCCCTTAGAATAATCAATATTATGGCGAGCATGCATGCGCGCGCCTTGGGTCATGTGACTTCTCTTTTGGAAGGAGGAGGGGGGAGGGGGGTGACGCACCAGCAGTGGAAAAATACCAGACCGGCATCCTCGTCCACCCGACACCACCTCAGCCTCACACCAGACGCGGAATGACAAAAAGACGCAGTAAAGTACCGCAGAATTTGCGCGCGATTCCCAGTGGAACCAGTGGGGATGTGTGAAATGAAATGTTATTTCCCCTCACACAAAACACCCCTAAGCTTCTTTTAATGAAGGGGAATGAAGTGGCACGTTTTATTGTTATCTTACATTCAATAATAGTAATGACAATAATAGTTTGTGTTTGGCTGTGAATTGCGCACATGTCCATCCACACAGAGCCCAAAAGGAGCAGACCTGGATCAGTTTAACGACATTATATCCATGGCCAGCTCCGATGGAAACAATGGCACGTGTTGTGTCTTTATGGGCATGGCTCTCTCCATTTTGCGCAGAGGCTTGAGAGCGCACAGATCCATGCTCAGGTTAAGATTATTTCAGATTAAAACACACACACACAGACAAGACATGAAAAAAAAACAACCACATGCTCCTTTTCTTTGTCATGTCTTTTGTCAGCCGGTCAGTGTGACAGTGACAGCCACCTCCAGACATGAGTCCAGCACTGCAGCACCACTGTCACACCAACCTCGTTATTTATTAATCTGGACCAGGACTGACCTGGTTAGAAATAACGCCTCAGGCCAAAAAACTATTTCTGTTTATAAAAAAAAAAAAAAAATCCACACACCCAACATGTCAGCATATGGATTTAATGCTCACTAACCAGCCTAGACAACAATCAGCAGCATCTCTGTTCATTTCGTAAGATTCACAACACAAAACAAAGGGAGGTGATGAGGATAATAAAGTAAAATTTAAAATCCTTCCTTCCTGGAGCTCACATTGGTGTTTCAGCGCCTGTGCCGCGTCCACCCCGTAATTACTGAGCGTCTGTACATGATGAAGAGACACCGGCATTCTTACCTTTCAGATGTGGCAGGAGGCCTGCGAAATCCTTCCAGTGCGAGAAAAAGAACCAGAGACAGCCAATGTCCGGACGATTTCTTCAGAGAATTAAAAAAACCTGCTGATCCTTGTGTGTGTTTGTGTTAAATGAGAACCGAAATAAGAACACAAATGAATGGATACAGGCCTGTAACCAGACAGGGTCTGATTAAGAAACAAAACACGACAGGTTCAAGTAATAAACGAAAAGGGCGTCTCAGAATAAACCTGACCGACGCGTAAAAGGCAAAACGATTTAGATTTATTTACTCGAGTTCAAACCAAATTCCCAGAGATGCGGTGCGCTCAGAAACAAGACCGTGTTCTGCTGGAGGAGGGGTGGGGACTCAGCCTTTTTAAAGATGAGCATTGCATCAGCTCAGACTGAGGGAGAAAGGATAGGGTGGGTGAGGAGGAGGAGGAGTTATCCGGAGGAGGAGGCCTTTTTTTTTTTTTTTTTCCTCTTACGCACCTCGGAGCCGTGGTTTTGTATACAAACACAGCAGTGACCCAGAGACTGGGATCCTGTAGTACGTTCTACAACAGGTGCTCCGCTGCAATTTCACCCTAAGAGATCCCCCGAGAACTAGAGGCTGTCATCGCCTCATCACACACACACACACACACTGAATACCTCAGATATCAACTCATCCCACAGAGTTATTACAGCATGTTGACATTAACTCCCTGCAGAGCACCAGCAGCCCTTTGTGTTGTGAAGGTCTGCTGGTCCCATGTAACACAGATGAGTGCAATGTGGTCAGGTGCCCATCAAGTCCCAAACAGTGGCTGTTTGAATTCGTTTGAATCTGGATGCTTTTTTAATTAATTATGTAAAGTGACCAAGATTCTGGTCAGTTTCACTGCTACCGTTTCATGCATTTATCACCTACTATTAGCTAACTATATGTTTTCCCAAGACTTTTTCATTGTTTCAACAATTTAACCACTATGTTTAGCTATTTTAGTTACTTTAACCTAACTGTTATTTACCTTTATCCGTTTCGTTTAGCTAACATAATGTTTTTACAGTACTTTAAAAGTACAACCGACCACTCTATCTGTTTGAACCATTTAGCAACATTCTTTATTTCTAGTTAATTATTACAATAGCATATCCATTTCTTATATTTAATATTTTTTATGAAAAACCTTTGGCTAATTGCTACATTTTGCCAGCTTGCTAAATAGTTTACAGATTTGTGTAATGTGTAGGCCTATTTGTTTCCAGCCGTTGCCCTTTACTTTTTAGAGTAGAAAAAAGGTCAGTGGTTCCCTCGCTCCACAGATACTCTGCAGGTCAGCCTGAGATTTGTTATTTTCTTTGACGGGTAAGTGGACGTAAAGTGGCCTGGACGCCTGTCAGTGCAGATCAGGGTTGGAACGCAGCTTCAAAGCAGACCTCCTTGTCTGAAGGAGATTACGCACAAACGCTGTCATGTGACAGTGGCCATCCTGATCCTCATTCATAGTGTTGGCTCATCTCGTTGGGTCAGGTGTGTGTGCGTGTGTGCGTGTGTGTGTGGGAGGGAAATATTCCACAGCTCAGGTTTCCAGTTTATTATTAATGCCGGGAAGACTCAGGGCTGTGATCTCTGTTAATTATTTGACTGGTTTATAACCTTTGAATTCAAAGAGTTTATATGTACATAGACTGTCCTTCTGATGCAACTGCTGCCAATACTACAACTTAGTACTGCTACTATAAAATCCTGATAATGATAACTATCACTATCTTACAACCACAATGGCCACTGTGACTATTACTATACTACTACTGTTTGCACTACACCTCTCTTACCTGTATTACTGTTACTCTACTAACTCTGCTTCTACTAATACCACTTCTGTTCCCTAGACTGCTACTATTAGTACTAGCACTAATACCATTACTAGTACTTCTACTACATTTAGTCTTCTTTGTTGATCCTCTGTACTCCATCGCACTACAACAACTACATTTTCCTACGAATACCACAAGTACCACCACTATCACTACTCCCTGTAGCTACCAATACCCGCTGGAAGGTGTTTCTATATGTTCACTTTCTCTCTCTCTACTGAGAAATGAGAAATCTGGATGTGAAGTGTCGGTGGTTGAAAATAAAGGAATCTTTCTTCTCTGACACATTATGCAATATCGTAATGTCTTTACAACCTGAACTGCCCCACCACATGTTGGCCTCACATTCATTTTGGCTTTGTGATCTTGTGACACATTGTGTCAACTACACACATTCCACTGCCGAGCAGCTTTCCAATGACGACGGGGGAAATTTTTGAGGATATAGACAGATCCATAAACCTGTACTGTTGTTGTACTATATTGAAGAAAATATATTTGTAATGCTATGCAGGCTTTTAACTGTAAACACAGTTCATTCCTCCTTTTCATTCATTAAGGAAGAAACTAAATAAAATAGGAAAAACTGATTTCTCCAAGGGAGTTTTATACATATTCTATGTAGCAAACACAGCACTTCGATTTTCTTTCCCTTTGTTCTTTAAAGATGCACAAACATTTCATTGCGTTCAATTTTTTAATCTGATTGGGCAAGGTGGCAGTCACCGAAAAGTAAAATTAAAAACAGATAACCACACACCTAGATAAATGAATAATGCGACACATTCATAAACACAAATTTGCTCATTTTCTCACTTCCTGTTCCTCATAATCTCTGTGTCACACACACACACACACACACACACACACACACACACACACACACACACACACACACACACACACACACACACACACACACACACACACACACACACACACACACACACACATTGTGCATTCCGCTGCCCTCAGTCACACATGAGTAGTTTGTGTGTCTCTCTCTCTATGTACGAGCCTTTGTTTGGGGCTTTAGCTCGATCCAGCAGATCCAAGACGGATCAGGAAACTGGAGCGGGGGCAAATGGTGCAAGAGGGGACGTGGTGTGAGCACTGATGCCCCGTTACCCCCCATCCACAAATACACACACACAAAATCAATATATACAACATTTGTGTAGTATATATTGTGAGGGAACCCACGAGAGGAAGATCTGGTCTCGGGTCCAGGGGGCAGTCCATGGCCAGACCTGCAAGTGAGGGTGTGGTCAGACAGGTGCACAGGTGGAAACAGGAAGCTGAAGTTGGCTAACACCAAAACTACTCCTCCCATTAGGGCCATTATAATTACAATCTTTCTGTTATTACAACTCTGCTGTTCCTATATCGGCTGACCCCTGGTGCAGTAATACTGCTACCGCGACTCCAACTGCTGCTGCTTGAATAATGCTGACTTTGTCATGGGGCAGCTGTCACACTGAGAGCCAATTCTGAGAAGTTTAAGAAACAAGGCGTTCACTGTATCAGAGTCTGGATCTAAGCGATTTCACTGAGGCTCTGTACTGTGTAACGCATACATGAGCTGCCTCTGTCTGCAGCCCCACAACAATGCCACACAGCAAACTTGTCTGGGTGTGTGTGCGTGTCTGTGTGTGTGTCGAGGCTTGGTTTAAAATGGGGAAGTGTCTGCACTCACCTATGGAGAGATCACTGTTATAGTCAAAGTGTCAATGTGTGAACCTTTTCTGCGGTATTTTTGTTTTCTTTGTAGCTGTAAGAAGATTCTAGCTGTTTTGTCATCACTAGGGGAAATGCAGCAAATAAGAGCCACCCTGGGCCACTGCCACTGAAGAAAACCACAGCTTTCATGAGAAACAGGAAGATTAGATCCATCACAAAAATAACTTTTACTTAATTAACTGCTGGCTCTATTGTTTCACTCAGCGCACAGACATGAGAATGGTTTCAATCCTCATATCTAATTATTTCAAATAAAAGCATTCCCCCCAAAAAACGTACTTAAGTTCCTTTAAGTATTCACTTAAAGACTAGTAAAACAATATAAAGTCCGATTTGACTCTGATTTACCCTCAGTTTTCAAACCAAAGAAACCAAACTGTACTTATGGCTGTAGTGTTACTGTGGAACCCTGTAATTCACAAGTCATAGATGAATTGACCGTGTCATGATAGACGTTTGGGATCCCAGAACAGGATCAGCAACATGTACATGTATACGTGTGACCTCCGGCTGGTTAGACCTGATCAGTGACTTGGTTTGTTTACAAATCCTCTTCTTTTAAACTTCCTGGTTGGGGCTATGATTCTCTGTCATACAGCAATTGCATACACATTTATCCTCATATTATATTTGCATTTTATATTTACTTTCTTATATTTTGAATAAACCACAATGCCCAGTCGTGCCTGTTCCAAAAACGGGGTGAACTTTTTGCTTATTTCCATTTTTGCCTATGTAGAGCACGGCATGGCCCACATATGCGGACACTGGTGCTTTCTCTATGCGCTTTCGGATGAAAGGTTGTTTCGCGTTTCCCTTTAGATGTGTGTGTGTGTGTGTGTGTGTGTGTGTGTGTGTGTGTGTGTGTGTGTGTGTGTGTGTGTGTGTGTGTGTGTGTGTGTGTCCATTCAGTACTTGATTGACATTTCACTCTCTTCTTACCCTTGAAGGTGGGACTACTTACACCTTCATGTTTTGAATTGGTACTTGGAGTTCTTAGCTCTGCCCTCATTCCACCTGAGCAGAAGTCTAATCGTCTAGAGGACACCACTTTCATTACTTCTAGATACTGTTGTTAAATTATTACGACATCTTCATTAACTTGTGTTTTTAAACATATCAAAGGGGAAGAAGGAGATAAGACATTTTACCAGAGATGGACATTTTAGTGCTTATGGCTGATTGACATACATGAAATGATTTCCTTAGGTTTTCCCATGTGAAAGAAAACAAGTTGAGTGATGAATGCTAATGCTAATGAGAGCAGTAGATGGAACTTGTGATAAGATCACCAAAGATCACATGTTGATACCAGGCAGGAGTGTTTAATGGGACTTTGGGGGCCCAGAAGTAAACCCAACCCCCTCAAATAAACTCATGATACCAAGCCACATCATAACAATCCTTAAAGATTCTTTTATTATTAAATTATAACAGTGCATACTGTGTAGACACAAATAAGAGTAACATTTAAATAATTTAGTGCAACCCCCCACTACCATCCCAGGTTTATCATACACATATTTAGTCATTCTAGTCTTCAACCCAAACCTCTACAATTATGAATCTTTTGGTAGAAAGTTAGTGGCACATGGCTTCGTTAGGGGGTTTCAGACTTTGCTTTCGTTGAAGTCTCCAGTTAGTCGATCATAAGATTTTAAGGGGTTCTCAAAAAATATTGGTCAAACGCAACCACTTGGTCTTCACTGTGCTCAGGGGCCCCACGTCTGCTTTGCCAACCGCGTTGCAAGGCCCCTGAAGCCAAGTATGAGCAGGACCAGAGAATAATCCTCCAATCCTGCTGTTCAACTCAGCTCTATGGAAAGCTTTAGCAGCTTTGAGCTCCTTATTTACGTTTTACTTCTGACACCTTTAATGTTGGGTTCAGCCTCAATGCTCTCATAGACCTCCTTTCCCTCTTGAGCTGCCAGTTGATTCGAGCCAAACGGCTCTAACCCTCTGTAAGTAACCTGCCAAGCACCAAACATTAAGAGAACAATCAAGGTTACCAGCTAACAACCAGTGAGGGCATCTTTAATTGGCGTTTTGGTGAAGGCCAAACCAGAGCTAAAAGCTGAGGGAATTTTGAACTATACACAAAACACACGATTAACACATGTAAAGAGTCAACTGTTATCCTCATGTTATCCACATTTTAAACTTTCCATCTTTCTGGCTTCTTGTGGATGCAGGAGAAGTTTACTTAAATTAACTCTGTGCCAGTTTTCTCACGGGAGTAGACGTGGATGGGATCTGACGACCCCACACTTTACAACCTCCTGTCCACTTCTTATGTAAGTCCACTGTCCACTGGCCGACTGAATACCTCCCAGAACATCAGGTTTAACTGTGCCAGTCTCCCACTGAGCCCCCCTCCTGTGTCTAGTCCCTCCACTCCTGGCTATTCCTATTAACTTTTCATTTTCCCTGACTTTAGACCATGGATTTTCTTGCTTCTCAAACTTACTCACCCCGTCCCCACTGTGCGTATTCCTGGAACAGTTAACCTCTAAGGAGGATCCGTATTACAATAAAGACGGACAACTTTATCTTTCATTTTTCCCCCAGGAGGAGATCTCATGATCAGTTATGCTTTATACGGAAAATAAAGGTTGTTGGGTTTTTCTCCACCCGCTCTTGGTGTGAACAAAAAGTCAATGCAAAGATCTGCAGGGGTCAAATGTGTGAGGGGTCACTGGGTTAGGGTTTTTAGACATCATTTCATGTTTATACATGTTGTGGTTGTGGCCTTTTTGTTTGACAGGCATCGGGTGCGTGAATGCAGCCGCCATTTTACTTTGGTGATACAAAAGAGGCTAGTGGCCATCAGACTGAAAAGCAAACAAGTCGCCAAAGAGGAAGTGAGTTATCTTTTGGAAACCTTGTCATGTCGCTCACACACAGACGCACACTCACACAGATGCATGGTTGATCCTGATCGGACGTGAGGCCTGTGACAGGATCAGGGTCACTACGTAAACACTCCTTAGCTAAACACGACCTCCTAACACAGTGGGAAAACCCACAGAACCCAACAACCATCACTGGAGTGTCTTCACAGGTCGGACTGCGCTCCAGTGGATTTGCCTTAAATGCCAAAATCACAGTTTGATTTTCCCTACAGGTTCCCATGTGAATCCCCTCACATCAAAATGTTCGCGTCGATATTAGTGCGCATAATTCACACTGGGAAGAAAAAAGTTAGGGTTTTACTCTTCAGTTTTTATAGCCAACATTTTACCATCATCTCTTGTTATATGTAGAAACTTAATTCAACAACACTGGCGCAATCACATAGTATTTTAATATCCTGACAAACATTTGACAAGAATTATGTCCTGAACTAGAGGTCCCATTTACCGTTGCTGTTTTAAAGGACCAGTGTGTTGACTTTAGTGTCATCTAGCAGTGAGTTTGAGGATTTCAGCCGACTGAATACCCCTCCCCTCACTGCTCACCCCTCCCTTTTTATGTTTTTAATGAAAAATGAAAGGTCCTCTCCAGAGCCAATGTTTGTCTGTTGTAGAAACACAGTGGTTCAACATGGCAGACTTTGGGGAAGTCTGTACTTCACTTTTCACAACTTCTGAAGAACCTGAAGAACTCTGTTTACCTGCTTGTTTGTCACTGCGGCCTGATAAATTGTACTTATGACACAGACACTGCAGAGCTAGATTCTTTGGGAACTCATGTAAAGTACCTAGAACATTTCCTGGTTGGATTCTTGGCAAGTTAAAAGAGTTGACTGTCACATGGAAAAATTAACTTCCTTGTGTCTTGTTTTTTTTGGCTGGCTAATGGAAGAGTTTGGGTTTAACCAAATAGTCAACACAAGAGAAGTACAAAGCGGACAAATGCTCAAATAATTGTTGACAAAAATGTAAAAGTAAGAGAAACTTTTTTTATAAAAGGAGCAAAACTGCAAAACACTTTTTTGCTGCACTGAAGACTTCATGCCACAACTATCCTGCGTTGGTTGTAGAAAGTAAAGATCAATGTTAGGTCCCGGAAAACTGCATTTCAGGTAAAATGTTTACCTCTCTTCCTTTTAAATAGAATTGGCCTTGATGCTGAGCTAGCATCTCCACGCCAAATATCAGAGTAGGGTGCCCAGTTTGATCCACAGGGTAGAATCTCTCTCCAGCTTTCTACATGAGTTATTAAATTCAGCTTTCCAATGTCTAGATGTGCTGGAGCATCTCTTGATTTGGCAGCATTACCTTAGTAATCCTCTTACTGGTGGGAAAGTGGTTTAGCGGGCGCATTCTTTATGACAGGAGCACAAATGGGGGGATCACGTTAGCCTTAGGGGCCCCGGAGGAGGGGGGGCAGACCGCTGGTCTCCCTCTCCAAAAACTTTCCACCCAGGATGGACCTCGGTCGGCCCTGTGAACCCGCTGACTCCCTGACCACCTCTGCCGGGCTGCTGCGGGATGTGCGCTTTCTCACAGTGAGAATGAAACACAGACAAAGGCAGGAGAAATGTGTCGGAGGTCATGCAAGTACAATTCTTACTATCAGACTTATTTCTCTGTTTGTCAGTTTCATGCAATTTCCACATTATTGGAATTGAAGCATGTCACTTGTGGTTATTATCATCACTTAGACTCGTTAGTAAATTAGTTACACTCGTCTTCACTTACACAAGAACTCTGAAAATCTGCAAAAAGAAATGTGATTGAATGTTAATTTCAGCTATTATGAAGATTCAATATTATGCTCCTATCGTACACCGGGCGCCTTTTGTCTTTGCTAGACCGACACAGTTGTCATTTTCCCATTCAGTGTCCACATTGTTTAAAAGGCAATGGGCGTTTTGTGTGGTCCGGCACATTGTTGGCACGTATCTTGAGGCAATAGAAAGCGATTGCACTTTTGACCAACAAGAACTAAGTCTGAAATCAGTGGCACAGTATTTCACTGTTATTATCAAGGCAGTAATGAGCACCTACATGGGCCGGTGCAAAGAGGTTTTGCTCATGTGCCAAGTGAAACTTTTTCCTCTGCAGAGATGCGGTCGCCAAACTGCAAGTGCACCCGGCGAGTTGACGACTTACAAAACTCTTGAACCATGCGCTTGAAGCTGCAACCGCTTTACCACCATTTAACTACTAAAAGTGGATTTGGACACATGAAATACACTTGTGTCATATGCTTCAGATAATGCACACAGAGATAAATTCTCAATGAAATGTAAACTCTCCAGTTGTGTGCAGTTAGATGTATAAGTTTGAGACGTCATGCTCTCTGTCTGTTTCCACTGCACCTAGTCACATTTTGCATTTACTACCACATCAAGTTTTCCACTGTAGCCAAGTATTTAACATTTTTTGTCATATATCGAATGATTTCTTGGTTTTTTTCCAAATTTCCCAATGTTTCCTTTTCTCTTAAATGAATTTCCACAAATGCTGCTCGCTTTTAACCAGCACACATTGTGTTGTCAGTGATGTAACACTATACATTTTTTTGTTCAGTTTTTTCCTTCTCCATAATGACTGCTTTTGGCCAAAGAGGTGAAACTGTGCGGATAGTTATTTCAGTTTCACTGCTCACACGACTCAAGCTGTTTGCTTTGTGGGGCGATATGAGTGTGTTTGTGTATTTGTACATGATAGTGTAGCTCTTAAAACATGAATTGAGTCTGAATGTCTCATGCTACCAGTGGGCAGGAAAAAAAGAAAAAAGGGCATATACAGGTAATTCGGTTCACAGTGCAGGGTAAAGTTAGGGCAATGGAATTAGTGGTGCTGCAGCAGATTAGGAGGCTATCCACACACACACACACAAAGTACACAACTTCTCTTTAGAGTGAGGTTTGTTCCTGAAAAGCAAGATTCTGTAGCATTGACATCCATCTAAGCGCATGCACACACGCACGCACGCACACACACACACACACACACACACACACACACACACACACACACACACACACACACACACACACACCCTGACAGACTTGTGACTGCCGTTAGCCTTCATTTAGTTTCATTCATATGTCCACAGTTATGCCAGGATGTAACCCACATGTAATCCAACAAGTGTTAATTCAGCTAATGTGGCAGATGGAAATATGGATTTTGTAATTATCATATTATTATAAAAAAAAAATCTTCATAAATGCTGGTTCAAGCAGGTCAGTGTCGATGAGAGAAAGAAGAGATTTAAGTGTCCAAAGTGTATTTTTTTGGCCCTAAAATGAAAATGTTATAATTTAGACATAAATTAGCCGTTGAGTAAAGAATACATAACCTCTGATTTCCCCTCTGGTCTGTGTGTCTCTGCTTGTCTCAGTATGGTAATGTCCTTTCAAACAGGAAGCTTTATGAAATACTCCATCTGTGACGGTTTCCTGTCTGCAGCTGTAAGTGAGGAGACACAAACAGGGCCCGGATGCCAGTAAGCGGTGTCGCCCATGATGCCAAGTGTCAGCTACAGGAAAACAATGTTCAGAAGCTCCATATAAAGGTAAAAGATAAAAATGTGACCAAAAAAAAACAAATTCAACAAATGTGGGAATTAAAATAGCAAACTCTAACTTTTGGACTACTGCTGTCTGATGTTTTTCTTTTACTGAGGGTAGTGTCTGGGCAGCTTTTATAATACAGATTGTTTTGGGTCTTTGATAATCACAGTCCCTGTAAAAGCAGCCAAAAGAATGTTAGAGAGGAATTTCAAGAGAGGTTGATGAAACATTTCTATAAACAGGATTAGACATGCTACTCCCACAGACCACTCATAAAGTTTCAAGAAATACCAGAGCTTTACAGAAAAATAATGATGCAATGATTAAGAGTTATTGAGACAGCGGTTTAACATGAGGGGCCTGTGATGTTGAGTGCAAAAGGCGAGCAGAGGGGAAGGAAGATGAACATGAAGAAGTCCTTCAGTGAACAAAATGACTAAGCTACACTAAAATACCCAAAACATGATTTACACCAATGGTAAAACTTGTTTAAACAGTTTTAACAATAATTTGGGAAATACACTGGTTTACCTTCTTGCAAAGAACAAGAGGAGAAGGTGTGTACCACTCTGAAGTCTGTGCATCTCTATAGCTGTTTTCAGACATGAACTGAACTCCTGAGATTCTCCACACTTTCTCTGGAGGAGGTGTGAGCGCAAATGTCCAAGTGAGAGCCTCCGGATTATCTGCGGACTTCCTCCGCCCGGCCCCCTAGTATAGGCAGGAGAATCCGATGTGAGAGCACAGTGGGGGATTCACAATGCACAATGAGTGTGTGGGGGGGTTGATGATGTTTCTAACACGCGACAGACGCAAAAATGTAAAAAACTAAAAGAAAACAAATATTTCCCGGTGACACACGGAGAAGACACTGACGAAGACATCAAGAGAGTTTGTGGTGATAGGAGCTGAGGACAGTGTCTATGTGTTGTCAAGAAGATCACGTGAAAATCACAGCTCTGGCCAAAGGAAACACATTTCATTCCCTAAAGATCCAAAGCTCAATAATGACCACATTTGTTTGGTTAAATGTAAAATTTGTGTTTTTTATGAGGAGCTAACTACCTTACCCGTGTGCTAGCTGTCACTGTGATGTTGCCAGTGGAGCTTTGGTGTCAAATTTATTATTAATTAATATATTTTTATAGATTTTCTAAATAAATTTTTAATGTTTATGTCATGTTTAGTGGAAGCAGGAGGACACAAAGATCCAGAACCAATTGTGTAACAAAAAGTGTCCTTTTAATTAGGCAAGATTCTGTCAAAAAGGAAAAGGTCCATCAAAGTAAAAGCACTAAGGTGCAAATCAAACCTCTGGCAACAAGAGCAGAGTCACAGGCGAGGGATGGTGAAGGCGACAATGACCGTGGGTGGTGCAAGGACCACGTAAGACGACGCACTAAAAAGACAAAGGGAAGCACAGAGAATTATATACACCGGGGAGGCAGGGGTGGCCGACACTTGTGAAACACATGAGGAACAAGCGCAGACAATCACAAGGGCGGGAAACAGGACAAAGACAGGAAGTAAAGGCAGAAACACACAAGGAGCCAAAACTACAAAATAAAACAGGAAACAGAACTCGGGGAGAAAAGATAAATCCAAACACATTCATAAACACAGGAAATCAAACAAGGAATCTATAATCAAAACTGGAACTCTCCTTAATCAGGAGGCAAATCCAGATAATGACTTAGTGAAAAGTAAAAAATACTCTTCATTTAAGAGTCAGAGTCCAGAGTCATGACAGTTTGGACTGAACCAGACCAACATACGAATTCAGTTTAAAAACAGATGAATGATGTCTCGAGACGTTACTGCGCCACAAAGACATCAGTTTGGTTTTTAAATAACTTTCTAACTGCAGTGAGTCACCACACTTTGTTGTGGATGTGTGTTACTGTGAGTGCAGGTATTTAGCAGGTCAGTGCAACACAGTACATGTGACTGATTGATTTCTAGTGTGTATGCTAACCTGTGCTCTTCCATCTAATGGCCTGTTATGTTGACCAGAGTCGGGGTTGAGACAAAGTCGGGATTCCCCCCCAATATACTCTGAAAAAAAAATGTATCAAAGAATTCAACTTGGGAGGTTGGGAGAGTTTTTTTTAGGGACATCAAATGAACATGTTCAGCCCCACAACAAATATCACTTTTATCACATGCTTCTTAAGACGGAATAAATCCACTAGCATACAGATCAAATGAACGCTAGCTGTTTGAACCTGCAATTACAAGCTCTGCTGCTCATTCACAGCTAAACAAAGACTTAAATGTCGCTGTCCATGTTTTTTTCCATATTGGAAGAACACATTCCCTGTATTTGAGTTCCCACAGTAAACGCAGCCACACAAACAGTTTGATCGCAGGTTATATTGTTGCACGCCGAAAAAAAATGAAATTTCAGGACGATATTGTCACAGTTATGATATCTGATGGCTGATCTCTGGGAAAGCTGAGCAGGTCATCCTCTGACCAGAAGGTCGTCGGTTCGATCCCAGTGTTCCGCATGCCAAACTCCTTGGGCAAGATACTGAGCCCCAAAACTGCCCCTTCTCACAGAGAAAAGTGCTGCACATAGATGCACTGTTTGAATGTGATGAATGTAATGAATGTAAAACTGTTCTGTAAAGTGCGTTGAGTGGTCTTCAGGACTAGAAGTGCTATATAAATACAGACCATTTATTATATATCTAATCAGTTGTCACTCAGACCAGCAGTTACACAAATTCTTAAATACATTTCATGAGGTTCCAGTTCATCCTCACTCATCTGATCTGACCTGGTTTCATATATGCATTGAAATGTGTATATGTGTATATTTATAGAGAAAATATAGTTGAGACTTTCTCACTCTCACAGGTGTAGCTGCTGACACACCTGGCTGTCATCTCAGCTAACATCCTACACAGGTGTTTTCTGTCTGTGCCTCGATACCACAGGTACAAAAGGAGCCATGTTTGGATGGCGTTTGCCTCCTTTAGCTCTGGCGAGGAAGATGAATGCAGCAGGAGGAAGAGGAAGAGATAGACATTGAGGAAGAGGAAGAGGAAGAATCTTTTGTTTCATTGTACACTGAGTGACAGAGTCTTGTTTACAGCAGCTTGAGACACCTTTTGGCGACATGGGAAGTGTTTCAGTGGTTGTAGTGGTTCACTGATGTGCTCAGATGTGTGTTTCAAAAGCATAATGTGTGAAGAGATGTGAAAAAGTAGAAAAGAGATGTGAAAACGTTTCTTAAATGTCATTACAGGAAAGTACAATCCTTGATCCCAACATAAACTGAAGTATTTCCACACTAAAAATCTATTCACACAAGCCGAGACGTTTCTTAGACAAAGTTATAAATGCTTTGTCAGCGTGACAGCAGATGTGCTACATATCAAACTGTTGCCAAAAGCTGCTGATAATTGTGCTCTGTGTGGCAGAGTCATTGTGACTGTGTGTTTTATAATGTTTTCCCTGCAGTTGTTTTCCAATGGTGGAAAAAAAAAAAAAAAAACACAACCTGGTATCACTACCAACACCTGCTGCAAATCTCATAGGTCATGCAAGTGTAGCCTGCATGATCTTTTACCGTAACATTAACTTCTCCATCCGTGTTGTACAAAATAATACACTGCCTGTTGCAGACTTCCTCATAGCTTCACTCTCTCTGTTGTTGAATGGAATGTGAAGTTTCAAGAGGTTGTACGAGAGGAGGTGTGGATTTGAGTCTCTGGGGAAGTGAGAAAGTAAAGTCGCTGCACCAGGCTCTGAGGAGTTTTACGGTCTGTGGCACAGTTATGCAACATGCAGTGCAGGAGGGCCAAGTCATAGGGAATCTAACACAAAGTAACTGAAATACATAGGTTGTGCATTTAATAGAAATCAAAATATTTAATAGGGCCAGCACTGTGCGGGCCCGAGCACTTGCGATCTCAGGACCTGATGCGACCATGGGGAAGGGTGAACTTGGACCGGGCGAAACGTCTCTGTGTTGCGTGCGTTTTGTGCATCGCGGGAAGGATAAACACGTCACTTCCTGCGTCTGTCAGGCAGCACTGGACCACGCCCACTAATCACGCATTACGGTTGGACGGTACATATTCTTTCCACATATGTTTAATATCATTAGGATTATTGTCATTAGTCAACATATTTCTTTCGTCCTGGTTATTTTCATTTAGTTCACTCAGCTGCACATTGTGGCGCTTTCAGTTTTTACAACTGTGCAAAGAAGAAGCTCAAGTGTTAAGTGATTTATTGTTGTTACGTTTAGCAAAGACAAGATGAAGGCCGGCAATGACTCAAATGTCGGTTTAATCTTATTGATGTGAAGTGATAGTTTGGTCCAGATGTTGCATCGTTCTACACCTCGAGACTGATTTGTTGCTTTATAATCTTCTCTTCAACGTGCAGACAACAGTCACATGGCAGCAGCAGTAAATCCGTCTGGTCCCGTACGTGTTTATGTAATCTACAGTCACACAGTGAAGCGAAATATGAGACAAATTAGTCCCCCAACTGATTGAAACATACGTTTATTGACTTTACTCGTCTTCAACTTCAACTCAACTCCAACCACGTCCTCTATTATCTGTATTGCGTTCAAGTTAGAACGACCTTGCTTTGGCAAAACACTAATGTGAGGCTGACTGCTGATTAAGCTCGCAGTATATTAATCTCACAGAGAAAATATAAACACACTATTTTTCCTGGAAGACATATGAGGTGTCATGAATCTCTCCTGACTTCCTGATGTATTGCACCTAAAAGAGCAGCACACGTAGAATACAAGTTTTCAGTTTTTTTAATCGGAGCATTTTATTTTTTATTGATGGATCATCTGAGAATATAACTCCACTTGCACAATGAACAAAGTGTACGGAAATCTACTATTTGCACCCAAACAGTTCTTTCTTACTCCAAGACAAGTCTGAGAAAACCATCTGATTCGGTTTAAAAGTGTGGAGGATAGTGCCGTCTGAGTGCAAATTGCTGGCGCACAGCCACACCAAACAAGGCGAGGCCAACAAATGCCACTCGTGCCTCCCACATTTAGCTGGTTAGACCCAGATTAATTACTTGGGAGTCCTGGTTTAGCCAAGGAGAGCAGCCGGACTCAGGGGGAATAAAGTTTATTTCTTCTTCTTCCTCTTCTGTACCCATGTCTTGTCTTTTAGTTTTAATCTTGCAGAAGATGCTGGTGCGGTGGTAGCCAGTCCTAATTGACATTGGACAAAGGCGTGGAACACCCTAGACAAACAGAGTGAAACCACCATTCACATTCACACCTTTGGTCAATTTAGAGTCTCTGTTTAACCAAACCTCAATCTGCATGTTTTTGGACTTTGGGAGGAAGCAGGAGTTAAAAAAAACACACACAGACACAGGGAGAACATGCAAACTCCCCACAGAGCGACCTCGGCCGAACCGGGATTCGAACAATGTTCTCATCGCAGTGCTAATCACCACACCACTGTGCCACCCCATTAAGCCAGTCCTATATTCAGGAAATACAGTGGGTTAGGGTTAGGGCAGATTCTAGGGTATAGAAAACAACAGTTTGTACAATTAAGAGGATTTAGCACTGGTGAGAACATCAGTAGCATCATTAGTATTATTTTATATTCAATTTCTGCAAAGAGATCCCTTTCTAACAATACTAATATTTACTACTACTAACACACTAACACACTCTTTGAAAAGCTGTTTGTCAAAGAAGCGCAATGAATCATGGGACATGTTGGGCCGGGGAGGATGCACCTGGTGGAGCCTGCGTAGCTCAGGGGTGGAAGGACGCATTTGTTGGCTGCATTTGCAGGATTCTTTGAATTTGCACAGTCTTGTTGCAGCCTCCGAAGGACGTGGCCCCTGAATTGAACGTCGTCAATAAAACTCAATGTCTGACATTAGTGGGAGATTTGAGCCCGAAAATACCCAAAATGTAAACACGATTCCAGATTGATAGATCTTGAGTTTGCACAAACGACTGTATTGTACAGTTTAGATAAGATTACACCTGAGTGAATGAGTGACAACAGTGGAGTAAACCGTGTTTTCCCCACACAGAGGTTGCACAAGCTAACATATAGAAAACAAACACTTCTTTTAAAAATGTATTTTTAATGGCATGTTGCATCTCACACATATAACATATAACATGTATCATCTCATCATGTGGCCTGTTTGTCTGTGAGATCTTGTCAGGTCATGAGCACACAGTGGAGTGCTGTCGGTCCTTTACATCCTTTACGGGTTGAGTCGCTGCTCTCCGTCAAGTTCAATATGTACCTGCAGCGGCTGGGGACCATCAGTATGCAAATACCTGGAAAAAAACAATGTGGCCATGTGACATTTTATGGCGGCAGCTTGTGTTCATTTCTACACCACTATCGCACGCCGGATGTTGACATTGCACAACCCTGTAGGTTGATAAAGCACGGTGATGCAGCAGAATTCCACCAACAGGCAAAGATGTAGAAAAGCTTTGTGCTTTTGTCACCCTCTGATAGCAAAGTCGGATGATTCAACATTTTTCCGGCAAAGAAAGACTTTTCTGTTCTTTGTCGTCTGTTTACCTTTAAACCAAAGCTGTGCACGTGCAAAACGTGCACTTTGTGTCGCATGCATTTCTGGTAAAATCCTCTGCTGAGGAGGAAGTGATGTATCATGCCGTGTGTCGTGTTCCATATTTTGGAATAAACAGAAGATGAGCTGACCACCATGGCAGTTCAACTGAGACGTGATCTCTTGGAAGTGCAGCAAAGAAACAGTAAAGCACACTTGGCTCCAAATGTATCTCCAAAATAAACAAGTGTGTTTTTTTCTTTTCTTATGGAGGCATTACAAAATAGGAATACAGCACTGTCCATTGTTCTCCGGTTCATGTGTTCAGTCATCCTTTTCTCACACAGTCGCTCACATCAGCTCCAGCAAATTCTGCTCAGTCATGCCAGGTTACGAGAGGATTAAATCACCTGAGGGAAACACAGCACCTGAGCAGGAACATCCAAAAGCACATGGAGGGTGAGAGCAGAGGAGACAGCAGCTCCAGCTGAACAAACACAACTACACAATTCTCTTTTATTGACTCTGCAGTCATTCAGAACATAAGCTGTGTACCCCTTTGTGGTGCCAGGGGTCCTTGTTGTTTTAATAAAGGATCCTCCGAGGGTCGGTCGCTGTGTGGATTTACATTAGGAATTCCATACTGTCTGAGACCACTGTACAATACCTAAGATATTTTCTCGTGGCTGTTACCGTTTCTTTCATCGACATAACACGACATAATCCTCTCTAAATGACAAACTTAGCAAAATCCCCTCCTTTTTTGGAATTTTCAAAGATATTGGTTTTGCATCAAAAGGGTTTAAGGTCTGTTGTCCTGCCGCCGCACATTTTAAAGTTATCCAGCCATGTCCGGAGGAGTCTCATAAGACCATATAAACTCAAACATGGCTCAAATAGATTACTTGGGCGATTCAGTTAAAAAGCAAATCAAGTAAATATTTGCAGGATGTTTTAATACCTAAACCAAACATGGTGTCCCCAAAAACTTGAACTTTCTGTTCTACTGTTTACAGACTGTTTATTATTGTGTGATACATTTGAGCAAATGTACATTTTAGGAAATAATTGTATGACATAACTTCAGCCATACACATAACATTTAACATTACTCTGTGTGTTGCACCTCTGACCACATATGACGTAAATGTCGACATCACTGCAGCAAGTTAAGTTAAACTACTTCTCAATACTGATAATATATCGGTTATCAAAAAAATTCTTTTTTTAAGTGATAACAAAAATATGTACATGGGAACTATGGCTTTGAAAAATCTTTTCTTTATACAATGTAAAAGAGAAATCCTTGTCATTACAAAGTTTGTACAATTAAGAAATAATTGAATTAAATAAAAGGAACTAAGTAATAAAGCCAATCAGGAAGGGAAATCTGACTTTGAATTATGTTAGAAATGTTCCAGACACTGTCTGCACCTGCTAAATTCCAACCTTTCTACACATCTGTGAAAACTGAAAGATTGCATGACTTGCAAGACTTGCATGACTTGAAAAAAACACTGCCCAGGTAGAAACAGTTGAAACAGAGCATGGAAATTAAACTTGAACCAGATCACATTCCCCTTCATCCTGTATTTCATGTCTCTACATGTCGGTGGCCTGCAGCCAGGAAAGTTGTGAGTTTTTACTGAAAATCGTATTCTTGTACATTCCAAAATTCTGTGTTTTGGCGTTCATTCATAACAGAAGCAAGATTTAAAAACATCTATTCAAGGACATCAAGACAGAAATGGACCTCGAAGCTGGAATCTGGTCAAAGACTAACCGAAACAAAGGATGTGTCAATGACTCAGAACTGTATAATTCAGTGTTGGCAACTTATCTCACTACGTTTCTGCACATGAGTTCTGGCATTTCCTCGTATTATTTGGAGCAAGTCAAATTTCCCCCAGCTGTTACCTTTGAACTGGACAATATGTTCCAACAGGGATCATTTCCAGAACAAAGGTGACTTATCATTGTTTGGCTGTCCCCATGGAATGTTAAGTTTCTATCACAAACACAGTGAGTCACAAATATTTTGACAATGTGGGATCTTATCTTATCAGAGGAAGTAATTATGGTGATTCCAGTATTCTAACATCTAACATTTAGGTAACAGTCAGCACCATAAAAAGGCTTCATGTGTGTTTGGTATTGCATGAAGTGGATGTTATAATAAACCATTGCAAAAAAAAAGTACAGAGTTGGCAGTAATAGTGCAGGCTTGAATCAACAAGGAATTATTTCACAGCAATGGTCTTATTTGTGGTAGAAATACTTATTACAAGCTTTATGTTCTTTAACAACAAGGTACATAAACACCGAAAATGGCAAGCCAATATAAAATATTTACTGTATATTATTACAATATACTATTTAATTACAATAAAAAGTCAAACTGACTATTTGATTTGTAAAAATTCAGCTTAAATTGGGGTTTTAGCTCATGTTTAAGAGAACTGGACTGTGAACAGTACTTAAGTCCATAGTTTGGGTACCATAAAAGCAAATACACAAATGCTATTGACAGCAACTTAACATACAGGAACTGTGAGAAAACTCATGTGTAATAGTAAGTAATCAAACTTGTATAAAGGGGTTGACAGTTGAATATTATCATGTATCATCCGCATAGAAACAAACAAATATATTATTTCACTTATTACATGTGATCACTGAAATGCATGTGATTGGAGAACAGAATTGAGCCCGACATTAACCCTTGAGGTACACCTCAAGTGGGGTTTGTTAATGTAGAAATCAAGCCGTCCAGTTTGACAGGATATCTAACTGCTCAAAAACCTTATTTTAACTGTCTTTATGCATTTAAAAAGATAACTTTAAAACTTTGTTGACACGGATTTGTCAGTTTACTTTTCATCTTCAAGACCATCGAGGGTTTCAAAATAACTACCGCTCGTTCCTGTGAACACAAAGCGAATCTCACCTTACTGTAAGTTCAGTATGTTTCACACGGACATATGAAGCTGGGGGGGATGGAGCTCGGTGTTTGCAGAAATAGCAAAAGTTCTGCATTTTCTTTGAAAGGGTGTGATGTGAGGAGCAGCGAGGTGAGTGGGAGATGTCCAACGAGATACATGAAGTTCGGTGTCACAGCTTTGCCTTCTACTTTTTTTCCCATTTTTCTTCCCACATTTCCCCCCCCTGCAAATTAAAATGATTTATTTTCTAACACAGTGGGAGAACACAGATATGATGAAAGCAGAGAAGGTCCTTGTTTGGATTCGAACCCGGCCCAGTTTGTCTGCTTCACATACATTCACAGGCTGGGGGACTTGAATGCAACATCATCTCTGAATAAGACAAAGATCTACCTCATTGTGCAAACACTTATGTTAATGTTAGCATTATAGCATTCAGAGAAAATGGAAATTCATTGTCCAAATATTATTTTCCTGCATATATCTGGTTTGCTTTCTAAAACATTTTACAATGCCCCTCTATCCATAGAGGATGTTTCTATTCCTGGCCAGAGCTTCTTCTGAGATACAAGTCTGCACCTAAGGAATGTAGTAGGTTTGTTTCACACGTCTCTGACCTGCTGCACTATTACACTCTTATATCATCTGCTGAGTTATCCCGAAGGCTACTGAGAGGTCAGAACCAAGACCGACCTCTCTGTGTGCCTCTAAGGCTGCCACTGTAGCCCTCTCGCACCAGAATGCGGTTTCTATCACCGTGTTGCCATCTTTGCCACTGCTGGTGTGTCAGGCAGCACCTTCCAGTAAAACACACCAAATCAAACAGCCAGCTCTGATCTCTGACACTCCGAGGGCCACAGGAGCTGCTATTCACCTGAGAGGAGGTGACCTCAATCCCACGTTCTACTCACCATGGTGGCAACAGAAATGTTGATCACGGTAGTAACAGTGTCAGCATAAAAAGGCAAAGAGACAAATGTGTACATTGTAAAAATGTTCATCACATGGTCCTTATCAGTAAATAAAAGAAGCAACACAATCAAAAGTAATATGCTTACTCAGATCATTTTGGATGTCTATATAAGATGTATACAACATAGATAACTGAAACAAAAATGTAATTAAAGGCAAATAAATAGATATAAAAATGAAAAGAAATTCTAATCAGTTGGTTATAAAACAAACTAGAAATTGCTGGTAGATGGAAAGATGATGTAATCCTGGAAGTCACATGCTCACAACATCACACACACACACCCTGTCCTTGTGGGATCATGAGAACCTGTGTTTACCGTGACAACAGTGTGTGTATTGTATGTGTCTGTGTTCGCTGAACGCGTGTGCAGTTGTGTTAGGGTGTGCCTCATGGGCGTGTGTGACTGCACATTTGACGTCCACCACACGTGATGCTTTTGTTGTGTCAATGCATGCAGGATGCTGTTCCCAGTGGACCCAGTATTCTCCAACCAGCAGCCTGAGCTTATGTAAGGCTGAGGCAGACACATTTCAAACACACACACACACACACACACACACACACACACACACACACACACACACACACACACACACACACAGACTGTAAATCCAAATTAAGCCTGTGTGGAAGTGACAGTTATAGTCATTTATAGCTGATGCTCTTATTCACAGAGAGCAGGGCTGGTTCTGACTCCTCTCAGCTGTAATGGAGATTGAATCTCTGTTACACAACCACAGTCCTACACCTACACACATTCACTGTGGTGTGTGCTGGAATCCACCGATGTGAAAGGACGTCCTTCTTCACCTACACTGTCATGACTTTCACAAGGACATCCACTAGACAATATTCAATTTATTGAACTCAGGATTACGTGTCTGCTTTATCACCTTTTGTCTATTTTTCCTGTAGATCTTGAGTGTGAGTTCCTTCTGCAGGACAGATCAGTCATCTGTGTTTGGTTAGTGCCCAAAGGAAGGTTCTAAACCACAAGCGGCTGAATTAGTACCTGGACTTAGAGACATGATGGAGAGATCAGATATTTGGAAGCAGCTCAGAAGTCAACTGAAGGCGGCCAGGCACCAGATCAGTATGACTCAAAGATGCTTCATACTGCAGGTATTTTTAATATATCCAGGTGCGGATCCAGGAGTTGGGCCCAGGGGACACTGGTCCCTGAAGTGCCCCTGTCCTGCCAACAGTCTTTCAACAATGCTAACAATAGATACTGTATGACAATCTATTAAGGATTGTGTATTTGCTAAGCTTTTTGGAAGTACACAATGCGCTTGAAAGAGGAAGAATTGTCCAAATATACTCAAAGATGTGTGTGTCTTTGCTTAAAGCTAACGAACTAACAGTAAACAAGGAATGACTTAAATGGGCACATTATAGAAACAGGAATTTTGCATGGATGTTGCGATCAATATTTTTAAAGCAGTTGACAATGGGTAAAACTGAACATTGCAGTTGTCCTTTAGCATTTCAGCATTATTTTTTCTGGTTGTTTTATTTCGAACGCCTGCAGCTTTAATGTTTTGATTCAGTCCTTTAGCTCTCGTCAGCGTTTCCAGCAGCAGGCAGCTATTTACAGCAAAAAAAAAGGTAATGATTAACCCACTGTACACTAGCTACCTATCAAACTAACACCGAAATGAGTTCCGGTGGTTTGTGTTTTGTTTCTCCTTTTGTCAACTCTGTGTGTTTGAAAATTCTTATCACACTAAGCCAAGCCCACTTTAAGGGTTTTTTGACCAACACTGTCTGTGGTGGCAGTCTGACTCTAAAGCTGATTTGATTGCTGCAGCTTTTTCCCCCACACAGATAGTAGGTTATTAACTGACCATATTCCTGGAATTTACCCCAATCTACAGAGCAGCACAGTTAATCCTGATAGAAAAAAGAAGATAGAGGGTTGAAAACGCAGGGAGAACCGGGGATTAGGGAACAAGCGAGAGAGTGGGTGTTGTGGGGGGGGGGCAGAGTTAGAGGTAAAGAGGAAAGTTGAGGAGATTCAATTCATGTCTTTTTCAACCAAACTCACACAGGCAATGGGCCTTAGTTGAATGTGTTGTGAATTTCTTAATTATTCGCCCAGGAGTTTTATGTTTTCATCTACGTTTTGTTATTTTGTGAGATTACACAAAAACTACTCAACCAATTTCCATGAGATTTTGTGGAGGGGTTGGACATGACTCAAGGAAGAAAACCCTGAATTTTCTAAATGTTTTTTTAAGGCATTAGGGTGAGATTGTCGGTGGTATGCTGCCTGCCAGTCGAGTTTAAATAATTGAATTCAATCTGCATCTGAATAAGTTTTAATTATTATTCAGAAACACAAAACCGGCTCTACTACCTCTGACACAGTGTAAGAAAGCCTTTTATTATTTGTGTACTGATGATTAATTTAATAGCTGCACTCATAATGCTTCCGGTACGTTCTTTGTTGGTTTAAGCTGAGTCACAGCTGAGTTGCACATTATAACACGTCCTGTGTTAATATTTGCTTTATATTTTTTTTTGCAAACAGGATAAGATTCCTTGGAAATGACAGAAATATGCATTTAGAACAGCTCGTGATCTCTGAGGATCTCATTTGTATGTATGTTTAGATGGAAAATACACATAGATGCACACAGATAGACAGGTGCATGTAGTGAGGCTGAATAAAGGAGACAGAAAAACAAAGGTTGAATGTATTGAATGGAAACGTGCTGGAGATGTTCGGACCGCAGAGGAGAGCCCTTACGACACAGAGGTGAAGGCAGGATACAGCAGGTTATCATCCAGAGGTTGAAGATCAAGGTGTTGTGTAACCAGATTATCAACAAAACCACGTGGCGGAATGTGACCTTCGTCATGATGTGATGATGCTGAGCGCTCTCTCTCTCTCTCTCTCTCTCTCTCTCTCTCTCTCTCTCTCTCTCTCTCTCTCTGACTCCCCACGTCCCTCTCTAATTCAACACAGAAATCATTAACACACTCACACCTGCATCCTCCGCCACACAAGCACATCCCTCTAACCTCTGTTGTACAGGAACATACTGTATGTGAGAAGGTTGTTGACGTGTTGTGATTTGACGCTGTACAAATTGATTTTAATAGAATTACTCGCTATAATCTGCAAGAAGCTACCACGCATCCTTAAGATGTTGGAAAATGATCAATTTTACTTCCCTAACAGGACAAGGGAAAGAAAGATTTAACTTCTTTCTAAACTTTGGATGGTCTTTCTTTTTGATCAGTTTTCCTTAATCTACAGGGTTTAATCAATCTGGTTTAGTTTCTGCTCTGTTAAATGATTATTATATTTTTGTAAGTGTTCTCTGGGCTATCAAAAGGTTTTCGGTGCGGGAAGAGGTTGGACATTTTATTTTATAAATCAAATTCAATGCAGATGAAAAAGCCACATGTAGGATCTACTTACACACACTCTCCCACAGCTTATCGCGTCCAGGTTGATTTTTGACCTGAAGATACCGTATGTTTTTGGAAAGTGTTGCGATGGTTACCGAATTCTTTTTTTACCCACCCCTCGTTTTTTTAATAGTCTGGGAACATTGCAAGCTGGCGTTACATGTCAGCACTGGATGCTAGCTGGACAAGAACAGGAGGATCTATTTGATTTGTAGAGGCCTAATATCATCTGAACGTTATGCCAGATGGTTTTGGTAGATGCTGGTCTAGACTGGTTATGTAAGCTCTGGTGTGACCAAAAGGGAAAATATTTTGAAAACACACATTCAAAATGGTCTTTAATACATTTAATATGTAGTACCAGTTGTGGCCAATAAGGGCGAGACCTCTGCTCCACTTCTCATGGGATTAATAAAAGACATTTCCGCATTTTATTCTACGACATAAAATGCATCAATTGCTAACAAGTGGCTAAGTGAGACATGAAAATCACTAGTCCGCCTTCACAGAATGTATTTATACTCATGCGCTTCTAAACAATTTTGACACTGAACCGTTGTATTTAGGCTACAAAAATCATAAAGGTGGTAAACATGTCACACTTGCAGAACTCCTATACTGTTGTTGTAAGTTGTACATGCACTCTATTTTGTTTGTATATCTTTAGTGAAATTTGAGTGCATTTCATGGGTGCATTTCTACTATTGGTTAGTTTAAATGGACTTGAAAGTAAAAAAACAAGAAAGAAATATTTTTCATTTCACATTTTTTTATTGGTCATCAATAATGAAACAGCATCACTGATAAAAAACGAACACCCCCCTTGTTTGGGTAAAATTACACATCTGAATGTTCGGGCCTGATCCACAGGAAGCAGACACACAACAGCAGAAACAATGAGCCAGTGCTTGTCCACGGCTGAGGGTCCATAGAAAAATAAGGCAGGTGGTTCTGTACAACTCGTCTCGAAACGCTGTCAACATTAGCTGGGAACTTGTCTAACATTTACAAATCCACATGACAACTTCTCTTCTCGGCCCAGCTCAATATACAACAGCATTGTACGTATTGGCTCAATCATGCAAAAGAGGTGAAGAGACTTTAATCTATCCAAAAGTAAGATGAAAGAATTCATCAAGACTGAATACCTGAGATACTAAAGGGGGTAGAGGTGTAGTGCCGGGAGCATTCTGCTGAAAACATGCTGCCTCTCTTTCTTTGCAAGAGTTCCAGCCTTTTGAAAAGATGAAACCCAAACTTGAGGAAGACACACATCTCCAACACAGACTGCCGGCGAGCAGAATAAGCCACTGACAGCAGGAGGTGAATGAAGTCGCAGGCAAACATTCGTCAAATTAAATCAGAACGAGTACACTGGGCTTTCAAACTGAGTACAATCCATTGTTGAACATTCATAGCAGATACTGAAAGCGGACTTTATGATTCCGTGAAACGATTCAGTTCCGGTAACATCACAAAATATGATGTTATAAATAACACCTCACCAAGAGTGGATGTTTTTAACAGTAGTGATAAAGATTGTAAGCCACAGTAATGTAAGAACTACGACTGAGTTTCAGAGCTGGCAAAAAGAAGGTTCTTGTTAGTTCTGTTATTCCGCCCTATGATATACAGCTACACGTTAGCATCGGTGTATGACTACATATGAGCGTGCATGCTATTACGTGTCATTTGATAAATAACAGAAAAACCTTAAACTCTTCAAAATGTTGTATACAGTAAGAACCTTCCTGACGTGTGGGCAAAACATCAACACTTGTTGCTTGTGGCTTAGCTTCAAACACATTGGTGCTTAGCAGGGGCCAGTAAGCGACAGAAACTTGTTGCCATGTTTCCGAGATTTCTGAGAAAACCAAGTTATTAACTGTTATGAAGCCGGCGGTTGATTGATCGATTCATCCTTATATGACAAGTTAACCTTTAAACATAACAATGGATATATTGAGAGACCAAAATTTTCTACAAATATACAAGCTTCAAAAAAGGGGGGAAAAAACTACAGTTATACAGCAAGAAAAACATCTAATACAAGTTATATATATTTATATATATACTAAAAAAAACACTGGATTGCAGAAGACTTGTAAGGCAGAATCCCCCAACAACCTACTCACAATGAGTGTAAGTGTACCATAAAATAAAGATTATTTACAGAGCATATACAATTGTCCAAAAAGACCATGTTTGTAATCCAAAAACATGCACGTAATACACTATTTCATTTGAAATATCTATTTGTTTCATGTACATAGATCCGCAAAGGATCTATAAATGTTGTCCACTTTGGCTGGATGTGTTCATGACACATAACGGCACAGGAGGAAAAGTGAAATGAACAAATCTGGGCTGTTGATGTCACTGTCATTGATTCTACCAAAGGCCCCAGTTAAAGAAATGGATAAATAAAAAGAGAATTATCCTTTAATCTGATTAAAAGTTTTGATAAAATATGTCAGTTAATCTAAAAAATGTGTGCAACGGCAGAGTGAATACTGAAATAATGCAACTACCTGATTTTCATTCCAATGAGCTTAATGACTGAGCGTCCTTCTTGTGAACAAGACAGACAAAGTGACCTGTGTGCTCTGCTTCAAGTGCTCAAAAACATGTCTCACTTTACTGGAACAGTAACACTAACAAAAACCTTTTCCCTGATAAAGGGCAACACGACCAGTTAGAGACACAAATTTCATAATTTGTGTCCGACGTTAGAAAATAAGCATAGTTTTGAGCTTGGTTTACTGTCTTGCATACATTGGTCACATCCTCTGCATGAACAGTAGGTATCAGTACTGTAGCTAGCGCCTCCGTTACAACAAGTGTCTTGAAGTGTGTGATATCGTTGACCAAGTCACGACTCCTAGGAAGAAAACTTGGACATTGTGCGGGGGATAGAAAACTTTTTCAACTTGTTGACAAGATGTAGATAAGAACATTTAAGTCACTCTCATGTCTGTATGTGAAATTTGGAGACAGTGAGCTAAACCTAGCATCAAGGGTGAAAGCGCGGGGAAAGCAGTCAGCATGGATCGGTTAATCCACCAAGCATGACCTCTAGAGCTTAGACATTGAAAGATGAAATTTGAATCTAATTTGTATGAAAACCGAAATGTTAAAATTGTGGTTTTATTGGTAGTTAGACTGACATTTTCCCACACTACCGATTTCTTATGCTAAGCTAATTGCTTTGTTCGATATTTCGATTACAGAAGTGAGAGTGCTCAGTCTTCTCTTCTGACTTTGGTAAAGAAGAAAAACCAATAACTGCATTTTCCTAAATATTAAAATATTTTTAGCTTAATAGGCACATAATGACGTTACAAAAGAAAGTAAGGCCTTACATTATATTATTGAATGACATTTGTGACTAGCATGTGACTAGTATGGTATGACACAAGTTGAAATATTTCGCTTTCGCTGACAGTCTTGGCATCTTGAATTGACATGTGATTTTAAAATTAGCCTTCCAGTTTGGCTCTGCTGGTTGATTTTAATTCATTTTTTAAATCCCCAATTGTACTTATCTAAACTGCAAACTTTAAAATTGATTTTATACATATATATACTTGTACAGCACTGTCAAGTGCCTCATAAATTATTCCAGTGGGTGTGTATGTGAGTTCAAAAGGCTAATTCAACTTCATAAAACGTGAAAGGCAAAGAGCCGTATGAGGTCAAGTAAGATATTATGTACAACACTATTTTATTTCCAGTAGATAACCTAACTTATGTACATTCATACTTAGCGTGTTCAGATGTGACAGTAATAGCGACAGCCTCCTCGCGCTTTGTGTGGGCAGCCGGGATGACAACAGCTGGCGAGGAAGCTGTGGAGACGGGAAACTCTAGTGTGAGCCCGATCAACTAAAGCTGTATGTGCATGTAGACTTTGGCAAAGCTTCTGATTGTTAGCAAATTAAACCAAGATTTGCAGAATAAAAGTTCTACATGACTGAATGAAGTCACAGATTAACCGTTGCTTTGAGATTTTTTTTTTTTGCATGAATAACAGCTGTAGTGTTTCAATATGTTTACATATGTGCATATGCGTGCGCAAATGTGTGTTAGCTCTACACACGAAGTGAAGTGTAATGCTAGCGCTAAGTGCTCCTTGTTTCATGGAGGACAACACACTTCACCTTCAGGTGCACAGAGCACTGAGGGACTCGCATTGTCTTTCCAGCCATGCAAATTGCAGTTCACAGATCTGTAGGTGATTGCTACACAATGTGTGTTTGTTCTGTCTCTTCATAGCTGGAAGTAATGATGATGATGATGATGATGGTCATGATGATGAAGATGATGATTTCAGGCTTACTTAATGATTATACAGTCTGTTCCTCCCTCCCTCGAGTTTTGATTCTCTTGATCGTGTCACATCCAGAACTTTACAGCAACAAAGAAAAAAAAACCTACAAGACAAAAAACAATAAACCGAGCTAAAAAAAAACCGTCACTCCAGTGATATTCTCTGGAGCAAAAACTGAAGATGTCTTAACCCAGTGCAGCAAATCTTTGTCTTTATGTTGAGGTTCTAAGATTGATGTTAAAGATCTGATGAATGGGAACCTCTCAAGAACCCCATCCCCAGATGTAGGAGCAGCTGAGGCTGTGGGAGAACTTCATTTGGGTTGTGGTGGTGGTGGTGCTGCTCGGGGCATTGCTGCACACGTGGATCTGAGGAGGGAGGAAGAGGGGCTTAGTGACCGCTGTTGGAGCCTGGGGGGTTGTGGATCCAGTCGAGGACGATGAGTGTCAAGCTGCCAATCATGAAGATGATTCCCACGATCAGGAAGACGGTCGCCTGAAGAGAGAGAGACAGGAGAGGAGGCAGAGGAGGGATTAAATGTGTGATGATGCACAGCAGGGGTCTGCAGTGAGAAAAGTGATACAGTGAGAAAGCTGCTTGGTGTGTGTGAGTGTGTGTGTTCCTGCACACTTACCCCGATCTTCTGCGGGGAGCGGAATGGCACTGATTTTACCAGGCGGATGTAAAAGGCAGCAGGTAGGATAAAGATGAGCATAGTCGCTGCAGAAGAACCTGTAACAAAAAGCGACGGGGGATTCAACCAATCAGATGACAGCATTTGAAACCATTTGAACATAAAATATTTATCTTGTTTCCTACACTTTCAACAGGGTAACGAATTACTGCTTGGATAGAGTGTGAGGTTGTTAACTTTCAACCACAGAGTAGACCTGATAGTGATGAACCATCACCTGATTCAAGTGAAAACCTGCGCTGTGACCAGATTTGCAGTATTTCCCACGGTGCAGTGGTTTGGCTTATGTAAATAATATATCACAAATAACTGGATCAAATCTAAACATTGTAGCAAAGACATGAACCTTGCTTCAGACTTTCAGGCGTGAAAAAGGCCTTGAGAAAATTCAGCACTTAGATATTTTGTATTATCCATTTCAGTTTTCGCCTGCTGAGTTGCAGTTTCACAGACAGGCTGCAACTGAACTATTTGACTGGCCACCTCCCTAAATGTATTAGCACTTTCTGTCTTTGTGTGTGTTGTCGTCCAGATTGTGAGTGTGTGGGTCCAGTGGTCATAAACAGCTCACGCGACTGCACAGCTGACACAAGCCGGCACTTTAAGCTTCTGTATTTCCATTACTCAACAAAAGGACCCCTGAACTGAAGGTGCTAATCACATCCTGACTGCCTCGCTCCCAGTTTTATTAACTCATGTTTCTCATGTTTACACAGGTGTTTTACATGTTCCGCATTTATATGCCCTGTAAGCCAAATCAGCAACACTATGAGTTCTGTGTTTGCCAGGACTCACCGATGAAGCCGAAGATGTCTCTGATGGTCGGGACGAAGATCACCAGCACGTTGTTGAAGGCCAGAATTGCGGCGGCGATTAGCATGTGCCGCATCCAGCTGAACTCTCGGCCGCTGAATAACAATGTGGTGATGGAGGAGCGGATCTGGGAAGAAACACAAAGTAATGGACATTACAGTCTTGGTCAAGTCGTATATTAAATTCACAAAAATAACTTTTGACAACTCTTGACCACAAAATTTGGTTAAATTCTACGAACTAATTCCACAATGTGGAATGAATATCTTGTGAACCCGCCAGATCATTTTGACGATTTCATTATTTTTATTTCAACATATCTGACTGATACAGACATGCACGGGAGCTGATCTCTGTCATGACAACAACATTCATTGAATCACTTCCTGATTGGTAATCAGTTGTTTTGTTGCTGTCAGGCTTTAAAATAGGATGCATTGCAGAGGTTTTATTTTGAAAAGTTGTGACTGAAGACTGTGTGTCGATTACTACAGATAAACCAGGTGGGAGGAACACAAAGATTTCTAACTTCACTTTGCACCATAATCTGTTTATAAAAGGCTCTGTACACAATGTCCAGCATACTGTTTGAGGAGCACTCACTAAGGACAAGCAACAATCAAGTAGCTCCCGAGCACTCACAGCCAGCTCCTAATAGACATGAACGGGCACTAGTAAGTGCATAGAAGAGTTACATTCAGAGCCAGCACTGAGTCCAACTGACTTCACAGTATCATGAAACACGTGGCAGTGTTTTCTGCACACACTGTCTGTCTCTGTTGAAGAAACAAATCATTACCAGCGACAACAACAGTCTAGTCTGCGTGTCTGCCGGCCTGTGCCTGAGACTGATTCCCACACTTGGCCACTGAGTGAAGTGTGTCAAGTGCTGCAAGGCTAGAGAGTGTGTGTGTGTGTGTGTGTGTGTGTGTGCGTGTGCGTGTGTGTGTTTGACTGCCTGTGTGTATGTGAAAGAACCAGTAGATCCCAGCTAAGACGGCTGGTGCTGCTGAGCCACAGACTGCCTGCTCAAGCCTCAAGTGGGTGAAAGGTTGTGGGTATCAGGTGAAACCCGAGGCACCGAGAGCTGCCTGGCCACATGGGGTAGGGTTAGAAGGGGGCGGGGCTTGAGGCACCCATTCAAAAAGGCAGGGGATTATCTCCCGCAGAGCAATGGAACCATGGGATTGCATCAGCCGGTAGTGAGAGGAGGAAGGACTTGCTGGCAGGGGGGAGGTGTGTCTTTCTTCTATTATCACTTGCACCGTCCTTTTTTTCCTCCCCTCTGCCAGCCTGTCTGCCATCTTCTCTTTTACTTACTACGTTAAGACAGATGAGGGTCACCAGTCACCATGGCGATACATTTAATTAGAGCTGTGGCAGACACTTTAAACAATCTTTTATACAAGAGTCAGAGGAGGTAACCTCTTTATTTAGTTCACCTGAAAAGGACAGGGCATGTGCAATGTTTCCCTTCTTGAGAGCCACTGCTGGTAGACCACCACATTCCTTCTTTGTATCTGACTTGACTACAAGATTTACATCCAGTTAAGGTGGTGCACAGCGGAGAAAGAAAAAAAAAATCACATTAACTGGATTTTCTGCGCTGTCCGAGTAGCCTCCATCACGATTGTCGGGAGGCACCGGGATGACGCCTGGCCTTTAATATCAGCCGCCAAAAACTTGGGGGATAATAATAATTTTAGTGCTTCCCTCCTGAAACTATACAACCACACCAACCCCCCCCACCCACAGCAGATGCATAATTAGGGCCGAAAACTGGAGCCTGGACGCGGTATTTCTCTTCAAGGCTCCAAACTATTCGACACTTGGCTGTTACCTAGCGCAAAGGCTTTGGAGTTCACTGTGTGATATTTGCACACTTCTTATACACGCACACACAAGCAGAGTATGTGGACAGACTAGTTTTAGGCAGGCCAATCTGGGATTTACGCAATGTGAGTTACAGTCCTGCAAAACAGAAACACACAGACGAATTCAAACCTCGTGCACTTGAGCCCAGTTACTGCAAACTATCGTCGTGTTTTCTTTAAGTCGAGGTGTTGTGCACACATGAAAGTGCAACTATATCTAACATTTGTGCAGAGGTGGCAGCCACACATTTGAATTTGCGCGGCTGCTGACTGCACAGCGTTTACAGTCTATGGTGTGAACTGAGGCTTCGTGCAGCACAGGAAGTCCCATTTCAAGTAAAACGAGATAAACCCAGAGAGCATACCACACTGCAAATGCCCAACAGTCTCCTTAAACTATCAAGCTGCACCAAATTTCAGAGAGTCATAGATATCAGTTCCCTGAATGTGCATGGTTTTTCTTTCATCAAAATCAATGCATTTCTTACTGGGGAAAATGGTGAAAATGTTGAAAAACGCATTGTTAAAGATTGAAAAAGTATTCCTGATCCAGATTCCCACCAAAATCGAATGGGTCTGTCCTCGATTCATACAGCATCCTTCCACCAAGTTTTGTGGAAATATGTTAAAGTGTGTTTTGTGTAATCTTGTTACACAAACAAACAAAAGCCTGTTTTCCACTGGTCAAAAAACTCCACCAACACCCATTATGTATGCAATGGGAATGGATTTCATCAGCATTTGCTCCAGTGTCAAATGACTGTGCAGTGGACACAGGTATTATTGGGCAGTGATGGAAACATGAATGCAGTAATTTGGAAAGACAAAGAGGCAGGAGAGCGCTACAGTTGTCTGTGTGTTCGTCACATTGAACATGATCAGCAGGTGAAAAACATACAAATTCCTGAACAATGGGAAAGGAATTAACACGCTGATTTAATGTAAAAGAGCTAAAATATGCAAACCAACCAACAAATAAATGGACAGGGGTTAAAACAAAACCTCCCTGGTGGAGGTTAATACTTGCTAAGCTTCTCTTTGTTTGGTTAAATGGGTGTTAAGTTTTTACCTTGCCTAATTTACCAAAACAGAAACTCTGTTACGAGCCGTACGAGACGAGCAGCGTAGGTAGCACCACAAAACCTAAGCTGGGGATTAAGACTGAAATCTGACTACATGACGGTAGCATGTAGAGGTTACGTTGGAGCCGTTATAATCAGCTCCTTTGCAGCCCCTTCTCCCATGGTTACAATCTCCAGCCCGAGCATGAGAACTGGGGGTTTGACTGCACATAAAGCCCTTTCATTATGTACTGGATCCAGCCAAAGCCCTCTGTTAGCATCTATCCTTCACGTGACTGCACGCACACACACACACACACACACACACACACACACACACACACACACACACACACACACACACACACACACACACAACCCCTACACACACTCATGTACACTTCCACACCTAAAAACGTATCTCCCTCCAAACGCACACTACACCCACACACAGTCTCTTTTGTAGCACTTCCCACCCGGAGCCAAGGACTGCCACAGACAAAGCTATAATGTTAATCTCTGGCTGAAGGTCGGCGGCATTTTCAAGGCAAGATTCTTAAATGTCAAATGGAAACTTGGCAGAACGACGGTGGGACTAAGTATTTCTTTTCATCCGATGCCTCACATGTGTCCAAGTTCGTCAATCTTTCGAGAAAGGCCGGTTGCGATGGTCGGTTGAATGAAACATTCCCGGCTCTGCACCGAAAATCCTACACTGATCAAATCAAATTCCCCCGGACAGCACCAGCTAATTCCGCCATTTCAATCAAACTGCCGTCTCTCAGGATCCCGATCTTATCACTAAACCTGACTGATGTAAAACAGGATATGACTCACACCATCCCATGGGTGTCCATGCAGATAAATACAGGTCACAACCAGTTTCTAACACAACATGCATTAGCTTGACATATTTCAAAACTGAATAAAGGACCAAGAGCACAAAGGTTTGTGCTGCATTTGGATTTGAACCCCAAACTCTCCCTTGCTCTTTTCACTAAGCTGCGCTTCACTACAGCTTTTTTTTTGCTGCATCACATTTCAGGCTCGTGTTCAATCCTTATCAAATTTTTATCTCCTTCGTTATCAAAGTCCTCCTCCCTCTCTCTCTCTCTCTCTCTCTAACTTTCACTCCACTTATCCTCCTCTATTTCTATTATTATTAAAATGTGTTTAATGTGAGTATCATTCAAAATCAACGGGCTGCAGATAGAGTCAGTTTAAGGGTTATATATCGATTGGAGAAAAAAATGCAGGTTTGTGCCAGACAACAAAGAAGGAAAATATACACAAACACTCACACACACACACACACATACACACACACACACACACACACACACACGTGAATATACCGCACAGTAACTGCATGTTTGCAGTTAACCCGACCACACATGATCACAAATCACAAGGATGTCCGAGTTTGTCCTCTGGTTTTCCATAATCTGCATCATGTGGAAAAAAAACACCAGCGTCTACTGACCGATTTGGGCTTTTGGCAACCTGCTATAAGTGTGGCAGCCACCAGACTGAAATAAAATTAAAATGGAGTTGCACACCTTATCAAAAATCCTAATATATTCATGTATTCTCTCATGGCCCAGATCAGCCAATCATGAGATTCCTTCTCTCTATCTTTGATAGATCCTGATGCACATTTCTAAACATAATCTATGACTAACACAACGCGTTTAGAGGACTGTGTCCCCTGGCAGAGGTTTGTGTGTCTGTCTCCCCCTCCCTCTGTGGCAGGCTCTGCCCCTCTGTCTCCCTGAAGGTGGCAGTCAGGGTGAGGGTTTTTCCACTGTCCTCTCCGAGGCTGTAAACTTCCACTGCAGAGAGAGGGGGATCCTCTCTCACATTCCCTGCGCCAGAAAAAAAACAGCAGCGTCTGCTAAAGGATGGGGTCTCTCTCTCTCTCTCTCTCTCTCTCTCTCTCTCTCTCTCTCTCTCTCTCTCTCTCGCTCTCGCTTTATGTTTGAGGATGCATGAGGATGCAGGCATAAGCTGAATTGCTAATATGTGGTGATGATGTGTGCATATATGAGTCAGTGGATATATATAAATACAGATAAGGCAGTAAAATGTGTGTGTGTGTGTTTGTGTGTGCGCCATATCTATCGGTGTTACCATGGTGTCCAGACATTGCTGCATCATTGTCTGTCAGCATTGTCCTGTAACTAAATACCAAGACACTGCTTCTCTCTGGTGGCAGCCTACTGTAACTACAACCACTTCACACACAGCTCAAGAATTAGCAGCTGCTCGCGGTTACACATTAAACCAAGTTCGTGTGAGAGTGTGAGATGGTGTGTGCATGTGTGTGTGTGTGTGTGTGTGTGTGTGGGCGGCCACCAGCCATTTTTGTTCCCCTGGTGTCAGATAAGGGCCATGCTAAAATTAGCCCTTGTCCATATAAGGTGTGGGAAGTGAGAAGAGTGTGTGAACGAATGTCAGTGAGAAGATTAGTTTTGGTGAATGGACACTACACACACACAGTCTAACAAAGACTTTGGCTCCATCTTGAGAGAAAACGGGGAAACAGACACAGAAAGTAAGACTGGTGTCACCGTTCAGACCTAAAGGAGTGTGTGTTGGTGTGTGTGTGTGTAATTAAGAGGTGCGGCCGTTTACACCCTCAGCCTGCGTGCTTTAGGATTTGAGATGACGACGAAAGGAAAGGGACAAAGTACACAGCGTGTTCTCTTTCACCAAAGCGCCAGGAAAGAAAAAAAAAAATCAGCTGCATCGAGAAAGTGACACTAAAAAGAGCTGACTCTGCAGCGAACACAAAACCCAGTCTGTGTGCAGAACGACACGCAGGGGCCGCAGTGTTCCAACGAATGAATGGACACGGTTTTACAAGCAGCTGGTTGGCGGTGTGTGAAAGGCAGCGGCCAGATAATCTAAATTACAAGGGCGGTGTGTGTTTGTGTTGACTTGAGGAACGTGTTTGCGCGCTCTGACGTAAATCCAATTATATCCGTGCTTAAATAAGATTCCATTTAATGATGCTGTAGAAAATAGACAACAGCGCCTGAATGATCATCAGCGTAAAAGATATTTAGGAAACAACTACGTGTGTCCCCTCCTTACACATGGAGGAGAGGGGGAAAAACACTGGATTCAACAGAGACAAGACTGTGTTTTTGTGTGATGTACTTACAGGGAAGAGCACGATGGGCACAGTCAGGGTGACGGCGGTGAGAACGGCCAAGCGCACCAGCAGCAACATGGTGTCGAACTTGTAAACCTTGGTGAAGGTGTGGAGCAACTCTGCCTCCACGTTCCCTGTGATGGAGGAGCAAAAAAAAAAAAAACGGAGAACGATGAAAACGTCACTGAGGCCGACAAAGGAGAACAGACCAGGTGAAAAACTCACTAAGTACATTAACTATTGTATTGTACTCGAGTACTCAGTATTGTACTGGGTTTCTATACATGGATTCTGGGGAAAAAGCCAGTTGCACTATTAGAGCACATTCTCCCTTAAATTTCAATATGGCTGCACCACATTACACACATTTACAAACAGATTTTTTAAATCAAGATTCAATAATTATTCCCTGGGAAATCAGTGAGAATGTACAAATAAAACACTCCCTGACGCTAAATGGGTTTTTCCCTGACTCATACCGCATCCTTCAACCCAATTACTTCCTCCTTGGTGGAGGTAATCAACAAAAAACTGTTTCGTTGTGGTCCCTTGTTACGTGTCACATGTTTTTTTCAGTTCCACCAGTGAGATAATCTCCAATTTAGTTTTCAGGAGGTTTCAATTACTGAACTGTTTTAGGCTCAAATAAGATTTCCCTTCTCCTCTCACATTAATCATCTCTCCACTGCTCAGACTTTCATCTTTTGACCCTCAGGAGGGGGCTAATTAAACGATAGGCTTCGCTTCTTACCGTAGAAGGTGAGGTAGCCAAACAGCGCCGATAACATGTACATGACGAGCATGGCCAAGATGGACAGGTTGGAAACGTTCTGCATCTTCTTCCGGCTGCGACTGAAGAAACAACACGTACACACAAATATTCACTTTAAGAACAGTTAGGGTCACACGCAAGTTACAGCATTTGGATAAATGAATGCAGATTGAGGTATTTCTTCTGAAACGAATGAATTTTAATGTTCCCCTCCCATCACCCCTGGCTTTCTAAACTTGTAGCAGAACCTACAGTGGCCTTCAGGTGACATAAAAACCTAAAACCGCCTCTCTAGACCCAGTGGCCGTAAGTTCAGTTCCAACCTCCCCTTAGATATGTCCTGTCAAATAAAAGCTTCAAGCCTAAAGAATCTTTATTATTATATAGTATTATACATCATATAGTAATGCAAACATTGTCTGCCAATATATCCCCTTAATACTGCACACTGATACTTTAATAGGCTTGGTTATGAGATTACGAAGTGAAACGTTGATTAAGAGTGAAGGGGGAACCAGCACATTGACTCTGGAAATAAACCCTGCTGCTGACCTTTTAACTGTAACTCTTCTGTAATTTGAGTAATACTACAAACTACTACGTACTGCAGCAGACCGTCTTGATAGTGAGATTTGAACTGACAGAGTTGGTCTCAGGAGCAGACATCGGTGCACTTACTCTTTCAGCTCACTGTAGATGGGCAGGACCTCAGGGTGGCACACGAAGGCGAAGGCCAGGATTGGCACGGTGTACGCCGTCTGAGGGAAACCAGGGGAACAGACGCACAAAATTCACTCACACAGAGTCACTGTGCAATTAATCGACATAAAACTCTACTAAGCCATGTAATTATGTAACGCCCGAAAAATCATTTTATTAAATTGATGTAATGTTATTCTAAAATAAAGAGACAGAAAAGCCTTTCACACTGGAGCTGAAAATGAAACGTGTTGGGACATCTTGGTCTACCATCACCCACAGGTTCAGCTCCACCACTGCTGGTTTGTTGGTTTTAGGACTGTCGTACATGTCCCAACAGACTCTGCTCTTTACTCACACTTGATTTATTTATGATTTATGGACTAGGGCGACAAAATCCTGTCTGACCTGATGTCAGATCTTCAAATATGTTAACAAATGAGGCTGAATTCAGTGTCTCAGTGTCTGCAGGTGTTACACAGTGTCGCCTTAGATGCTTCACTTTTTTCATTCACTTCGGAACCTTCAGCTAAAACTTTTCCACTTCGACCGTGTCCGGGTGTTAACACAAAGCCGCGCGTCAAATTGTTATCGCGATTCGCGACACACAAAAGCCAAAACACACCCTAAAAAACCCCACCTTCACCAAACGTGTCTTTGCACATACTCTGTATATTCTGCTCCTGTTGTGAAGTCATTCCTCTGTATAAGCCTTGTATTGTCTTGTACAAACAAAAAGAGTAAATTAATTCACATGGATGAATATTGTTTTTACAATCTTGTGAACCAATGTATGCGACACACCTCCACGAAACCCACTAGTTGATCTGCACTTTCAGGTGTTGCGCCCTTTCAACCTTCACCTGTCTGCCTTGAAACCAGGTTATATTTACACATAATGCTGAACTTTACGAGCTTGACACACGTTTGCACACAACTGAGAGCCAATCGACTGTTCTTAAACCCCCACCAACCGCACCGTACCTGCGAGTTGAACACAAAGTACTTGGGCGTGCACATCTCCTCGTCGTCAGGGTGGGGCTCAACGTGGACTCCGCTGGAGTGGTGGGCGTCGTGGCTGCCCAGGACCGCCGGCGACACGTCGGCTCGAGAGAAATCCATTTGCACCGAGCGGTTCGGCAGCGAGAACAGCCCCGACGCGTCCGAGGCGTTCATGCTGAGGTTGGCCGATTGCTGGTAGAAGAAAGGAAGAGGGCAGGGCAGCTGGGTCTTCTTGTAGATCATCTGGGAAATAACAACATAAAGTTATGTTCATGACATGAAGATAACAATAAATGACATAAGGGAGCAACAAATTAGGAAATCTCACAACCAAACTCCCTGCTTGAATGACAGTTTAGCAGTTATCCAATCCTAACATTTAGCAATTTCTCTTTTTATTTTTTTGTTTCCTATATATCTGGTGTATGAGAGTGAACTGAAACAATATGCTGTGGGTTGTACCACTATGACAACAAGCTGAAAGAAGCTAATATACTCCATAGAGGTGATAACTGGGTGATAATTCCCTGGGGATCTTGTCATAGCGTCACTACAGTGCAAGAGGCAGCAACACCAAGCTAATATTGAACTAGTATTACTGATAACTGAGTCGGCTGGTGTAGCGGCTGGTGTGATTCCATCATTAAACGTATCTCTATGGTTCATAATGCAATGGTGTTATAGAGGCTGAACTTACCACGCACAGGAAGAAGACCATGCAGGTGAGCGAAAACCCACTGGTGTAGCCCAGGTATCCTAAAGAGGAGAACAAAACTCAGTAAGGACAACTGCAGCAGATGCATACGTCATGCTATATTTTTACAGTTCGAACTCTCCACCTCCGCTGCTCTGTTCTATCTCTGTAGCTGTCAAATCAGCCGTCTATTTTAGAATGGGGGGTCACGTCCCATTCTGGGTTGTCACCCGTATCCAAAAGTTAACCAGCAGACATCAGATATGACCCAAAATCGAATGCTTGTGAGCCGACTTTATTAAAGTTAAACCAGATCAGCCATACAGCCTCCATGCTATTCACTTGTATGTCCAGTCGTCTTGATGATCATATTATCTTATTGTTGGGGCCCAGCCTGTTGAAGCTCTCGGAGCGGAGACCGACCTGAGGATTCCGTTCATAAATTACATGGGAGCGACGGCGCTGACTCCAGGGTTACCGGCCGTGTTACGTTTCTGTAACTCCTATTTGTCACCGAGCTGACTCAGGGACTCGACTAGTGTTACTCGTGGCTCTGTGGAGCTGATCACAGACAGCTGCAAGGGCACGGACACACTGAGATGTTTGGCTTCACTTGGCAGGAAGTGAACCGTAGATATAAGATATACTCCCAGAGCAGGGAGTGAAATAACTGAACAATATACAGTTTGATGGTGATACCGTGTATAAATAGACGTACACACACACATTAATTAAGTCCTTACCCAGATTTTTCAGGAGAGACAAAGGCAGAATGATTCCGATGGACACAAACACCACCAGGTAGTTTCCATTCATGTACCATTCACTGAAAATATGGCACACAGGTTAAAATCTGAGGAAATGGCATATGTACAGTAGTGTAAGTTGAACACACACACACACACACACACACACACACACACACACACACACACACGCACACACACACACACACACTTACCCAGATATTTCTTCTAAGCCCAAGAAGGCTCGGATCACCTCGGGCAGCTCATACTTCACGATAAAGAGGTAGCTGGACATGGCTGCAGGGGGACGACAAGGGAAATATCTCTGAGATTAGAAACACTGTGCTTTTCTACATACATTCAGACATGTACACTTTTGATGACTATTACAATTTCTTCTTCTAAAAATCTTGAATATAAATGGATGACAACAGAAAGGAGAACCCAACGTAAAGCTTCTTAGTAAGGTGTTGTTTATAAATTCAGAATATAAATTGTATTTGTCCTTCATCTGTATTTACAGGACCAGTGATTTACTGATTTACCTCCAATGTTCTGCATAGTTATCGATATAAATGCTGCTATTTTGCCGGGCCAACCGAATGCTCTCTCCCCGAGCTTTTCATAGATGAGAGATCCTGTCCGAACAAACAAGATGATGGAGAATTAGACATGGAAAACAACCGAGGCTTCACAGCACAAGCTAAGACAAGGAATGAATAGTTAAAATGAAGGAGTTTAAAGAAAAGAAATTAACATTTCATGTTTCTCTGCCTTTCTTATGATACCCCAAAAGATGCGTGTGAAATTAAACTCAAGGTTCAGTGTGTAAGATTTAGGTGAAGGGGATCTATTGGCAGAAATTGGGCCCTTTTATATTAAAAAACGTAATATTTAAATTGGGTGTGGGCCCCTTTCTATGGAGGCCGGCATGTTTTTTACAAACACAAGTGAAGGCTACCACAGGTCCTCCTTCATGATTCAAAGGGGAGAGTGAGGTGAGGGGTATTCAGCTGCAAAATGCAACTTCACCACTAGATGTCACTCAATTCTACACACTAAACCATTAAAGCCTTTATATGTGCACCCACTTTTACATAACCTTTTATTCCTGATATATGTCTAAAGAAACTACTTCAATTGGTAACACACAATTTTTCTCACATCAAAATGGTCAATCGTGCAAGTATAACTTCTTAACTTTAATTTAAACAAACATAGTATTTTTGAAGTTGTTTTTAACAGTTTTCTATTTTTCAGTGTATCTCTAATTTCTTCCATATTTCTCGTATCAATAACCTGGTGGATGAACCTGTAAACGGTGCTGGAGCAGTGGTTCCCATCCTTTTGTTTCATGAGCGACTCTTTATTATGAAGAAACATCTTCCTCTGACCCCTTTATGGTTGAATGTCTTTGAATAGTGAGAAATTCAGCCAACAGGGCATTTTCCCTTCTTAGATGTATACATGTGAACACTATTTAGAGTTAGACGAGCTAAAAGTGGTGCCTGGTGTTTCACAAACAAGAAGCTCAGACTCGAGAAAGGGATGAAAAATAAACATGATGTTGTGCAGCCGAGTTTCGAGGTGTTGTACTGGTTTCACCTCTCATCCCAGAGGCTTCTTCAGCTCTACTTTTTCTACTTCTCTACTCAGGCGGACCACTTGTGCGGGTCCTGACCTTCAGGTCGGGAACCACAGTTTTAAATTCTACAGCTGAGCGAGAACGGTGAAATACCGACCTCCTTCTTTTGCCGTCATGAGGAGCAGGTGAACAGAATACAAGGAGAGGATGGCCACGGCGAAGAGGAGGAGTCTGCAAAGAGAAGGAAATTGAAGGTCGGTGCAAGACAGTGACACGACAAAGAGTTCTGTGTGTGGGCTTCAACTTTTGTATCTTCGATCTAAGTAACGAAAGGTGAATAAGAGCAGAGGAAGGACAGGAGAGAAGGTTTAAGTCTATAAAACTGATTTATTTGCTTTGGTTTAGTCCTGGCAGGTGGGCGCTGTTTTCGTTTTTGTCCTCCTTGAACAGGTCAAACATCAAAGTAGCTGCGACATACTGCAGCTGCTCAGATGTGTTTGTTGTTTCGTTGTTCGGGTGATGTGCGGGGCAGGTCTCAGGTGACGCCGTGCGGCTTCAACATAACTTTAACATGGTTCTAGCATGACCCGCGCAGTGTAATGTCAATGCTACGTCAATAAGTCCATCTGCTGCATTCTTCAGAGGGCGTCCTGTATGTCAGCTTTACTTTAATGGCCTTCACCAGGTGGTTTTTAGAAACAGGACGGGGCAGCTTTTGGTGCGGGTGGCGTTTTAGCAGAGATGCTATCTTAACCGGCAGAAGATGATGCGAGTAAATTATTATTCCCTTCCTGCTATCAGCGGCGACACCGATATTTCCAATCTCCAATCAGACTGGGTTTCAGAGAGGAGACACCCTCTATGTTTTAGCTGTAATATTCCATGTAACGCCCACCGTGAGGCGACCACGCAGCAGGGGCATGGATAGCCAAGAGAGTGGGTAGGATTTATGGGTGTAGGGTGACAGCGGGTGTCAAATGTTGCATGTCACCCATGAATGCTGATAATGCAGATGCACGGGACAGACTGAGATGAGGATAAAAGATGGCAGAGTGGCAGAGGGTCACAGGGTACAGGAGTTTGTCTTCCAGGTCAGAATGTGACTATCAAAACCTAATCAAACCTAACAATGATTATTTCTGAATTGCGATCTACACAAAATATTATAATTTTAACAAGGTTGAAATAATTTTTGCTGCTATCACGTGCAACGAATTGTTCTTCCTCCAAGTTGAAATGTGGAAAAAAAATACTTGCTGCTAACAGATTTGTTTTTGTGGCCCCGAGCATTTAAACAACAGTAAAATATAGTTTTACCTAATTTAATATTATTAATCAATTATTTATTCTAATAAGTAACTACTCTAGGTTAACTACTATAGGTAATGTTAGCAAAAATATATATATATTCTAAATATTATTTGTTATAATTTGCAGATTAATCAATAGCTTCTAACATTTAAATGTGTCCACCATTTTTTGTATATATGACATTGACAACTCCATAAGTCACGTGTCAACATTTTCACAGACTTTGCAAAGTGTTGACTTAAGGGGCCACGTGCCAACGCAGTGCTTTAACCTGTGTGGGAACCGGTCTTTTCCGATTTTTTGAACACCACAGAAATGCTTCATTATTGTATCAGCATTTCCTCTTCAATTTAATCAAATAATAGTTTTTCTTACTGCCCATGTGACCCGTCGCACCATTTCTTGTACACACCCTTCCAAGCACGCTGTGTGTTTACTTATCTGCGGCTGCACAACTTACATAAAGAGAATGATGCCAGTGTTTGCCATGGCGAAGGACAGGCCCAGGATGCCGCTGCCCATGATGGCGTTGCTCAGGTTGAAGACGGACATCCCGAAGGAGGTGTGGCCAGGATGCTGCTCAGACACAAAAGAAAGAGAGAAGGGAAATCTTAATGAGGGAAAACAGGGGAACAGAGCTAAAAAAAACACATCAAGTCGGTCTTTGAAATGAAATAACTCTCTCTTACATATTTAAAACATAACTCAGAAGTGCAGTTGACAACAAGAATAAGGAGCGTGTGCAGAAAACCACACAAGACTTAAAAACTATGAGCACCTAAGAGATGCAATTCAACGCAAAATACACCCTTGTGTTCTATTACAATGTTATTTACCAATAATTTAGCACATTTCCAGTAGTTTTTCAGATTTACTGACTGATCCTTTTCTCCCTCACTACTAATTCAGCTCGCAGCGGCCAACATTTACCAGAACAGATAGAGCATAAAGCCGGCTTTAGATCCTGACACCAAAATCTGCCACACTCAGATTATTTACTCAAACGGAGCTGCTTGAATTACATGAACATGACATCACATTGCAGAGATTAGACCATTCTTCCATGTGTAAAAGAAACATACAATATATACCCAAATGGAATATGACTAAAATGATAAATGTTTTTTTCAAGAGGCGCAGAAACAGTGTCAGGACTACTGTCAGTAGTCCTTCTAAAAGCAAATCATCCTTAAAGTAATTGTATTTTACTCGATGGTAGGAAACACAGACACAGGCCGACTACATTTTGACTTGTGAATCCTCTTACATATTCTTCATGGTATTCTTCATACTTCTTCTTCTTCATCAGCCCATTCGACAGGAACTTCTGGCTTTCTGCATCGTCGTTGTCATCCATAAACTGACTGCAAGGACCAAGAAAAGGAACAAAAAAAAAACCATTATCACGTGCACTAACAGTTTATACGAACTGTCTATGTTACAATATGTGACAAAAAATGAAAATATCCCAGCAGTTCTCTCACCATGAACTGTAATCTTTGTGTTGTTCTTGAGAAACATTGTAACAGATTATGATTGGCTGTCACCTGTCTGTGCTGGTTATTCAAGGTCAGCTGGGTGTGGAAGACCTTTAATTAATTAAGAACGTGGGGGAAACATTCCAGCTTACCACTTCAAACAGTTCAAAACTGCTGCCAGCTTCGTTTTGTACAAGCTTTAATAACTTAATTAATGACTGAGATTCTGACCTGAAGTAAACTAATTGATTAATTCATTTAAAAGCACAATTTACAGCCACAAAAAAAACAGCAGGTTACGAGAGCCACTTTTCCACTGGTCAAAAAACCCAATAACACCCACTGACATCTGGCTTTTGTCTGCAATGGGAATGGATTCAATCAAATGACTCTGCAGTAAACACAAGTTTTAAATCGGCTCCGAACCCTCTGTGCAGCGATGGAAAAGTTACACCCCGGGGGAACGCGCTACATTGGCAGCACAGCGAGGTGAGAGAACACCTCGGTTTTCAGTACGTTTGTGACATCGAACATGACGCACAAGAGGAAGAAAACACAGGCCGGCTCCTGTAATAGCAATTGAAAATGAGTCACTTGCCCTTTTCATCGGATTAACTTGCGTTTAACTGCTTATTTAGGTGTGAAAGAGGCGTAGTTTAGGGAAGGAGCTCAGAGAACGTGTTAATATAGTAATCTGATTACAGTTAAACCCAGGTCAGTAATTAAATTTGATGTTCAGACTCCAGTTTATTACAAAATAAACTGGATTGATTGAATTTCCCATTAAGATCCAAACACAGAGATGATTTTGTAGTTTATACAGTAAGAAATGTTCAGAAGGCCTAAATGAACATGTCACTACTGGAGCTGCAATGTCAAATAAAGCCATTTTCCAGTGTCAGCTCACTTGGAAGAAGGGAAACAGAAACCTTGACATCGTGGCTGCTCACCTGTCGATGGTGGCCTTCTCCGAGTCAATGGGCTCTGTGTAGCGGTCGTCCAGGCTGTCGGTGCTGTCGTCATCAGCCTCCGTGGAGACTTTCCTTAGCTCCATACGATCTACGACTCCTGGCATAGTGGCGCAGAGCGAGATGAGGGGGTGGAGAAATGTTCCGTTTTCAAGATCTCAGGGCTTCACAAGGGTGTGATATAGGTTTCTTCCTCAATCTCTGCTAGACTTTTATACCTATAAGGACAAAAATAAAGAGAGGGAGGTGTCAGTGATTCAAATGTTTTTGAAGATTTCTGATTTTTGTTTAGGCAAAAAATCCACGAATCCTGGAGATATCACCACAGGAACAACAATTTGTGACTGATTACAGGCCTGCACGCAGGACTATTGTCTGCCTCAATAAAGAACTTGGGCCCCCCTACCATGCAAACCACCATCTCATTTCCTGGAAGTGAGAGGCTGTTTGTTATGTTACCTTGAGGAGGAAAGCTGCGGTATGATGCAACCATGTACAGCTTTAACAACACAGATCCCTTTAGATTCATTGCTATATCCATTAAAAAACTGCTTGATTAGAAGTATCTTGTGTTTATAATGTCAGATAAAATACATTAAAGAAAAAATACAAAGTCGTGTCTCACTGTATATCCTAACTTTAAGGAAGAAATGACAAGCCATTGCTGACGTACATGGAGATTGCTTGCTGGTGTTAAGTCAACAAACCCTGAAACCAGGTTAAAGATACAATGGGTACATGAGGCCACCATCAACAGACCGTCTTGTTCATGTATTAACCAGTTTACTCAGTATCACCCATGACCATTGAAAAAAGAGCAAACAAAGTAGCCTTCATTATTACGCTACGTGAGGAATAGAACAGAGACTAGTGAGTGAATGATGCCTGTGAGATCATGAATGCTACTGAAAGCTACATTATTTATGGTAACTCACACAAAGAGCTCAATAAAAGGGGGTTACTCACCAAACGACTGGGATTGGCAACACGACAAACAACTAACCGTGGCGACCAAAACAGAATTGCAAACCGAGATGTGTTACTTACGAAGAAGAACACGTGAGAAATTGGTTTCTTTGAATTCTATTTTGTTTTTGCCGCAATAATAAGTTGGTGTCAGCCCTGTGGCACAATTTGATGGTTACGTGCAAACTCAAAGTTACAATTCCATGCTTTAGCCAACACCTAACCTGCTTTCGGACATGCATTGAACTCAGGATAATCTCCTGACATTCTCCGGAGGAGCTGCATATGAGAACAAATATATCCAAGTGAGAGGCTCCGTACTTTCTCTGGCCAGTCCCCTTGGTAAGAACTCTGGATATTGTCCGAATGAGCCCGTGTGAGAACACAGCAGGAGATCATCCACACGATTCACTGCAAGCAAATTGTGCAAATATTCTCCTTAGTTCATGTTTGAAAACAGCTTTAAGCCGTTTCCAGACATGACCTGTGGGTAAAATCCAGAGAATTGGCTGCAGAGTTTACCTGCGGTTTGCCTTTCACACATGCACAACACAGCGGGAGGTTCCCTGCACAAGACGCGTTCGCAACCACAACAAATCCTTTTTCAAATTAGTTTTTTTCATTTTTGCATCACTTTTTGTTGGAAATAATACAGTGTTGAGAATGAACCACAACATTGGACTGAAAAATAAAAGTTACGCTTAAAAATCGTATGCTATTTCATAACAGTACATTTTGACAGGATTTGGCAGCATGTCGGTGTAGTAGGTAGTCATGCAATTAAATATATATTTTTTTATATCTATCACTTTGCAAACACTTATGTATGTAAAAACAGCCAGTTAGTACTTCATACTGCTTTCACGTTTTGAGACTTAAGGTCACGATTGCACAAAGTCTCCCATAAAGGTCCAATTGCAAAATGTTTCCAAAAAGTTCCACACAGAGGCAGAGTCATTACACAAACAAGTAAAAAAGGTCCTTTCTTTCAGGAGTATTGAAAAGAACATGCATAGGTGGAGATGAATAAAGTACAAGTGCGTGTAAGTACTGTATTTGAGTAAATGCACATGGGGTCAGTACTTTAAAAATCATCTGTAACAAAGTACCTTTTGATTTTCTGTTAAGCGACAGTCACTGAAAGGAAGTTGATGGGCAGCAGGATCTTTGCGTCACAAAGCATTACCCAAGCGTCTACAGCACACAGGCCACTATGCCTCCACAGAAAACTTTCCATCTTGTAAAGGACATGCTATGCAAATTACGTCATTGGTGTTCAGACTCTCCAGCATGACCCCACCTGGCTGAAACTGTTTTGACCTACGGGATTCTTCCAAATCATGCTTTTGTCCCCGCTGCGATCTTGCTCTTCGGAAGTATGCCGCTTTAAAACAGCCCATATCTGGGAGCCAACAGAGATTAAGCGGCTACATTACCGTTAACAACCGCATCACACAAGCCAGTACACCCAATCTCTCAGTGTCGCTCTCTGTTGTGTGGCGAGAGAGAAAGGGGGAACGTTTCACACTTCTTATTGCCAAAAAGGATTAACCTGTCCGACTGGGTTAACTTTGTATGTCACTATTTAATGCCACTGTTGTTACAGGTACAGCATTAAAGAATCACTTGTTTGGCCATGCGACACACTGTCTCTGGTGTAGTATCAGCCTCGCATAGCTGGACTGACTGCAGCCCCCCACCTTCCATTAACATAACATGTGTGAAATACATCTCGAGGAGTGACCACTTGTTGCTGGAATTTGCTGCCCTGCTTGCGCTTTCATTCGAACTGCCCAAACAGAGAAGAAACACGTTTGCACTTGGCCACACAGATGTGAAAAACAAGCGCTGATGCCATTCGCATTCTGGATAAAAAGCCTGACATGATACTAAAACAGCTGGAATCAATGGTGACAGACAGACGAGAGGAAAGATGCACGTGCTGTCTGCACAGAAACACAAACAGCAATATTGTTTTATAGCTTTTGCATGATTACTTTTCTTCATTCGTCTCACAGGAAAACTTTTAAGTTATACGGGTCAAATGTCTTGTCACTGGTTTTAAAGACGCTAACATCCGTGCAAATGCTCACATGGTGAAATTCGAAAACAAAGAAATGCAAGAAAAACCAGTAGTCAAACTTCCTGCTGATACCAGTCTCACCTAATAACATAGACCTTAAAGGGCAGCAAGCGTTGAAACAGAAAACCTCACATCCTAAAGACACCGACTCTTAAAACCTTTGCACATACTTTCAAAATAAAATAATTCTTTGCGACACATTTAGGAAGAAATAAGTGTCCACAGATGATTTAAAAACCTCAAGTCTCCACTGTGAAAACACTGCAACGATCTCATGTATCCTCCACCCAAACAAACTCTTGCATCAGCCACTAGCTCTGAGGAGGTGGCTATTGCCTCTGCAGGGTCAAGGGATACCACAGAAATCAAGAAAAAAGGGTGAAGAAAAAGAAACGTTTTTTTGCTCCAACATGCAGAAGAAACAGTTTGCAGAAGAAACTCCTTGACAACAAGTCTTGTACCATGGTGCTCGGTAAATCTATCTGATTTGTTTATATAGCCTTATTTTCATGCATAGTACAGACCAAGACTTTCAAGCAAAAATACTCACTCACTGAAAGTTTCCTTAATGAGGTTCTGAGAGTTCCTTTTCTTGTTTTTCGATAAGAAATGTGTTTTTTAAGAAGAAAGATAGACAACAGTGGATGGGTGAGGAGCAGCAGCTCTTTTGTAACTCAGGTGAAAATACAGGCTTTTAAAACGGAGGAGGGAGGGCCTCTGTCGACCAATGAGGACACACACTGTTCACACAGGCCCCGCCTTTGAGCACGGCCGTAACCCCCACAATACACACATGCACATAAACATGTCTGCCTCCTCAGAGAAGAACAAGAGGGCCACAGCAGGGGCCCCAACGAGAGATAGAGAGATAGATTTATAGATAGATAGATGGATAGATAGATAGATAGATAGATAGATAGATAGATAGATAGATTTATAGATTTATAGATAGATAGATAGATAGATAGATAGATAGATAGATAGATTTATAGATAGATAGATAGATAGATGGAACATTGCGAGAACATCAACCGCCATCAGACTGAAGATACTGCGGCCCACCAACGCTGTTAAATACCCACTGTCGCTTCAACCTTAAATCACATGACATATCACATGACCATGACCGTCAGTACAGTTTTATACTGGCCCACACCTTGTGTGAACTGACGACGACGACGATCGACGCTCAAAGCGACTGATGCTGTCGTCACTGCACCGCCTCTTGTGAGCACAGCGAGACAAACTGTTTGCACATGCAGCTGCACACACGCACACACACACACACACACACACACACACGCAGTTATCCAGCGGCACTGTGGGCGATCATCGGTGGATTTTGGGGGTAGGCTGTGTTGTCGACCGGCCAATCAGGGAATCAGGAGACATCGTTGTCGGCATGTCACTGTGCCCAAGGCCATGTTTGTGTCAGGGATGGGTTTTTTATCTCTTGTCCACTTTGTTGGACAGCGTAGTTCAAATGAAGGAACAAACACACACACACACACACACACACACACACACGTGGGGAACAAACTGCAAGATTTTCTTCGAATTAGCTGATTAAAGATTTTGTAGAGTAAGCAGTTAAAACAAAAAGTAGCACTTTTGTCACAAGGGTTCTCACTTTCACTCGCAGCTGATAACGATAATTATCATGATAAATGTCACATTTAAAGACAGATTTTTTTCTCTTGAGTGAAGGTTGTGGTTTTAAACTCTTCCTGGAAAGAGAATGACAAACACTTAACTGAGGTAGATCAATTATGTGTTATACCTTCCCCATAAATACTTTTCTTATATTTCTATTGATTAAAACTATACTGCCATAATTATTGATATTGTTTTAGTGCCCAGCCCTATGTGACAATATTTAAGATATGGTTATAGGTGATATTTAAATGTGAAAGATTTCTACAGAATAGCAACATGATCTTTAAAAGGCAGAACAATTAAGTTTTCAGTTTAGGAAGCTGGAAAGTTGAAATAAGCTCAGAAGTGTGTTAATTCCATGTAATTGACTCTAACAGAGAGACTTTGTAACTTTTACATCCACAATTATAAGCTAAAACCTACTGTAACATTGGCACGAATGGAGAGGAGTGAAAACACCAAGTGATGTCTATCTCTCAGTAACGTCTATTTACTCTGGGTTACACAAAATAGACAAAGACCAGAAAAAGATAAGGACGGACTGTACTGAACTGAGCGAGGGCTTCAACTTTTCATTTTCAGAGAAGAGTGTGACGTTTCATTTTCTTTAAGGCGAGGAAAAGTTAACACCTAAGCTATAACTCAAGATCAAGATCTAACTGCTGTGCGCCTAAGCCAATCAGTTAAGTGGTCATTACCTGCTTCTGTTCCTGTGTTAAAGTGTTAAATATTGGCCAGAAAAGTGTTTTTGCAGAGCGTTATGATGTCACAGTGACCTTGACCTTTAACATAAACTTATCAGTTCACCCAAGTGAATATTTGTGGCAAATTTGTCGAAATTCCCTTGAGGCATTCCTCACATATCTCATTCAGTAGAATAGGGGACAACCCGAAAAACACGATGGCTCCAGCCACGGCTGTTGCCGGTGTGGAGGAGTAGGTTGCTCAGACTGACTTACAGCCCATCCCCCCAAAGGAGAAATGGAGCTTTTCTTTGGATTTCTTCAAACAAGCATCAGAATCTAAGGAAAATAAGTAAAAGTAAGCCCCAAATTATTTTATAAAACCTTCAGTACAAAGAACAACACAGCAACATGGAAGCTAGATCCCTAAAAAACAGTGAACTCCTCAACATGATCCACTATAGCTGCCGGGATATTCCTTAAAAGGCCCCTTGGAGTGTTTATGTTGGGGGCCTCACGCAGCCCATCACCTATGACTAGAAAGCAATCCCTGAACCAATCCTGTGACATACCAAACAGGGATGGCGTTAGCTTGGGGGTCACAAACTTCAGAGAGCAGCAGCAGCCAACTATAGAAGTGACTGAGCTCGAGAAAATCTCACACACAAACACATGAAAACACAAAGGGTCCACTGGTTTAACCCGTTAAGACCAGCGTGCGATATGCAAGGAGCACGACTGTTGCATAATGTCATTGTGTGACAAAATAACCCTGATGATATCTATGCTGCGTTCTACACTGGTAGTCGTCGGTACTGTTTTGTTTTCTTCCGGGTGGTGGATCATGTGATAGGAGCTTGACGAATCAGCGAAGGCTACGTCCTGACCGAAAAATCTGCACTCGTTTGAGAGTGTCTATGGCATCGTTTCCAATTATCTCTGTTTCTGCCCGTCCAGACCACAACACAGCCCTGGAGTTTTGTAAAACTTTTAAAAGAGGCAAAACCTTGTCTTTCGGGGGGGAAGGAAATCGTCTATGTGACGAGGAGGTTTTGACACAGGCTTGTAAAGGGATTGCTCAAATGAGAATTGAGGTATTTCACTCGTTCACTTCACAGCTGCTGATCTTTGAAGTCGCTGGTTTCCCGGCAGAATTTTGACCTCTGCATGTATTTGATTAAACTCCAGAGCATAACACCTCATAAAAACAAATTTTTGTAGCGTGCCGGAGAATAATACACAGTGTAGACATCTGTAAACAAGAGGCCCTGGGGATGTTGCCGTCATGGATTAATGGGTCATTAACCTCCAGATTTGACCATAACATGTCTAACACGACACTATAACGTGTGCCCCTGATTGGATGAATCATTTCAGCAAACACAGACAAACACACAGACACACAGTATCCGAACCCATGCTAATGTGTACGTTTGTTGCGCAGCCCCAGCAGCATACTCAGGGATCATTGCGACTCTATAAATAAAGCCTATACCTCCTTATGCCATGTGACTGCCTGCAAATACCACAGACTGCTGGTAAATCACTGGCCAGATGACGTCCAACATCTGACTAAATATCAAATGAAACACAAATTTCCCTCAGATGAGCTAACAGGGCTTTTATGTGGTGAAAGCTTAATACATGTATGTCTTTATTTGAATAATATTAAAGACACATGTAGTCAACTAATGATTTGGCCTCTTTAAGAAATTCAAAGGTCAAAGCGAGATATTTCTGTCCCCTGCGTCTCCAACTATCACCTCTATGTACCCTTTTTCAAGTAGGTGACTGCTGTATAATACATGATGTAACACTGAGGTCATTATTATTACTGGAAACGTGTAAAAAAAAAGTCTAACGCTTATTTGTCCTCCATTAGAGGCCCAGCTCAGACCGGGTATAAACATCAATCCAAAGCGTGTTGGATCTAGGACCATGCACAATTCCTCATTAAGGAGCCAGTTCCTTGTTTACTGTTAGCTCTGTAGCGTTAAACAAATCCACACATCATTGAATATATTGTAAAAATGGTTCCTTGTTCAAGCACATCGTGTGCTTTAATAAAGAAAATAACAGAAGTGTTGTATTGTTAGTGAGTAGTTCTGACAGTACAGGGGCACCTCAGGGGCCATCAGATTCCATCTAGGGCCCTGCTGGTCCTCATCTGATCACGAAGGCCACATATGATGAAACGCCGACTCAGCTGACCTCTGACCTGCCACAGTTAGTAAACCAAGTTTTTTTAATGCTTTTCAGTGTTTCACATACACTGAATCACTTGTGGCCACCACCACAATATTAACACTGTTATTATTTCATTATAAAGCTGCCAGCAGCACAATGTTTCTCACATCGAGACACACACATGCACGCACAAACTTAAACACATTGACCCAATCTGTAAACACTGGGTACAAAAAAACGTCTTTTAGTCACAAACAGAAATGACGAATGTTTTATTTGCATATAGAGCCGGGAAGTGAGATCTCAACACAACTGATCACTGACAACACATATGGGGACACATTCTAATGCCAGATGTGAACTACTTGTGATCACATCTCTCGAGACATGTGTTAATATGAGGTCTGAACATTCTAGTTGTCTCCAAATCTATCATGGAAGAAGATTTAGACTCATGAACTTTGAAGGGTGAGTTATGTGGCTGTGAGGATCCGCACTGTTACTACATCTGCCCACATCCTCACATGGATCGCTCAGATGTTACGCACCAACTAATGCGTGAACATGTCAGCGTATACACACGCCCAGGGTAGTATAAACCGAATTGCGTGTGGTCCATTGTGGGTCATATCTGGACCTTTAGATTTATTCATTGCATTTGGTCTGACTGTAATTGAATCGAATAGTTAAACATTTTGGGAAATAAGCTAATTTGATGTTCAGCTTCTTATAGCTGCTAAAAATGACTCTATAGCAAACAGCCACTTAGCTGAACAGTGTGCTAATCCTCCCTGTAGCTATATACAGTACAGTATAAAAAACGAACCACGAAAGATTACAATGCTCGCAGTGTGTGAGTGTGATAAGGCCGATGTAAGTGGTTCAACCCAACAAATCACAGCTAGTTGAGCGTGTCATGTAGGGCAGATTTACAGATGCTGGATACAGTCAGAGTAGTCTACTGTGTTGTCTCATAAAAATAAAACAACCACAACATACGGAGTTGTGTGCGACTGACATCTGCGTTGAACTGAGTTCACGCCTTCCACCCATTGTCTGAAAGAGCTTCCATGTAGGAGGAATTCATCTATCTTCTGTATGTGGCATGTTGAAACGACTCCCTGCCCCCCCCCCCCCTTCGTCCGCCTGTCACACTGCGGTCATACATTCTACATGTTGGAGACAGATGGACAGTCAGGGCAGGCTACGTCTCATTATCAACCCTTGGCTCCAAGAAAAGAGTACTCTAAACTTGATATCTAAAAACACCAGATTTGATTTTGAGAAAAGACTACGCTATCTTAAAAACAAAGATGAAAACAACCATGATAAAAAATACCAACGCTTGAACACTCGGTTATACTCTGGAGTATTGAGTTACGTCTGATTCACCAGGTGATCACTTGGCCCCGCACAGGTGGTGTGTGTGGAAGTGTTTCAGACAGGATCATGATTTATCACCAGACAGGTACAGGAGGCGTGTGTCGGACCAGCACCTGACCGTGCGCTCACTTTACACACATTCATGCCTTTCACTTGCCCTTCCATGGCTTTCATGGTTTACAACCGGTGCTTAACTGTAAAGAATCTGTCCTCCTCTGTGGTTGTGCGTTACCAATGTTTTACCACTGCTTTTACTGCACTTTGTGTTCTTTTTATCCTACGCTCAGGCTGAGGGCTCTTTCCTTGACCAGATAGAGCGCTACCTGGTACTGTGGTGATTTCAGCAAGATACCAATATCTTATGTGTGAGAAACATAGAAGGAGCTCAACACTCCAGCACATGCCTTCTGGCTGAGCACAGACAGCTACAATTTATGGTTATATGATATATGAGCAGAAGTAACGTTCCCATGAGAAACCGCTGTGCTGGACCTGCAAGAGTTTTTTCTTTTCTCTCACATATCTGTCGTCTGACCTCTTGAAATACGCTAGTGCAAACACGGAATTTCCAGAGAAAGTGCCATCTGTCTGTTCTAAGCATTTGCTCACTATCGTAGTTGGCGCCTCCATATCAAGGGCCATGCATCAACTGAAACAGCAGAGCAGGCTGGTTTAAGTACAATAAAAAAAAGGAAGCTAAGTGCAGGCTAACAACACTAATCTTTGTTTCTCACCACTGACTGAAACTACAGTGTGTGGAAAACTGCAACGAATGTTTGCACGCGGCAAAGTCTTTGTGGAATACTCAGAAACCCGGCAGAAAATCGTCTGAATTTCGAATCAATGGACACTGACAGCTCAAAGAGCGGCTGGAAAACTACGACTGACCTCGAACAAATTACACTGCCGCCAGACTGCCAAAAACAAAAAAACATATTGACAAAAAATGCTGACGTGTGTCGTGCCATTAAAGGTCAGTTGACCATTGGCAAACATCATATTGACCTCTTGTGCATCAACCTGGTGCGTCCCAACTTTGTTTGTGATCCACCATTGCAAACACTCGGTCTGTTCATGTTAGCAGTTGATATCGATCTTCTAGCTGATGTGCAAATCGTGACGCTGGCATCTTGCTTTGCCACAATGTGCAACAAGCTAAAGGGTATGACCTTGAGAAGGACTCCAAACAGTCTACTAGTCCGAAGAGGATTTTTTTCCTGTCGTTCCAAAAGCACTGATTTAGATAACCTCAGTTTCTGGTTGACGACGACAGAGCTAAGAGACTAAGAAAGTTAAGTGTGTGGTATTTTCCACCATTTTTCCATTACAAAAACACCCTCTAAGTGTAATTTGAGAGCGCATGAGGGCAAACATGTGTCTGAACATCTGAACTCCTTAGGTCACCTGTACAAAGATGCCATTGGCCTCCACACATTGGGAACAGACGGCTCATTCAGCAGGACACCACATCTCCAGAATAATCTGCTTATTTTCTTGTTTCTCCGGTTTGCGACATGCTGAGCCCTGACAAACCCAAACAGACCATGACAAACAGTCTGTACAGAAAATTGCACATTTTCGAGTTCATTAGTGAAGCACAAAAAGGCTAACACACCGTTTATTTTTAAGATATCAGATGACTGTCAGTAAGCCCTGTCCCCCCCAGTTCTTTTAAAAAAAATACAATGTAATGAAAGCATATATAGTTTTGAGCCTAAAGAGTTACAGAAAACTCAAACTTTGTCACAGCAATTCATGTGCCAGGAAAAGGTGTCTTTTAACGTTGTGTAAGAGTAATTGTATAATTTACGTCAACTTGATTGTGTAACATGGGTCAGACAAGGCACCTTTTCATTCTCTTTGTGGGTTCCTTGGCAGACCTCTTCCCTGGGTATGAGACTTTTCTGCTGCATCAGTAACCATGAACCTGCTGTACTCTGATTATTCAGAGGCCGGCTGTGGGACATCTGGGCTCTGGTTAGGTCTGACATGCCAACAGGTTGGAAGAGTGAAAACTGAGACTGTAATGACAACCTCCCCCTCCCTGATCACTTGCTAGGATATCATTTCTGATTTATTATTGGCACTGATCCACTCGTATTTCTGGTTCCGAATTTTGAGAAAATGTAATAAAAGCAAAGACGAGCTATATTTTTAGCTAATTTTTATCTCTGTAAAAAGCTGTAAAAGTAATTTGTTGGTCTTCTCATGCAAACGTTTCATGTTTCCTGTAATAAACATTTTAAGTTCAACTGGAAACACTAGCATTAGCTGTTTCTGGAGCAATGGGTCTATCCTATCCACATGGGGCATTAAAAATGCTATTTAAAGAAAAACTATCTACAATTTACCGTGAACTACAGGATAACTGTGAACGCTAAAACAAAGCATAACAGAAGCACAATGGTGAGTATACAGGCTCAATATTGGCAGGTACAGTTGTAATATCAAATGAAACACGAGGCCTTTTATTTGTAAGAGAAAGGACTTATATCTATAGACAGCACCGGTCAGTTATCCTTATGCTATAGGTTTTGTGTTTCTTCAAACCAAACACAATCATCTTGCCACTACACTCAGGATAATACCAGGGGTGGAGCTTGTTCTTGTGGAATATTTGCACACAGGGTAAAGAGCAATAAAACAGCCAATTCACAGCAAATAAAAGAAACTTCATAAAAGACTTACGCCGGCTGTGATATGAATTAAACCAATAAAAAAGATTTAACATAATTTCCGCAAGCATTAAAGCCACAGAAAATTAGTTTGCTTATATTTAACCGATCCAACAACAACTATTCAGTGAAAGAACAAAGCAAGCCTGTCTTACTGCACCACCCAAATCAAACCAAAACCATTTCCAGTATCTAGGTTGCTAGTTTCGGAGGTTGTTGTTGTGGTTGACAGTAGCAAAAAGGATTGTCAAAATGGTAGCATGCAGATAGTGGAAGGCGAGGAGAATGTAAGTGAAATTCGTAGCTAGTAGAACTCTTTTACCCACAATCTGCATCCGGTGAGTTAGTCTAAACATATGCTACGGTTTTGTAAACGGAGTAGCTGTCCCCCTCTGCCACCAGTCTTTAGGCTAAGCTACCGGGCTGAAGAAAAAAAAAAATATATATTTATCAAGCAGACCAGATAATAGCAATGGTGTTATTTTATGTAACTCTTGGCAAGAAGGCAAATTTCAAAAGTTGCTGCAGAAAGTGATTTATGTTAGGAAGATTTCAACTATTGAGTGATTAAGATGAATCAAACTGGCACTTCCAGTGATGTGGCGTCTTGCACATTGTAGGTTTCTGAGTTACAGATGAACTGAATTGTAATCCTGCAGGTAAAAATTAGACAGCTCTTTGCATTGTGCCCCATGTTCACAGGTTTTCATTGAATGTGTTGACCGTGTTTTGGAAAAGTGCCAGATGATTCTCCGCTTTGTGGCAATACCTCGCTGTGTCTTTGTGTCGGCGATAACCACTCCTTTTGAAACTGACTCGGCGTCGGAGGTTTGAGGCTCATTCATGGTACAAGTTACATCAGCCGGCTCCAGCAGCGCTGCAACCCCCCAAGTCGCAGCGTCGGGGCGTGACCTACATGTGTCATCCAGGATCCACGACCAAGCGTCACCCGGCTGACAGGTGTTCAAACCTGCACTTTTATTTCTACCCTCAACCTGCAGCACCTATAGTTCCTGAGGAGTTACTGTGATGGGTTTTGAACAAAATGTTCCAGTGTGCAACATTGATTTTAGGCCTTCTCCTCAGCCTGTGTAGACAGCTGTGTCATGTCATCTGTGGCAGTGGTGGGCTTGTACTATCTTTTACACTTTTTAAGCAGCAGGTCGGTGCCAAGCAGGACGATAGGTTTTCTCACATTTGTGCTATGTCTTATTTCCCGTTTTTCATTCCAATTCAAACCAATTTCTTTGCAGTCTTTACTAAAACCTTAGAAGCACAGGGTATGAACCTGAAATCTTAAAAATCCCCACATCGCCCAAAAAACACTACCAGTTGCATATTATAACAACTGGAAACACTTAAAAATCCATCTGTCAAAGAGACAAGTGGGGCCCCATTAGGGGAAGAAATGACTAGATCACTTCTTCCTGTTATGTAAGTAAGGTGCACAGAGAACAGACTGGGTGTGAGAGTGAACGTGCACAATCACTGTGTGGCAACCATGTATTTTTAGCATTGAGAGGGGACAGAAACTAGACTCACTGCTTAAACATACCTCAGCTAAAATGTTCTCGACGGGCTGAGTCTGGTCTTTGTTCCCAGTTGCCACTCTGAGGTCGTGGTGCGTCGCTGCAGATGCTTATGGCTTAAAATGCACGAACATAACATATTGGCTACAGGAGAGAAAGTGAGAATGATCACATGTCTGAAAAGGTCCCCAGAGAAGGCACATCAAGGGGAAAAAAAACCTTGAGAGCTGAATGAAATTGTCAACTGCATCAGATTGCACTTACAGAATAAAAGAGAGGAAGGCCTAAATCAAACATCAGTAAATGTCAATTATTTACAAAAATGGACAACTATATAGGATTATCTATGGTGATCCTTTGCAGTTTGCAGGGATCGGAGAATCACAACCGAGCCGTGTGGGCTTGGCTGCCAAGTTTTTGGAGATCAAATCGAGTTAAAATTAACTCTGCAATTTTGTACAATATTTTTCAGATAAGCATGACAACAGTCTGAGCCTGCGATCGCAGTCATAACATATGTATTAGTCCTCAGTGAGCCCTGCAGGCCACACTCAGCATGCTACTGTCTGCTGTTACATAATGCCATGATCCATATTTTTTACTTTGTTCATAGCCCCTGTTTATTACACATTATTAACCCCTTCAATAATAACCATTCCAACTTATATCCATAAGATGCGAGCTTCTGGTTTGGCAGTGGAGGCTGTAAGTTACAAAGTGGGAACAATAATAGTCTCCATTGTGTTTTTGTCCCGAAGTAAACGCGAAAAAAAGAAAGGGGGAGCACAGCAAACAGGCAAATTCGCAACAGCTTCTATGCAAAATGTAGCTTCAAGACCACAGGATGAACTGGTGCGTGCAGTGGCTGAAGTTTAAAAGTCTATGAAACCAAGAGTAAAAAGCGAATTCTGTTGTTGGTGTAAGAAAAAGAAAACAAAGGTTCGCGCTTCCAGTGACGCCCTGCAGGAAGCTCCACACACACACACACACACGCACACAAACCAACACAAACTCACACACACACACAGCTACTGTTGCTCTTTAACTTAAATGCACGCGTTTGATTCATAACACGGATGCAAGTATACAGAACAAAACTATGAAAAGTCAGTAAAACCCATGCACCAATAATCCCTCTTTTATTTGTATACCCTCTGGCTGCAGCCGCTCCTTAGAAATAATCAGAATTAAAATGCGCGCTCCCGAGTCCCATCAAGCATGGTGGCCAAATTAACCAGCGAGCCACATGCAGGGGGGGGAGGGGGATTTAAATGATAAGAGTAATAATAATAAGTGGTTGCTACTACTGCAAACAAAAGTAAAGGCTGGATGTGTAAATGTTGGGGGGTCTTACCTACTGCTCCGGCGGACAGACAGCTGCGTGCAGCCTGGAGGAGGAGGAGGAGGCGGACTGGTGAAAACGGGAGTTGGAGACCCTTCCCATTTAACAAGCGAGGAGTCCGAGTGGAATTTTCCATCTGCCATGTGATGATGGCAACTCTCGGGGCGTCGTGTTACACCGCTCTGCTGGGGGGCTCCTTCACTGCTCTCTCCAGATCCCTCCCCCCCTCCTGTCTCCTTTCTTTCCAGGTGAAAAGACCCGAGCCTCACTTATCCCCTCACTTGAGCCCACATCTCACACGGCCCCATTGTTATCTCCAGATATGACAATCAACGTGCATATTTATACTGGCTATATTTGTACTGGCTCAAGTGTGGAGCTTGCGCAATGGTTTAGTGAGATTAAATGAAAGGTTTGTGTAATGAGTGTGGTGCGTTTACTGACGGGACACGCTTTGTTTACATCTGGTGGGAAAGCAGCGCCGCACACTCCCCATTCACTGATGATATTAAAGGGAAAGTGTCTTTTATGTGTATGGTGGGTATAAGTGCTCGAGCACTCAATATAACAGTTGATATCAAAAAATATGTTGCGTTCAATAGAAGGCTCGACAATCCCCCAGATGTTCTCATGGTAGAAATATAAAAGAAAAAGGAAGTGGTAGTTCTTATAGTAGAAATGGCCTGATAATAAAACCTAAAATATTTATTTCTCTAAAAAACAGGTAAAGAAAGTAAAAAAACCCAAATAGACACAGGTTTAAGCATGACTTCCCCTGGTGGAGGTAATTATAAAATAGATTTAAAAAACTATTTTAACAGTTGTATTATTTTACCCCAGAAAAATGGAAGCTACATCTGCATTTTCACCATAATTCAATATATTTGTCCCAAGCCCAGGCCTCATCCCTTCAACAAGTTGGGTGGAAATTTGTTAAATAGTTTTCTAAGAATTCTGCCAACAAATAAAACCAACAAACAAACAGACGAGTAAACACTCGGGTGAAAACACAACATCCATGGCAGAGGTCATTATAATTATATTTTAAAAAACAATTTAGCAGTTAAATATTATTACAACATAAAGAGGAGGCTACATGTTTACAATACAGTCATTACAGAGAGCCACTGTCGGATATGATTATGTCAATAAATGAACGTAGGTGACATTCGATCTCTCTCTCTCTCTCTCTCTCTCTCTGAATGAGGGAACACAAAGATCCTGTAACTGCTTCCTGTTCACTTTTCCAACCACTCATCACTCATCAGTTGATTTTTATTATAATAGATGACCATTATCACAAGCAAACTCAATGTAGAAAGACAGGGCAGCTGCTCGTGGAGGCAACCATCACGCCTGGTGCCAGGTATGAGTGATGTCATGGCGGTGCAGGAACAAAGGACACTCGGGGAGATGTCCCGCTGCTCCCAATAGGGTCTGTCCACCACTGCCAGAGAAAAATATTCAACTGCATTGATTGTATTTTTATATTACCCAGAAACCGTGTGATGAGTTAAAAAGCTGCCATTTTCAAAGATGAATAAACTACTTTATAGTGTATTAAGTGGCAGAATTTGACTGGTTTATTAAGGAGCTACAATCAGTGGATCAAGAGAGAAGTTTTGCAAGTGTTTAAATAATCAAAGAGATATTCAAGTCATGTTGTAGAAAAATATTTTTTTAGTGCAGCTTCTATGATTTAAAGATGGCTGCTTTGCTGTTGGTCAGACAGATGCACCCTCGCCTACGTTTTTTTTGACATTTTATTGATTCATTTATCAGCTAAATTAAAAGTAAATGACACATTGATAATAAAATAATCATTACTTGAAGTGAAAGATAACAGGCCCAGTAATTTTCCTATATGGTAATATAATACTAATATGGGGAATTTGTTTTTTACTATATTTATTTCTGTAAACTATACTAAGACTTGGTGATGATTGCTTTAGAAACTGGCAATTATCACCACAATAACTAAAAACTAAATCCAAATTGTGTCTCTTCTAATTGTCTCTTTTACCCACCAATCAAACATGTGGGTGGTTCTTTCTTTGTCTGTTCAGTCGTCACTCCAGGGCTGCGTTTCCGTACACATGAAAGGCTATTGGTCGAGTCGGATTGATTGATGCGTCACTCAGCCAATCACAGCCGATCGCAGCCATTTGACCAGCCCACCAGGTCCGGATAAAGTAAACAGCTGCAGTTCGTTAAAGACACGTGAACACTCACCTGCTGACATGTCACTACAGCCACACGGTATGAAACTGTCATTTAACATGTTAGTTAACATGTTAGTTATGTAGAAACATGTTTTATCACTTTGTCTTGTTGTGTGACATGTTAGCTAACATTTAGCTAGTGAACATAAAGTGAAATGAGCTAGTTAGCGAGTTAGCTAGCTTCCTCATCAACACAAGCCAATGTTAGCTGACATAAGCTACACAGCATTACCAGAGCTAGATAACAGGCTTAAGTCTTATTAGGTGACCTCGTACAATTTATGTCTATAATGTCTCTTTGCTCTTTTCCAATATTTGCTTGATAGATAGCAGCGTTACTCCATTTTAATTGGTTATCCTGCTAACTGGTGCTGTGTTTATGTATTTGTTTGCAGTACCAGATTTGACATGAAATTTGTGGCCCTCAAAACTTGCTTCAAAATGACAGAAGCCTTCAAACATTATTGTTTGTTCCATCGTGCCATAAACTTTAATTTTACAAATAATGAACTTAAAGCAAGAATCAAATAACCGAAGCAATAACATAGGATTTGACATCTTCTTGATAAAAGAAAATTAGTGGACTAACAGGCCATCCTTTAAGGTGAGTTAACCTGTGTGTATCCCCTGCTGTTCCAGATGTACATTAAGCATATCTACCACAGGGGGTTACATCAGCTCCATAGTCTAAGGTTGTCTTTGAGTCGAGCCACTGTTACCTTGCCTTATGCCTTCCACATGTGTGTCATGTTGACCACACACCTTTCAGACAAATCATTTGTTGATTACAGGTCGTCATGGTATTGTCTGAAAATAACACCACTTGCACTACAATAACTACTGAAAAACAAATTATAAACTGAACTGTTTCCCTGATGAGCGTTTGGGCTTTCTTCATTCACAGAATACTGAGCCTCTGCTCGTCAACTGGAACGTCCACCACCACTTCCTATCATATCATGAATGCCAATTTTAACAAGAAATGAGGTGAGGATGTGTGGAAGCTGAACATATCCAGTAAAAGCATCTTTGCTTACTTTACACACAATAACTCCAGGTCATGGTATATCCAAGTGCTAAAAACAGGTCAACTGAGGTTACCTGAGAAGCTGGACCCACCGTGCTGTTGGTTTCGTTGGGAGTCATTGTGGGTCGTTGACCCCCTGTGAGTCACGTGTCTTAAGGTGTGAATTGTAGTGAAACTTCCTGGGGATGGAAGTCAAGACTGTATTGTATGTGGCTGATAGTAGGATGATAGGATACTCCTCCTCTCTTCAGAGCTTATGCATCTAGTTTGACAAAGATGGCTTCCTTCACTCCTCTTTCAAACCATCTGTCTTCCCCGGCCAAAATGCGGAGGTAACCTCAACGACTCCTAACGACCCTGCAAGTTAAATACCTGCGACTCCCATCAGTCAGTTAGAACTGAAGAAGCCTCTTGGATGAGAGGTGAAACGTCTTCAATAAACTCAACCAAGTCCATTTGACCTGTGTTTAGCACTTGGATAACTCTACATGAGGTTCCACCTTGTTGATGTGGATGAGTGATGTTTCCACATGACAAGTTACACGGCACCTGAGTTTTTCTATACAATTTCTCATAAATTTTATAAGAGTGTAATGCGTTATTGCTATGTTGTTGTTCATTTACATAATTTTAAGCTGTATTTTTTGGGGGTAAAGTTTCGTTCTGCTTGTTTAGGAATGGAAATGGCTGCAGGCATCAACCTCAATCAGGGAGGATGAAGATAACCTTACACAGGTGAGCAGCATCAGAACTTTTAAAAACCTAATTGTATTTTTATAGTCTGAGAAAAGTCTGAGCCCTCAGACAAGTCTGTAGTTGTCAATACAATGAATGGTAAGTGAATGCTGATGACTGTAGTATCTTGGAATGAAGGGTGTGGTGCTGCCGTGTACATTGTGAACTCAATACTCAGTTATTTGCATATGGTGGTGAAGAAACGATAGAGATGCATGGCATGCATTATTATCTGGCATGTTATGGATTGAGTCTGGAACTTGTTTGATGCTCATGTCCCACCTTAACAACCCTCACACAATGGCTGCCTCGCCCTTGAAAACTCTGTTTGCAATACAGCGATTAATGGAGCAATTCTTCATTTTGTGCCTTACAAAAATAAAACTTCACTGTATGTCAAGCATCAAAATAATATACAGTTTTCTAATAGACTGAGACCCCTGTTTGGATCAAACCGTATACTGTATCTTTGAGTAACACAAGTAGAAACTTGAATATAAAACACAAAGAAAGATAGTTTTATATCCATACACCTTTAAACCAGCAGTTGAAACTTATTTTGCAACAATCGCAGGCTTTCTCCAGGCTTAAATATTTCATATGTAAAGAGTCAGCTTTGTCTTTATTTTTTCAGCATTTAAAAAAAGTCTATTGTTGTTTTTATCTGACAACAGAAAACACAATAATCTTTTTTTCTTCCAGACTGACATACGGTGAGTTAATACATGCCTAATAGATTCTTACTTTTTATCTCACACTCTGTGCTCCCTCCTCCCTCTGTGTCCAGGGTGGAAAGAGGAAGCTTTTCACGTCTCTCAATGCCAGCAGACATTAGCCTGAGATGGAAATAATTACCTTTAGGACATGAAATTTAATGGTACTCAATGCAATGTTTAATTGCCATATATTCACCCATTATTTATGCAGGTCATGGGGAGAAGAAGCCCATCCCATCATGCACTGGGTGAGAGGTAAGGCACAGGTCAACAATCAGTCACAGGCACATTCACACCTTCTTCTGTTCACCATTCACTTCACTAAATCGACATGTTTTTTACTGTGGGACTTTTTCTTTTATTTGGTCCCAGTGTTTCTCTAATAATTAGAGTCTCGGGTGGTTGGGCCAGCTCAAAAATACTAAGTTATTTTATTATGAGTAAACATTTTTCTGGATCATTATAAAACTGGTTGGACAAATTAGACCGTGGCAGGCAGCCACAGTCTGGGTAATTGATGGGAAACACTAGTGGTCCCATGAAAGCTATTCCAGTCCCTTCAGTTTCCTAATTAATCTCACAAGGTCCCACTTAACCACCACCAGTGTCTGAAAATAACTGCTCTACCTTCATGTGGATTTTATTACTTAGTTGAAAAGACATTGTATAGAAAATCGGTTAACAGTTTGCTAAGCCCGCCCCTGTCTGTGACCGCTGCTACACCTGTTGAAGCTTTTAGTTTTTGCTTGAAGATGTAGGTGTGTATGCTAGTAGTGGCTAATGTAGCCTCCTGCCTCCCTCAGTGGTAAAGAGCAGGCTGCAGAGTTCTTGTAAGATCACTTCTTTCTAACTCCACGCTCAAAGATTTCTAACTTGTAGGCGTCAGCCCCAGCCGATTCTAACTCAAGTGAAATAACTTGAAATAACCAAATTTAACAACAAAACAGAAAACGGAAAAGGAAGGTACCCGTTGTTGATTGGACACAGTGTCTGTTGTTTTAATAGGAAGAGAATGCTTATTTCACATATTTAGATCTTAGCAGCACCTTTACTAGTAGAACCTAAATATTGTATTATGCAGTTTTGACGTTGTTTTGTTACCCTGTGTTAGAAGAATGGTATTATTTGTGTGTGTGTGCGCATGCAAAATATATTAAAAATGCCTTAACAGATTTCCAACAAACTTGGTGAGAATATTACCTGGGAGTGTATCTCCAGATTATTGACGTTTGTGGGTGATTGTTCAAAGGTCAACAAGAATATGGTCATAAAATCAAATATTCCATGATATTTACTCAAATAGTAGCCAATCCAAATCTCTGAAAATGATTCCCAAGCATATATATATATATATATAGTGACGACATGAAGAAGTTTCAATGAAGGCAGAAATGATGACATGCATTGTTTAATAATGGATTTACATATATAGTTATAAGCCTAAAGCTAATATTGATAAAAAATAATGAATGATCTTATTGTAGGAATAATGTCAACATTATTCCTATAAGATTAGTTACATGTATCTACAGCTTGTTTAGAATAACCAATCATCTGTCATCTTATGGTATAAAAGACATCATGATGATGTCATTATGAAATGGCATTATTACAAACCAAAATGCTCATGTAGCACATTACAGGGTTGCTGTCTCTGCAGCAGCTCATGCTTTGATACTTGGTGACATGAGTTGAATCATGTTCTGAATCACAGCACAGATACTGAGTAAAGCATCTCACATGAGTCTCCTTCAGCTGACAGTCATTAAACACTCCAACGGCGACAGTAATCAGGTTTAGTTTCAATCCACAGGTACAGTAATTAGGTCTTGAGACCATTCAAGGTCATGAGAAGGTGTATCAATAATCAATAATACTGACGGGTCATCTTTTCCTACCAATTATGTTTTATGTAATGACATCAGCTGACCATGTGGCATTGTTTTCTTTTGATGTCATCAGAGGTTCAGTATGTTCAGTTCTTGTCAAGCAACAAATAAATATTGCAGACTATTATTACACGACAGCTGCTTACGCAGGAGGCAAGTCTGAGTCGGTCAGAGCATTTGTAGACTGAGATACTGAACATCTCGTCCGAACTGTGACAAACCTGGTTCACAAAACCGGGCTGACCTATTTAACGGAAATAGAAAGTGCATTTCACTTGTGGGGTTGAAAAGAGGTGCGAGTATTTAAGTTGTGTCTGACACTGTGGTATTACACAATATGTTGCTCAGTGTCATTGCTTTTAGGATGAGCTATGGCTAGGGGGGGAAATGCTGATACTCCGCAAATAAATTGGGTAGAAAAGCTGAAGTGAATGTATTGGAAAATTCCACTGATCAATGTCTTATTACTGTTTTGACTATTTTCTGTGCACTTAGCTGATACAACATCAATGTCTTCCACCTGCTGTTGAACTATATTTGTGCAACTGTGTGCTGGATTTGATTCCTCTTTCTATAACAGTGCCAGACAGCAGACGGTTTGTGTCTGCTGTCTGTTCTGTATCCCATTCATCACATTGTATAAAAACCCTCCTTTTTAATTCTCTTGTGGTTGCACTCTGAGCCATGTTGCTGACTGTGTAAACCTCTGCGGAGCTAATAATCAAAACTCTAAAGACAACTCCGGTCTGAGAAACTCATTATTTCAAATCTCATGATAAATTTCCACGACATGAATAAGTTGAATTTTAAGTTTGAGTGTAAATTATATGATGATGACGTACTTTGGCATTTGTTTAGATGTTTAGAAATGAGATAAATGTAATACTTACGCTATGGAATCCTCTACTAATCAATGTTTTTATATTAATACACAAAATGATTGCTCAATGTGAGAGATGTTGCTCCCTGATGATGTTTTTACGATGGAGAGTTCTGTGCAGGTTGACTTTGACGTGTACAGCAAAATCAAACATTTAGACATTGGGGTTTAAGATTAAAAGAATATGAGACTACAACATTACCGCTCCCGTTTTTAGATGAGCAACAGTAAAGAATTGAAGGGTTTAGGTGTTAATACATTTTCATATTTGGTTTCATAACCCTTGCTTGCAATAACTGCATCACACCTCTGACCCACTGACGTCATCTTTCATCCATCCAAGTGCTGCTCTATAGGTTTTATGTCCAGTCACTCACACGGCCGAGTCCAGTGCCTTTAACCTTCCCTCCTGATGAAGTCCTGTTTGGTGTTGGCGGTGGGTTTTGGTTGATTGTTTTGCTGCATGGTGAAGTTTGGATTTATTTCTTGGTAAACTTGCAGACAAAAAATTCCTGTAGACTTCTGAATTAATTCTACTGCTGCCGGTAAATCATCAATGAAGATTACTGAGAACATTCCAGAAGTGGCCATGAAGGCCCCAACCACAACACCACCTCCTGCCTGCTTCACAGATGAGTTTGTATCCGCTGGATCACGAGCAGATCTTTTCTTTCCATAAAACTTTGTTCCAGAGTTTTTATGGCTCATGTCTGTAGTTCTTTTTGGAAATTCCACCCTGGCCCTCAGATTCTTTCTGCTGATGAGAGGTTTGCATGTTGTGGTCTGGCCTCTACATTTGTGCTCTTTAAACAGTGGATTGTGATACTTTCCCCTCTGCCCTGTGGAGGTTGGTGGTGATGTTACTGGCAGTTGTTCTGGGGTTTTTCTTCACAGTCTTCACATTGTTTCTGTCATCAACAGCTGCTGTTGTCATTGACCGACCTGTTCGATGTGTGTTGCTCAGTGCACCAGTCGGTTCTTTCTTTTTCAGCACACTCCAAATGGTTTTATTTTTTATTAAAAATAAGTCTATAGTTACATATACAGTATTTGTACTTATATTTATTGGTGTATTACAAAATTATCTGTAGAATTTTACTAATGATCAAAAGAAAGTAGTACGGATTGCGAAATATTATCAATTTTAACAAAAATTATACAGTTTGCCTTTGCACTAAAATAACCTGATGACCTAAAGGAAGTATATGACTGACCTCACGTGCATGACTGTGCATTTCTTTAAGAATCCTTGACTCTCGGAACTTTTAACCACTTGCAATAAAGATAGTGGTATCCGTCAACTCACATTAGCTCTTTACTGAAATTACATTTGACCAACGGGGTAAGAGAAGCAATGGATTCCAGCCATGTGACTGTTTAATGCCTCTAGATTTGATGATCACAGTTATGGATTTGAATTGATCCTTAGTTTCATATCCGATGGTAAAGGTGAGTCACCGTCAAAGAGGAGATGAGCATGTTTTAAATTCGGCAGTTCTCAGGTGTGGGTCTTGAAAATACCTGACTGCACAAGAGTAACCCCAAAGCACATGGATCCAGAAGAGTCCACTGTCTGCTATATGCTGAGGATCCGGTTAGTTAAGCAGTAGGCCACTGAAACTGAATGTTGGGAATCTTATCAGTGTTTTTGTAGAGACGATTTTGATGCAACTTGGTAGAAAGATGGGACATGGCAAGATGTAGACATCAAGACACATTTTTTTTCACTTTCTTTAATCTTGCGAGATGATTTTTTCGTTTACATTTTCACTGCTTTTCCAGGGAATAATTCATGGATCTTTATGGCTAAATAATTTTTTTGAGTGAGATTGAATTTAAAGGGACTGTTGGGCCTTGGTGGAGGTATACTGAGTGCCATTTATTTGTGCACAATATCTATTAGGGCTGAACATGGGTCATAGTTGCGGACAATGCAATGCTGGACAGTGTGTATTTGCAGCAGTTGTGCCACACTTCTCTGTAACCTAACCTGGATGTGTCCTTGGGGGCCGATGGACTGTCTGTGCTGCGTTCTGGGACTCACAGGTCACCAACAACCAAGTTAGTTAATGTGCGTTCACATTCTAGAGTAATGCAAATGTAGCCTGCAGCAGTGAGTATAAGTGTATATAGTGTAATCAACCCCCATCTGCCTTTTCTTTCTTTAATCCCTGTAAATTTGAACAGCGGCGTGCAACTGAACCCTCAGCAGCCACCCTGTCCACTCTGTTCAAACACTGTTGAACTCAACAGTTTGAACTTGAGCATAATACTGACAAACAGACATTACATAAACCTCAGACTGGAACATACCTGTGACTCCCATTGAGCAAACCAGTCAAACAAAAGCGCTCGTTACGCAACTGGCACAGAAATGCCAAAAAACTACTAGTGTCAAAATGATGACTGGACCAACTAAACTGTACTGCATTTGAACTGTGACAAACGGGGACCAAGAGTGAAATGTAAAAGTTGCAAAGGCATTCAAACCTCTAACTCTGGCAGCGTCCTACTAATTCTCTGAGAGGAGAACATGGTGTTATCGCCCACTGTTTCCTGGATAGTATCCACATCTGTGTTTATCGCAGTTGGATGGACAAAGACACAGAGAGGAAAATGCTCGGACCCGGTGAGCGTGTTTTTGTGAACTCCAACATCTGTCTGCCTGATTTCGTATTAAAGAAGTTCTCATCTGTAAGAGGCAAAGACCACAGACCCCGACAAAGACCCCTCACCTCGAAGAAATGGATGTTTGTCCAGATGTTATTTTGACCATGAGAGCAATAACAGTCTAAGAATAGTCTCAAGTCCCTAACACACTAATAAATGCAGGAATTTACCTCAAGACAAAATTAAGTTTAATCATTTCAATAACAAAAGCTCTAGGCACTTTATTTGTCACAAGTGGATCCAGTGAGTAGCTCCATGTGAGGCTTTGCTGTACATAAATAAAATACTTAACTCACTGTGCAGTTTACACTCTACATGTTGGCTTGTGTACTTTTGGTTAGTGAATAGTGACAGAGTGGATGTTTCCTCATAATGCAGAGTTGCAAAAAATGGTAAACTGCCTTTTTAGTCATGGCAGGAGTGTCTGTGACAATGTTGGTCTATGTTTGTTTAAGACTTAAACAATTACACACTTTTTGGGTGGATCGTGCTGAAATCTTATACAGATATTCATATTTCCCAGAGGATGATATCTTAATATCTTTGGTAATTCCCTAACTTTTCCTCTTGGGCCACCATCTGGTCCAATTTTGTATGTGTCCAGTACTTTAGTTTATGACCAAATTAGTGCAAAAGTAATTGCATTCCCATCAGCCACAGCTGTATGTTATGTTAAGTATCAGAAATTATTGCTGAAACTTGCTGTAATTTATATATTTTAATGTGCCAGCCTGTAGCGTGCATTCTTTCACAAACATGATTGACATCTTTAAAACATCCTTGAAGTTTTTTTTCTGTCTTTAGTGATTTAAGTATTGAGAAGCGGGTTGTGCAACACCGTGCAGCAGATTTTATGAGGGAATTTAAGGAAGAAAATGGAGATGGAAAGCTTTGGTATATCCCTCCATGTAGGTCAGATGGTCAGGCAATTTAATTTGAGTCTTTTTAATCTAACGTCTATGTTGTTCCAGTAACTTTGCTTTGAAATACACAGTCATCAATTTAATTTACAAAGAAGATGAAGTTTTTACTTTTTTCTTTTGTGCTTGATCCAAAAAAATGACTCATCATTCTTGCGTTGCAAAAACTAAAGCGGGGCCAGCTCATGGGGCCAGGTTCTTTTACCTACTGGGACTGCGCTGTAGAATAGAGGGGAAGAAAGGGAGATGTTTGAAAATTGGAAACAATGATGGAGTTTCCTGTATTCACTTAGTGACTCATATCAGTCACGACTCAACTACCAACAATCAATGCAAGCCTCGCTAACACACACTGTCTGTAGCCGTTCCACCTCTTCATCTGTGCAGGGAAAGAAATCCCTGCTCTCGACTTTACTATCGCTGTTCCTTGTTCATAGTATTTTCTCAATAATTTCTCTGATTTAAAAAAAATAAATCAATACGCTTCCTGTCAGTGGCATGCACATACCAAGTACACGTGAATGGTCATGTGATAAACGTAACAGGTGTGTCAGTATGAATCGAGATTACTTCTGATACAAAGCCGAAACGCTCTCCTGGATGAAGTTTACTAAAATTAAATTTTGTAGATGCAGTTGCAACCATATTGTCAAGATTCTCGGGTTTGGGTTTTCTTTGTTGCCAAAGCAGCAGGCACTCCTCTTTGAGTTGACCCGAAATATCAAAACTAATAAAATAACTGTGTTGCTGTCGCACATGAGCATGCACGTGCTGCACGACATGAAAGTGAAATTGTAGCTTCGTTATCAGTAATTATCATTTACGTCCCTCAGAGTGCAGAAATGTCATTACCCTTTAACATTGTGAAAACCAAGGCGAAGAAACTGACAGGTTCCTTCTTATCTCTAAGAAGTTTTCCTCTAGTTGAAATGTGTTTGCAAACACTAGACACAGATCTCATATCTAAAAGACCTTGTATAATGTATTTTATGCGCTTTCCAACTACTTTATTTTTGATTTATTAACTCGGGCTGAAGTAATTTCACCTATTAGACACATTTTTTGTGATCTTTACTGCTTTATCTTAAAAAAGTACAACCTTGGAGGAAGTCAAACATTATCTTGTGACGTATATCATTAAAAAAAATCCATTCATTTGTACACATTTGTTCAGTTCTGCATCAATGTTCTTCTCAAAAGTGTCCAGTCAGTGTGCGTGGCGTTCTCCTTTGTGAATCCTCTGAGCCCTCCTGTGTGCCCCTCATGCCAGGGCCACAACACAATACCGCAAGGCCTCAACATAATTTCCCAATTCTTCTGCTTCTCTGCTCCAGTTATTAATTTCTGAGGCTTGTTGTATAAGGTATTATGCAATGTGTTTTGCTGGCCCCTATTTGTCTGCACCCTGCTCTCTAATGGGTCTGGGGGCAGGTTTTCCGTGGCTGAGACTGCTGTTGACATTCACATGCGCATGAAAGGAGCCCCCCCTGCTCCTCTCCTGCTGTTGGGGTCCGTCTGCGACAAACCCAAACAAGCCAACGGTCGGCTGGGTTGGAGGGACCACTGCGACTATGCACACGTGTCCCTAAAGTTTTGGAGAAAACAGGGGACACGTGCAGTTTGTCAGTTACTGCACAGCTTGAACATCCTGTTTCTCAATATTATCTGCTTTGTTGTTGCGTGCATTACAAAAGGCAGAGAAAGTAATGATTCTCATGCCATCTGGTTAAACATATTTCAAATCTGGATTTGCATTGTTTGTCTGTTTTGTCTTTGAAAGATTACCTTCGTGAAACAGATCACAGCCATCTTCACAGTGTTACAGTAATCCAAGAGGAAAATTGAAACACCAAAGTTTTTATATATGTTTTTATTGCTTTGATTGATTTCTAGAAACATTTAACAGAAGATGCCACAGGTATTCTAAACCTAAATTAATTGTGCTGTGACTGTATTAACAAGCAATAGCCCATTTACAAAATAAAGTTACACAGTTTTATTTTTTGACACTACTCAATATTCTCCTTTTTTACTCTGTTTTGGTCTCAACAACAACTTGATTTGCTCTTTAGCCCAATTTTGAACAGTCTTCACTAGCTAACATGATTCTGTAACTAATCTGCTGCTGTTTGCATAGTATATAGTATATATTTGCTTCACTTAAAAAACTTCCTCATTTACTCTTTGTGTTTGCTTTGGTTTGCTCTCCAACAACACCTGGGGGAAGTATCAGGTTGTTTAGCAGATAAATGCTCCTCTGTGTTCACCAGCTAGTTGCTAACTATCTGTCTGTTGTTGGAGCTGGAAGAGTCATTTGTGCTGCTGTCCTCCCTCCACACTCCTGCTGACCTGCGATGACTCTACACTTTAAAAATAAACACCAACGCTGATCGCAAGATATCAGGACCTGAACAGTCCTGAGATTTACCTTCGCTCCAGAGTTTATGACATAAAAGCTCATGTAAATCATATCTATCTCATCCAGCTTACTGAGCTGGTTACATGTATTCTGTGCCAAATGTTTAATATTTATTCAAGGGCAATTTTTGTTAACAGAGACAAAGTCCATATTGTCTATTGTTTTGGTTGTGTGTGCTTTATTTTATTTATGGTTTCTTTATTCAGGCAATTTGAATATTTTAAATTTTAATTAAAATCTCAGACTGAATATTCTTTATAATTAAGTTAGTTGCTCTTTGAAGGGGTGTACTTGCATGATTATGCTATAATATTATCATAATACTAGTGGTTTCACAATGATGAAAATAATGTCGTTTATCACAATCATTTCTGGGACAAAATATTGTCCAACAAGATTTGTTATTGTGACAGTCCTACCTTAATATTTTTAGAAATGCGCAGAGTTAGAGGTTTTCTTTCACAATTTACAGCTTTATTCCTCTGAAAATGTCTTTCATATCTGAGCAATATTGGCATTCTACATGAAATATCCTTAAATTAATCAATATTGAATGAAATTGGAGATCGCATCAAATCTAGACTTTCTGAATAGGAATCAAATCGATTTTGGAAATCAGTGGCGATAGATAGATTCATACTTTATTAATCCTGAGGGAAAGGGATACCCAGTCCTAAGAAATATATATTGGTGTATCATTGCGATGCCAAAAGGCACAGGGAAAGAATGTCGGTGAACCTAAATTATGTGCTGATGCACCTAAATGAAAACGTTAGGTGCACCGGTACAACCAATGTAAACATTTAGTCTGGAGCTCTGTAATGTTATTACAGGCCCATCTGAATCAGTTGCAAGCTCCTGACTTGCTCATTGTTAGTTATATTGTGTCAAACCATGGTGTGTATGCCGCTACATGTAGGTTTTATTGAAAATAAACATTAAGCGAAGCACTTGAATTGAGCCACACTGTTGAGAGAGGCTCAGCTTGTGTTTTTAGTTGTTAGCCTAGTTACACATGTCACTGCATCTTTTCCTAAACCTCTTTTGGGGTTTGCTTTAAGGAAATTAACTTAATCTGCTTTTCCCAACCTGTGATAAATATGGCGATCCCCATTATACCCCCCCCCCCCCCCTTCCTTTCGAGGTCAGGGCAGCTGGGGGACAACATGAGAGGTAATCAGTGTCATGTAGCTAAAATCCCAGTGGCCGTCCATCTCACTGTCCATACAAGTTTAACCTACTGAAAATCTAAACTGCAAAATCTGTAACTTAACTCTGATCATTTCTAACCTGATACTGTTTTTTCCAATCTCAAATAGCTAATAACCATAATACTTTAGCACCTGCATTAACATAACCCTTAGAGTACACCATCCTCAATATAACCATTCATATTTAAAAATACTATATTGCAATCCAAGTCTCGGACACAGACCCAACAAGCACACCCCAAAATAACCAGTAGCCATCTTCGTCCCCATGTGACTGACAAAGTTAGCCTATAGCTGTTTATGGTCACATGATTAGTCACCAACCATGTATATACCTGCGGTGTCTCCCCCTCTCCTGGGGTCAGAACCAACATCTTCCTCAAAGACACATAAGCAGTGTGGGTGTTTTTCTTTCATTAATGAGAGGATCTGGCAGCATAAATTCTTGCAGTATCAGTTCAGTGATTCAACGCTGCGTCTGTTGAAAATGACACATGTTTGGGAAGGAGACAAAGAAATGCGTCAAATCCTTTGTGTGAGAAAGTATTCAAGGCCACTCTGGCTCCAGATATGCTGTCACAATGCAGCCATTTCCTGTCCATCAAACTTGGTATGGAGAGACACTGCTGCTGAATGGAAAGGAATGTTGGTGTGAATTTGTTGTTTGTTATGCTTTAAAGATATTGTTTGAGTGTTAGGGTTTTGGGTAATGCTATGCACTTGCTTGAATGAGAAGATTATTACCATGCTTGTGTGTTAGCTTAGAGTAATGACTAGAAACAGTTGTAAACACCTAGCCTGGATCTGTTACAGTCACAAACTATATCTACTAGTGCCTCTAGATGCCCCCTACTTACCATGCTATATCTTTTTTATAATCTATACAACAAAATGTACAAATGACAATAACAGTTTTCCGACACCTTAAAAGAACAAACTGTTCTCTTTTTTAACATTCACACAAAATATAACATGTTAATCAGTGAACTTTATCGTTGCTGGTGGATTTAGTTACTTTTGGACAGAACGAGCTAGTTGTGTACCACAGTTGTTATGCGATGCCAAGCTAATCAGCTGCTGGCCCACTTCATATTGGTTGGTAAGTTGTTTCTGAAACTCTCTTCACGTCCCAATAGCCAGCAATAATTGTCTGGGAAAAATGCCGGCTCTCACAGGACTGTCAAAACACGACCAATCATTTAATTTGGTCTGAGTGAAACTATTGGTCATGTTTTTTTTACAGTGCCTGGCATACCTGTCTGTCACTAACTAACATGCCTGCCTGCATGTGAACCGGAGAGACACACAGCACTGAAGCCGAGAACATAGTGAGAAGTAAGCGGGCGAGTCACGGAAAACTCTGCTTCTGTTGTCAGGCAGGGCACGCTCATGTGTTCTGGGAGTGTAGCTTTGACGAGAGGGCCAATGGGAGAGGGGGTGGGAAGTATCGGTTGCATTTTATTCAAAATCTACCCGGCCCTTGCTAGCTTTTACCAACCCAAACTTTAACTCTCGGCAAGAAAGTGAAATATTTCCCAAGTGCTGAACTAATCTTTCAAAGTCTCTGAAAACTTGATTTAAAAGTTAAAAACTCGAAAAATCCACTCATCTGGATTGTGTGGGTGTGGTCTGACCAGAATTCTTTGACAGTTCCACCCACCCTGCAACACTTCTACCTTTTCACAGAAGGTTGTGTGTTAGCATGTATTTCTCATCAGTTATAAATAAAATGTGATTGGGGAAAAAAATATTTCTCAAAGCACTTGAATTGTCTCTGTCACTTGTCTCTTTGCTGTGATATTTCCGTGTCCTTCCTCTCTTGTCACTACTCATGATGAGAATGTCCCCTGTGAGATTGTTTGGACAAACAGGGATCGGTCTGATGGAACGTCATGCGCCAGTTGTTTCCACAAATTGAGTTGCTCTAATTCTACACACAGGGCTGCGCAGCTCAGGAGGATGAGATGCAACCACACAGGCGAGCGTGTGGGTGGTGTGCCAAGCTCTGTACTTTTCCATCAGGCAGCTGAACAAATGGACAGGGCCTTCGGAAGTTTCTAAGCGCCGTGCCTTATCAAGGGTAATCTGTTTCCCCCCCTCCTCCTTCTCCTTGGGCTTTTGTCTGTGTGGTCAAGGGGGGGTTGAGGGGACCACGTGAAGTCCCTCAGTGAGAATGTTATTGTTTGCGGAGCTGCAGATGACACGCTTCTTAAAGAGTAAGGGAGGATCTGCTGGGTGTGAGGCCAACGCTTTGTCTGCCACATGCCCGCCACCCGCATGGGGCCCACCACTTTCCTGTTGCCATTATATTTTTGGATTCGACCCTTTGACATTAAAAACTGACAACAAGCGAAGGCAATCCTATTGACTGAATGGAATCGATAGGGGAAAAACCTGCAGTTCATAAAGAAACAATTTTGCAGAAAAACATCTAAAGTAAAATCTGTTAAAACAATTGAAAAAGTTTAACTTTGAATTTCTCTCAAGGACAGAAGCTTGCGTTATCAACCTGGAATGTGAATTCGCTAACCTCCAGTATGCTACTCCTTTCCCTCTTGACTGCTGGGTAAAGGCTAAAAGAGGGAAGTGTGTGTGCGTCTCTCAAGGGGGGGTTGTCCATAGGCTCACATTGTGATGATGGCATGATGTATGACATGGATCAACCATTTCACCTCCCACAGTTGTCACTGCGAGCACACGTGTGTCAACATGGTTGAGAAGGAAAATGACCCCTGAAAAACAGGCTTAAAACCCACACCTATGTATACAGAACATACAGCTACAACAACACAAAACGAGTGTAGCTACACTGAGTGAACATGGGAAGACCGATCACACATCAAGTTTTATTAAAAAAAAAAGATCTCCTCTCAGAATATTTGAAAGTAATTCAGTACACTTGTCAAACACCAGTCAAACTCTTCACTTCAATCACTTCCAGGCACAAGTGAAGTGCATGTGCTGTCACTACTGAATTACACACAAATGCATTTACTCTCTGAAGTGTTTGACTCTGACTACTGCAGTACTATTTCCTGTCAGGATATAAGATTATATCAAGCCCAGGTTTGATCTTGCTGCTGTTCTCAGAGCGATCACAGTATTTCTCTTGACTGCTGCTGCTACCTAGGACGCTTCTATTTAATTGCTGTAACACATTTTTTAAAACTCAAATGAATATATCTACTTCTGCAACACAAGTGATTTCCCTCTGATGTTTTAAATTTGTTCATGTAACAGTTATGTCTTTTAATAAACATTCCGGTTCAGGCAGGTTTGAAAGGTTTTTACTTTAAAGTAGTGAGCCAATCTCGTAAATATTCTATGTCTATGAGCCAGACAGTTATTACTCATATATGCTGATCAAACAGATAATACATGTAGATAATAGATGCTGATGTTGAGGTTAAAAAAGGTACTCAGTGCAAGGACACACGGAAAAAAAGTTTCAAACTGTTGCACAATACCAGGCAGGGTGAGCAAACATGCAGGAACACTGTGCATGTTGAAGGATTTCTCAGTATTCAAGTTTAAACAGATTTCATACATTTACTGCCACTTGAAAGCACGTTCTTTATCACGTGGCCTTGCAATAACATTAGTACACTTAATCATACTTTTTGTTTTACATTTCATCTAATGTATTAGTTTCTCCACCTTTAACAGTTATTTCACTGGTTTGTGCTAAATAATTTTGCCAAAATTGGTTAAACTAAAACTGGTTTTAAGTTTTTTATTGCTTTGTTACGTAGAATGATCACAGTGTTGAAAATGGGCCAAAAAACTAATAAAAGAACTAAAGCTTTACTCGTTTTTTATTTTAATTTGATCTTCACTGCTCAGTTATCTGAGTCAGTTGAGAATGATTGGTATCAGGCTAGCTTTAATTTCCCCCTGTTGCAAATCTTTATGCTTTATGCTAATCCGCTATCAGATGTAGCTTCATATTTATTCGTCAGACACGAGGATGGTTTTAATCTTCTAAATGAACTCTCATTAGAAAAGGAAATGAGTGGGATTTGCTAAATGTATAAATGTTTCTGTAATTTCCTAATAATTTAACAAGGCAATAATTTGATTTGGGAATTCAGGAAGTTCAGATACTCTTCTTGGAATTAAAAAGTAAACTGCTGGTTAAATTTGTATATTAAGAGAAACCACACATGAGGATATGTTTATGCAGCATGAATACACAGTAAAATGAGCTGTGACTGAGCAGTAATACCTCATGTGTCCACCTGAGAGCGCCGTTTCTCCACTATAGGAATCGTGGTGAGAGTGGTGTAGATACTGATGGCTTAACTTGCCCCACGAGATGTGTCTAGAGAGGTTCAAATTCTTTTGGGAAAAACGGAAGCAAATGTAATTGAAAATTTGATTAGTAATGAGTAAATTAATCCTTATGATGGGATATTTTTTAAAGGCTTTTCTTGTTGGTGCATAAATACAGTTTGGTACTTTAAATGGTTTCACTCAAATTAAAGGACAGGAGGCTTTGTTTTTTTTGGGATACGCAGAAATAATCTGCTCAAAAGCACTTTAAACCTTTTCCAATCCTACTGAATAAAGCCAAAATAAACTCACATAGGAAACAAAGTCATTGTCAGCTCCTGAATTTATTTATTTTTTGTCGTTTAGGGAAAAGAACTGATTTAAATTAGACACGAGGCTTGAGTAAGAAAATTATTATTCTTAATTGGAGCTGGACTGGAGGACCCGTGCTGTGCAGTATTCCCTGGGAAATGTTACCCAGATCCGATACAGAGAAGCTGCCATCACACAGGCATAAATCTGCCAAACAGACACAGCAGTAGCCAGAAGAGACTTTTATCCAAAGACATGAGCAGCACTAATGGAGAAAATCTTTTTTCATCTGTAGTCATTAAGTTCTTACAAGTGCTTTCCCCACTTCATTAACCTAAAAGATCGGAGGAATATTTAGTCTCCCTGCAGTACTCTGGTGATAAGGAAATGTTATATAGCCCTCTGTAGATGAGAAAGAAAGCTGAATGGATACAATGGGAAATTTAAGACATGTGGAACGTGTGCTACCGTCTAATCCAAAGGTTTAATTTATTTACAAGGTGCTGTTTCTGTACCGTCTACGTATCAGAGATCATCTGTCAGTCACAGTGTAGGCAGTGCAGTCAGGTGCTTCTCTTTTAGTGTTCTATCGAATTTAAGTTTGTAGGTGACACTCATTGTCCAGTGAGCCGAATTAATTGAAATTCCTTTCTTTTGTCTGCTCAGTCATAGTGTCAGTGCTCATTATAATCTTCCCCCTTGCCTTGTTTAGGGGAGCCTTTTTAAAGAAAAGAGCTACAGACATTCATATTCCAATACACTACTTGAAGATATTTCAGAATATATGTTTCCTATTGCTACATAGCCAGTGTTACGTGAGATACATGTAAGCAATGAACTTTCCGTCCCCTAAGCTGTGAATACTCTTTGGGTTTTTATAATAAAAACTGTTGGTAAATTCCGTCTCGCAAGATATGAGAAAATCAACTGCGATGGAAAGCCAAAGCTGACGACGTAGGGGATAGTCACGCATATGCAAATGCAGGGAATTGATTATTGCCAGACGCTGTGAATTACGTACTTACATTGCTTGCTGAATGTGGGCAGTGCTGCATCTGACGCACACAGAAATAGGTTGTGTGGTCCTTAATCGTAGTGGTTGTTATCGAAACACATTCCATTTACTTGCGTTCATTGTCGGTCTCCCAGCTCGCTGCCAGCCAGGCAGCCTCTCTGTTGTGGGGCAATTACAAAAAATGTCAAGTCTCACATCGCAAAGTACTGGTTGGTTCGACACAGGTAATATCCGGGTCTCCTCCACCTTGGCTCACTATTAAAAAAAAAAACACAGTTATGGCTGTGACATTGCCAGTCAAAGTTCACAGTTCAAGTCCTAAGTTGAAGTCCTGCTGCAGATTTGCTTTGCCACAAGGAGGAGGAGGAAATATCGAACAGGCAGGTACATATATGTTGTTGCCAAAGCTTGAGGAGCCTGGCCTCCATGTTCTTTGTCCATGTGAGGCACTGTGTTGAGTTTGGGACACATGACAATATCTCAATTGTGCCTGAAGACGGTTGTCAGAAAGTCATCTGACTGAACCCAACAGCCGGGCAGGAGCATCTGATTGCTCCTGGCTTCCCCCTGTACACTGCATTACAAATGAAGCATTACAAAGCTGAAATTAAGGTCAAAAACAGGCTCAAAACTTTCAGTGAATGCCAACTTTACTAATCAAGAGCTGTCTTCAGCAGTGGAAAGCAAGACCCATGTTTACTCTTGTTTTGCTCTACAAAATTTAGCATTCGAACCAAACCTGGCCGGCAAAACTTGTTACTTTCCGATGACTTTTGCATCACTGTAGCATCCGCTTTACCCTGAAGATGTAGAGCTGTCTTGTAAATGCAATGATAGCTTAAGCTCTTGGTGAGTCACCATCACCACCACCCCCCTCTAGGCAGGAAATCACATTTAGCAGAGAGAAAACCGAACTATACTCACACGTTTAGGTTCTTTAAAGACCTGAAAGACTTAGACCATATAAATGACACAAAAAAAAAAGCAAAATTGCAGTGTGAAGTAGTGCCAGTAGTGTTCAATGATGCATTGCACACTTGCCAATAGTGATGGTAATTCCTGCTGCACAATGCAATTATCTAGGCTGTCCACTGTCAACATTAGTTGTTGATATTCATGTCCAGACCTCTTTGTCTTTGTCTCTTCTGTCAACACAGGCTCATATAGTAAATAACCCGGATGGGCATTGGATTGCACTTTTAACACATTGGTTTTAGGTTGCACTCAAATGATGCATCTCCTTTAACCCAAAGAGGGCGAAAGGTCACATGCTTGTGTTTACCTTGCATCTGTAGAGTTTGTAGTTAACGATTCTTAGTGTTTTGACGAGTTTACTTAATAACATTATTGCCTAAAATACCTCAGTACTGCAGTAATTTTGTTATTACTTATTATTCACAGTAGCAGTCGGTGGCTTGGACACTCAAACATGAAAAAAACATTTTTAATGTCACGAGGGTCCTGCAAGGTGCCACATGCATTATTTAAACCCACACATCTCACACACACTCACAGGTGGTAGGCAGCTTTGAACTGGACAGAAATGTGTGCAGGTTGTCACTTCACTGTTTAGTGCAAAACAGAACTGTTTGAACTCAGACATAACATAAAGGCAATAGGCAGCTGTGAAAGAGTCCAAATATGCAAGGGGTATTACTGCAGGCATCGTGGTCTATACTGCGTTTGCGCTTAAGTGGTATGATAATATAGTTGTTAAAAATAGGCAATAGATGATGTGTGATTGCTTTTAAACATGAGATGATAGCAAATTTATTCTGGTGAATACATGGGCCACATATATTTCATCTCGCTCAATATATACCCGGTTCCTCGGGCCAACTCCAGCCTACATGCAGCGTAGCGTGACTGTCAGATGCTACTTCCACATCAGGACCAATTCTGACGCACCCACAGAGAATCTTCTCGGCTGTCAGCCAACCCTGGAAGGTAAACGTCGGTATCAGCCCAGATGTGGAAATGTATGGGCCAGATGCCGTCAGAAGACCCAGCAGTCTGTTTCATTTAGCTATCCCTGGAGCAGCCTGTTCAATCTATAGGATATACTCATTTTTTATAACAATATATTTACAAACTTCCAAACATTTTCCCAGTTTCTACTGTATCTATTTATCCTTGGTTGTTTCTAATAGTCACATTTACTAGTCTCTCAGCCGCTTGCATCATATTGACATTTAGTATTTGCATCCCTTTCGTAATGTTGGAGGCTTTCTGCACAGCAAGTGTTTCTGTGATTCTGCTGACCTAAATTTGTTAGTCTCCATTACATCCTGGTTAAGCGATCAGACTGGCAATATCATATTTGTTAGCTAACAATGTATTAGACTGTCTTTCCATATTTTACGACTGAACAATGCCTGTCTGAGTCACTGAGAATCACCAGCATCTCCGAACAAAACAAATGCTTTGTCTGCAACAACTCCAGCCTCCCTTTGTGTTCTCATAACGGCGTTGCACAGCCCAGTAAAACTGGTTCCTAAATGAATAACTAAAACCACAACTGGATTCAGTTACCTTGAGTACATAAGCCAACTAGAAATTACAACATTTGTCCAATAAATTCGTAATCTGTAATGGCAAGTAACAAATATTATCATGTGGCCGTCAGTTGGTCACTTGAAAACGTGTGTCTAACCTTATGTACCCATCAAGTCATATGCATTAAGAGAAGCCAGGTCTGAGTCAAGTTTGAGCCCTTTAGCAGAGTGACTCCAGTCTTACTCCGAATAAGTTGTTTTCTGCAAATGAATGTTTAAAATTTACCATGCAGACTTTGGTTGCTCAATCTTTTAATTACAAAAAAACAACTAACAAAGATGCATACTGCACACTGGAAAACAAAATGGCTCACTCTCCCTTCACACATGTGGACTTGTCAACCCTTACAGTAATTATCTGTACTCAATCAAGTATGGCCGCGCCTTCCATTAAAACCACTCTTGCGGGGCCTAAGCCCCGTGCGGTTTGAAGGGTTATCATTAACAGCAGCACACGGCAGCGTTTTATAAAACGTAGGGACCGTTTTGAAGGGCAGTGATTCTTTAATACACTTCATGTCTGAGTTTTACATTAATTGCTCCTTTTAAGGCTTAGCAACAACTGTGCACAGTTTGCATCATTCCATATAAGCTCTCAAAGGGAAATGTTTGTAATTGGCACATGATGATCAGCTTAATGGTTTAATACTAGCATCCTCCAAGTGTTTGTATTCAGAAGGTGGATGGAGGATTTTCCTGTTCATCAGTGGGCTCATTCATTCTAGTTTTTTTTAAAAGCATAGTTCAGTTTTAGATACTCAAAGTTCAATTACTTCAAATGGACACAGTTCATACTTGATAGTTCTGTCCCAGTGGAGAAACATTAGTGCCAAAATTACATTTTGATGATGCACCTTTTTAGTTTGTAACCTGACCTCTGTACTTTATCATTTTTATGCTATAAATGTCTGTGTTTGTGTGTGGATCTATTTACTTGTGTGAGGACACTAGACAAAAAACATGAAAACCTTGGAATCTTTAATATCTAAATACTGATGTTGAAATGTCTTTAAGAATGACAAACAGTATTTAATTTTAAAATTCTATACCTTAAAAATAAGTAGTTTGACACATGTATATTAACACATATTTATTAAGATGAGGAGCAAGACGAGGAGTTGATTCTGCTCTAATCTTATTGTAAATATGAAGCTACATCTGCAGGAGCCCACAACCTAATGTTAGAATAAAGACTGGGAGCAGCTAGCCTAGATCTTGAGTAGCTACAGGAGACTACATCCATCTACCAACAGCTCTAAAAATAACCATCAAGCACGTTACAGCTTGTTTGACACAAAGTGTGAAAATGACAAGTTTTATAATGGATCATGTGCCAATTTCTGTGGCAGACACAGTAACTCCTTGTAGTCTCCACTATTTTTTTTTTTATTCCAGCTGAAGATGTACTGCACTGTTTCAGTTACTTTTGGACAGAGCAAAGTAAACAGTTTCCTAATGCTTCTGCCTAAATATCTGTACCGTCATGCTAAATGGAGCAACATGAGAGTATAGTAGCAATCCTCACTGTCCTTTGAAAATAAAGCAAATAGCCATATTTACCAAAGTGGCAAATTGGAAAGGGCTTGTCTTGACAGTAATACATTATCTGTTTTGGAAATGGAGAAACTACATCATAAGAATAGTAAATTCATTGGTTCTTTTTATGCCTGCCTTTATCTTTCAAAACATCTAATGTTGTAAACCTCCTGTCTACAGTTCAGGATGTTTTTATGTGTTCTAATTGTGATGATAGGATGGTCCTCCTCATCATTATGTCAGGAAATGAGTGGTTTGGGCCAGTGGAATGACAGTGGAATCCACAGTTGAAGGAACAAAAGCTGATCGTAGCAAAGTGAACGACTGAATGGACTGAGAATACTCTTTCTTTCTGTATGTGGATCATTACGGCTCTCATATTCTTATATCAAAGAACAAACAGTTGTCTGAAATTGTGAAGAAATTATAAATATGTTAGTCCAACCAATCATGCGTATCAACAACCTGACCTTGTGATTGCGGAGCGAAGACGGACAGTCTGGTGAAAATTCCCCAGAGGCCATCCCCTTTGACGGTCGGCGCCATGGAAACAAACAGCGATTTGCCTGTCACGCTGTCCCGGGTGGAAAGCTCATAATTACAAGAACATTGTGATGAGACAGAAATCGGGATTATAAAACAACAGGCCTCATCCTCACTTCTCTTTCAGCTAATAGATTTGACTCATTTTCAGAAATGAGAATTTAATAGATTTTCTTTTTTCTGTCAGGTGTTGAATCGACAGGACTGAACAAAAGAGTTAAAGGGGAAGAAAAGCACTGCAGAGGGATCTCCAAGCACACAGCTTACAACCTTGACAAACTGATTAGGTGGAAGAATACTTTGATGTGGCATGAAAGACACCATCTGCTTGTTGTACTGTCACACATTCGCAGTGGTAAACAGCTTCTGGTGCACAGACAGAAAGCGTTTAAGAAAATAAAGTTTTCAATGTCACTGCTAATGGAGAACAATTTAGACCAAATGCGGCAACATAAAGTCAACAAATAAGACAGAAGACAAAATGTTGTATTCAAACACTACTCGGATAATTGGGATTATGCAGGCTAAACCCTTTGCACAATTTAATGCCATGTGAAATATTCTGCCTCAACAAGCACATTAAACTGCTGCTCTGCTTTTACAGTTTAAAAGGGGTACTTTTTTAAAGAGCTGCATCAATGCTTGTTTACCTTCCACAAGTCAATGTTTTTTTCCGGTAAATTCTTTAGACTGGTATAGATACTCAAAAAACAGGACAGTGCAACCCAGCAATGACGAAGCTGTGGCTCTGTTAGAAAAAAATCCAAAAGACTTCAAGGTCACAGATGCTTAATTACAATGATGCTATCTCTAATGAACCAAATCGTCCTTGGCAAGCCACCATTAACAGCCGAGTGCCGGGGTCGTGGACATGGTTGGCAATCTCTGCGGGGGTTATGAGCCGCTTGCAAGAACAACATCTCAATCTTTTATGTGAACACAGACTGCACTGCACACATAGAAGCAGTTGGTTTCTGTCAGTGAGAAGAGGTCTTTAGGCGTTAATCAATACCACTGGTACACCATGGCAGATCTCTTAGTTCTACAGTAATATTACCTGAATTTAAGTCAGTCATTTAATGGAAGGGGTTTCTTTGTACAGACATGGCGATTCTGACCACTCCACTAAAGTTATTGTAATATTTGCTCTCCTTTTTTATCTCTGATTTCGGGCTCCACCAACTCTTGAGGGAAATATGTGGCTCTTTACCTGCAAAATGCTCCACTATGTTTACCAGCCAATCGCTGAATTCATTTGCCATTTGGTGCTGCGTGGGCAGCAGTGGCTTTAAAGCTTCTTTTTTTATTTTTTGTATGCCTGATGCTGCTGCAGTCAGGGTTAATGAGAGTAGTGGAGGTGAATCAAAACAGGAACGTTGTGGCTCATAAAGCCAAAACAATGAGCAGAGAGACACTAAAATGCTCCATATAACTCAGGTGAACTGCAGAGTGATAATACTCGGTGGGTGTTTCATTACTGGCAACCCCCTTTCACATGCCATGTTCGTATTTGAGCCATTGTTTTATTATTATTATATTATATTAATAATTAAGGTATTAAGGTATTATTTATAATGATCAGTGCAGCTTTATTCTGCTACCAGGCCATTTTTTTCCTGTCTTTTCAGGTGCAGCTTAAAAACTAAAAAACATTCACATAAATGTTTAATATGTATTCAGGGCATGTAATAGAATTTCAATGAGAAGACTAATAAAAGATAGTTCACCCCAAAATACAATTTCACTCATTATCTACTCACCACTATGCCGATGGAGGGGTGGGGGACGTGTTTGAAACACTTTTTGAGTTTCAGGGTGTTGCAGCCAAATCCAACACAATTCAAGTCGAATTTTAATGTCGGGGCTTACGGACACTGGGATGACACCACAGGCGCAGTATTGAGCCATGTCATGTTTGAAGAAGTGTTCACCAGTTACTTCAATTGTATTGGATTTGGCTGCAACCCTGTTTACCCCTAAAAGTCCAAAGGTGTCTCGTGGACTCAGACACTTCACCCAACCCTCCATCGGCATAGTGATCAATAGATAATGGGTGGATTTTCATTTTTGGGTGAACTATCCCTTGAATACGACCATCTGACACTCAGGTGTGAGGTGTATAAGGTGTATACCTTAAACGTAAAGTCATCATTTTTCATTCAAAGAAGAATTTGAGCCTGGTGGTTAACTTGGCTCTGACTCATTTGACCCTGACTTAAAGAATCCAGCTGTGGAAGAATCATTTGAGTCTTGTGGCGCTGATGCTTCCTCCTCCTCCTCCTCCTCCTCCTCTTCCTCCTCCACCTCCCTCTCCTCCTCCGGGCAGCATCCCCTCTCTCACTATTTGCGTGTTGGCTGCTGATCAGGTCCGTATTTACTCTCAGGACGACCCCTCCCGCAGCGACACGCAACCCGACCTGCAGGTGAGCAGTTCAGCCGCGGCTTCCCTGTTTCCCCCACCCCCCACTCCCGCACACTCTCGGCGGATTATCTGCATCGGTGGAAGCGACGAAATGAGCGAAGTTGCGTTTGGGATTTTTGGGATTCACCAGCGGGACGTGGAGACGATGCTGTGAAGAGGCAGCGGTGTGGGCGCGGAGGTGAGCTGTCGGCTGGGTCCATTGTTTGTTCTGTTTGGGTTCCACAGAAGTGGTGAGCCGCTGCCTGTTATCTCCCACTGAGCCCAGTCATGTGCAGGAAGACAACAGGAAAGGACAGAGTTTATTTCTAATAATAATGATAACAGTAATTATAGTGTTATTGAATAGTTTTCACCCACAACCAGTTTTCATTATACTCGTTTTGATTCACTTTCATTTCTTACATTATTTTATTATGTTCTGTTAACTTCACGAGGTATGAAACAAGTCCTCAGTATTAATTCATCAGCTTAACCGTGTTTGATTAATTGTCTTAGTTCCAGATGGTCAGGAAATATTCTGAATAATTTGATCCGAGCCAAACGTGACCTCATTGAAAGTCTCTAGTCAAACATTCTACATTCAGTTTCCAATGGCATAAAAACAATAAAAAGGGTGCATTACAGTTAGCCTATTCCTTGATTGATCCACATTTATTTTCTGTTGATATATAACCAATCAATTGGTTAAATGTTGCAGCCTCTAAACAATGTTCCACAGTTATACTCTGTGCTTGTTTACAGTTAATCTGCATGATTACTTATCTTATTAAATCATCATTATGTTCACAGCTTTGCAGTGAAAACAGCTGCTTGTGGACAATTTGAAAATTTGAGGCATGTAACTTATAATTGTTATAATTTTACAAACATTTCAGCATAGTACATATTTTGCATAATATAGCCTAATTGATCTGAATTATTAGCCTTTTATATTGAGCGCCATAATGATCTGCCAAAATTGATACTGAAGAGGGGAAGTGTCCAACAGATATTAAATATTAGAGGAATACCTTGTAAAGGGGGGAAAAAGGAATGAAAAGAATAGTTTAAAAAAACGTCTTGGCTAAAGCAAGCAGCAGACTGTAATGTGTTGGTGGGAAATAGGAGAGGAGTATGGATTACCAACATGTAGGGATTAAGTTACACTTGTTCTAGCAGTTTCTAACAGTTGTCAGGTGCAGATGATGCCAGCAGCGATCACTGATGGATTTAAATGTGGATCATTATTTATTTTTAGAGTTGCATTCATATAATGCCTTTCCCTGTGTTACATTTTCACTCATATGCTGGGACTATGTGTTCCTACTGTTTATTTACATTTGATTTATAATTTTGTCTTACTATAATAATATACACTGATCATCCATATCATTAAAAACTGGTTTTAACAGTGTGGCTGACTCATTTACCTATTAGAAATGTTCCTATGATTGAGGCATATTGTAGATTCTGTTAAATAGACAGTATGGTGATATATACCATTATAATAAGTTGTGGAAGAATAAAACATAAGAAGTTTAATTTCCATGTTCTCTGTATCTCCTTTGTTTTCTCTCCTCAGTTGATAAAAGCTGTCAATTATCAGATGCCTTTAAACCTGACATGTGTACACCCAGTGAGACAGTGACCTGAGGTCCCACCCTGAGGGAAGACCAGGATGCGCCCTATTGCGTCACAGCCTTTTGCCCAGACCAATGTTGGAGGCCGCCATTGCAACCCTCCTGCTGCAGCCTTGCTGCTCCTCCTGTGTCTTGGCTTCCCTCCCTCTGTGGCTGTGTGCCCACTCGATTGCATTTGTGCCAGTGATATAATTTCCTGCAGCGGCCGCAATCTGTCCACAACGCCCTTTGATCTACCAAGTTATGCCACACGGTTGGACCTGAGCCACAATGTTATCACTACCCTGCCAACAGATTGGATTCCCCAACAATTTGCAAGACTTGCTACACTGGTTCTCAGCCGAAACGCCATAAGCCAAATTGAGGTAAATGCTTTCAATGTCACGCCACATCTCCTGCACCTGGACCTCTCATCCAACCAAATAACAGCGCTGAACTTCTCCCTCTTCACTGGGTTGAAGGAACTGAAAGAGCTCCTGCTGTATGACAACCAGATCGTCCTGATCAATCCAGGGGCTTTCAGCGATCTTCACAGCCTGCAGAGGCTCTACCTCTCAGGGAACAGACTGAAGACTTTTCCCTTTGGGCTGTATTGGGAACCCGGAGGGCCCCGTAACCTGACCTTTCTTGATCTGTCCTACAACAGGCTCTCTCAGGTGCCTGTCCAGAGTCTGCTGTCTCTCACCCAACAAGGTAGCATTTATTTGCAGGAAAACCCTTTGGTCTGTGACTGTGCTTTACTCGCCTTACTTGAGTACTGGATGTGGAAACAGTACCATCCCCTGATGGACTTCAGAGATGGATACCCATGCATGGATGTTTCTGGACCTGGGCCTATTTGTAGCCAGCAGGGAGTGTCAAATACGCCCCTTGAGTCACAGACTAACCAAGAAGAGCCTGGTAAATGGCTGAGAGTGCCATGTCCAGGGTTGGCATCTTCAGCCCAGGAGGGCCTTGTGGTCTTCTGGGTTACCCCAAGGACTGTATTGAATTCATCAACAAATGATCCAAGTGCCCATTTAATAGTTCTCCCCAATGGCACCCTTGAAATCCAAGGAGCACTCATAGAGGATTCTGGCACATATGGGTGTGTGGTAGCCCGCCAGCGCCACTATGACCCCTACGAGTCTGTTGAGGTAACTGTTGTGATCGGAAACTTGAGCACTGCCTCTGCGAGTGGCTTGACACATCGCAGTGGCACAGAGCATTTCAACACTGCGTTCACCACCCTTGCTTCCTGTGTGGTCAGCATCATATTGGTGCTGCTTTACCTCTACCTCACCCCCTGTAGGTGCAGAGACAGCCGGGGTGGATCGAGAGGGTGCGGCGGGCGAGCCATCATTCTCTGTTCAGACCCCAGAGAGGCAGAGTCAGGAGAGCGGCGGTCAAATGGAAAGAGGGTGGCTTTCTTAGAGCCTCAAGCAGAGGACTCTGATATTGGCGGGTCCAAAACACCAGCAATGAACTTGGGTCATGTAACTACTGAAGGAATTCTCAAGAATGGAAGTAGGACTGTCCCACTGTCCCCCATAGATCCTGCTCAAATAGCATAGCAAGAAAATTACATTTTCCACACATGCATTCCTATAGTCTGAACCCAAATGCTTTTTTTTCAAAGTCTTGGTTCAGTACAAGGTGAAAACATCCATTTGATGTAAACTAGAGTACTGTGATTCTTGTGAAGTACTTTTCCACTGTAGGGTTTGGGTTGTTGTTCTGAAGCAGACTGTACAGTCCTTGTGTATGGGCAGAATATCAATCCTGTCTCAACTGAGCTGTAAGTGGGCTGTTTTTCATTCAGTTCATATGGAAATTGTGCAGCTACCAAGAGGAAATTATCACCGCAAAGATCAGAAAGATCATAATAATGTGGGAGGATTTTTAAATTGGGCAGAGAGGAATATTCACACCTGATTTGATAAACTGCAAGAGGCATTGATGGCTCTTATAAGGTATGTGCATTGTGAATGTTGCTGTCACAGAGACCTTTGTTATTTTCAATCCGTTGGTTTCCTTCTGTGGAGCATATCATTTCAACATGGCAGCCGTATATATGTGAAATTATCCGAGCTTTGTCAGGCCAAAATTTACCTGCTAATATAACAATGTGAAAGTCAAATTTGTATTTTGTAAAGACACAAGTGTTTTGACAGTGACACTTTTTGTGATCGTACCTTTTACAGTATTACATTGGATTGGTGAAAGTCATGAAGATGTCATTGAATTATAGACTTTCAACTTAAATTCAAGGGATTTAACAAAAATATAGCATTAATTGCTCAGGAATTAGAGCCATGTTTATACATAGTCTTTCCATATGCACAGTCTCACAAGTAACCAGTTTAAGGACAAGTTGTATTCTTATTGAATTCAAGCTGAAAGTCTACCCTTCATTCACATCTTTATGGATTGGTTTTAAATGCAATTTACTGTCCCAGTGCACTGTCCCAGTACAATACTCAAAAACACAGTAGTTGCTCATTGCACTGCTATTTGGTGGTTAGAAAGTAAGAACACAGACAGATAAACAGATTTGTTTTTAGTTTGACAAAATGCATTCAATGAACTGAATTCTCTTTAAAGTCTGGTTAACTCAAATGACAAACCCATTTCCTCGTTTTTTTTTTTAAAACTAAAAATGGGTCATTTGAAAAGGGGTCATTTGGAAAACTGGGACACATGTTGCTCATGCTGTTGTGAGACCTCATAAAGTCCCAGTCCACTCCATGACATTAGGGTAGAGACAAATTAAATCTGCATGGCTAGATAACCACTTGAATTAGAGTTTTTTTTCTCATAATATTTGTGGACTGTCACATTTAGTCTAATGAATAAGCATGGATCTTTTGCTTGACAAATGCCAGAATGAAGTATGAAGTACCAAATATATCAAAAAGTAATACTTCTAATAATGTCTGTAAATATAAAGACAGCATCCTGCATGCTTGTCAACCTGTTCCCTTTTCTTGCTGTTAAAATTGGACTTCCCCCCTCAACCTCCACCTTGTGGATTTGGGGCTCAGCCGTGAAGCCCCAGTCAGCCCAGATCAGTGACACAGAAATCAGAGGGAGGTATGCCAGCTCGCCCCAAGCCCTTCGTGACCTACATTCCTTTGTCCTCCTTGTCAGATTGTATAGGTGTGTGGAATCATTTCCAACGTGCCAAGAGTCTTGTTATAGTTTCCTTGGCTGTACATGTACACACTGTCAACTTTATATATTTGTTGTTCTGTTAGACACAGGATGCATTTTAAGTAGAAGCAGTGAAAGTACTACAATGACTGATATTTGTAGGGATGAAATAAACAGTTTCAATTTTGCAGCCTGCGTGTGTTCTTTTATCCCTACAAGCGAATATACCAGTGTTCAACTTGTTTAGTTCTTATCTTCAGCATTTTTGGCGTCTCTCTCTCTGGTCCGACCTTTTTTGGAATTACTCTGATGTGGAATGAAACGAGGCTTTTTCGGGTGAAAGATGAAAAGTAGTGTTACATCAGTAGGATTTAAGTATGACAAATAACCTCTTAGTGAGTCAACAAATCGCATTTTCAAAAATCCTCTTACAAGCCTTTCCAGTGTGCGTGGGGGAAAAAAAAAGGCAAAACCCAAACCTTTTTTTTTCCCTTGCACACTTGTTGGCCAATAGCTTTTCCAAGTGGAAAGACTATGTTGTGATGTCAAGGACACAAGGAGTGTTTCACGACTGCCTCATGCATTCATGGGTGAGAGGAAAATTTCAGGTGTTGAATGGAGGCTTCAGGTAGTGATGAATCCCATTGGGACTAATTTAAGAATCCCAACACTGTTCACCATGACAAGGTGCTTTCAAAGGTCAGCATTGTGACATTTGGAGAGAGTGCTGAGAGAGTGTGAACAAGTTTGCACTTTATTAAATTATATAATTTTAATGAATTAACATTTGTATCTGCAGAAAATAGCAGCTCTCATGTTTGTCGTTGTATTTTGAGTATTAGAGGTTCAAGTAACTCTCTTAATTTCATTTGTAGCCTTGTCTTAATTTCTTGCCTTTCTTTCTTTAAAGAGGATTAGTCTATACAGCTTAATCATGAGAATCAAAGGATGTATTTTTTTTAGCTTGACCTCTACTAGGGTTCTTTTGGTAATTTCTGACTCCCTTTTTTAATCTAGTGCATGTTCGCTTGTCCTGTGGTAATGCCGGTTGCAGCTTTCGTTCTAAAACTGTAAAAGTGACCTTGAGCCGTGGCAAGTAAAGACTGGCTGCGTGACTCTACAGTGGTGCAGATTCAGGGCTTCAAGAGCTGTTCACCTGTTTATTTTAAGTTTGGTGAAGCTTGACTCAGTACTTCAAACCCAAACTGGAGAATCAGTGGATTTTAGCGTTGTTGACAATGCGCCAGATGATGTGAATGTGCTGTTCTTGGGATTTACAATGTCACTTAATTTGACAAGTCCCAGCCACTGATGCTGGTTGCCTGTTTATTCAAAGTTTGTTGATCTTAATATTTAACATCGCTAGTCCAAATCACACCAGATTTCGACACTGCACTTCAACGGGCCAGTAACAATACACATGCCAAATGAAAAGGAGATTATAGGAATGGTTATTGACCTATGGCTTCCGCATACAGACAGAAAAAGATTTCTAGAAATAGTAGATAGGTCTGTCTTTTGTGAGTCCTCATATTCAGTACCATATGCAAATTCTGGAATACTCCTTTAAGAGTCTATGGACACTTTTAAACACTTAGTTTGGGCCCCTTTTGCATCAGAGACCTTGTACCCATTGGATTTGGCGTGAACACAAACATTTTTGGACTAAGGCCTCCACTTGCTATCCTTGGTTCAAGGCAAGAATGGAAAAAATTGAAAATCCTGCTGAGTTGCTTCATGGGAAAAGTAGGATGTTATTTTTTTTATCGTAGTGAGTCCCCCTAAGATAAAATATACACTATAGTGCAGTTTTGTGCAGCTAGATTGCTGCATTATATACAGGAACATATATTCATGTAGACAACTCTCTATCTGCCTGCCACCCAACAATGGTAGCATTTGCAGTGGAATGTAAAATTGTCAGAACACTGGCTAACTTGCTTCTTTCCAACCTTGTGCACATTGCCAGAACTGAGATTTGGCTCTTCATGATATTTCTTCTTGGTGTTTGTATACTTTTTGATGCAGAAAGTATAACACTGGCTTTGTGGATCTGTGTTATCAGGTGCAAATGTGCATATACTGTATTTATGAAAGCGTATCACTGGTACACACTTTCTTTTTGGATTGATTTATGGCACAATAATGCACATGAGTTACAGTTAGTTAATGTACAGTAAGATTTGATGCATTATCTTCACATTGTTACAGGTCTTGTAATTTAGCAGTAGTTGCATTGACAGTAGTACTGGGAGCAGCTGAATTTGAATTAGTAGCAACAGTGGTAGTAACAGAGCAGCAGGATATAATTTCACGTGAATTCCAAAACCACAGAGGCGTGTAATCTCTTCTGTGCCTAATATAAATGTAGTAATTTCCTGACTATCCATAATTCAGGAGTGTAATTGATGTGTGAGTTGTATCTTAAATAGAAACATTAATGGGGACTCATTCAAGACAATGGCACCATTTAGCAAATTGTTCCCACTGTTTAATTAACATGATTTTATTAATGACGGCCTCGTAACAGTCGATCCACAGTGAGCTGACAGTTTGGACCGAAGCATTGTAATGTAAAAAAAGGTTACGTACCATAACTGATACCTCAATCGACTCTTCATTCTTCACTCTGCAATACTTTAAAAAGTTGATGTAACTATTTGCTGTGCATTAGCTGTCTTAATGGATCCAAAACTGAAATTTCCGCACATAACTGATGAAACGTTGTATCAGACATTCTTACGAGATGCATCAAAAATTAATGATGCATTTCTCCCTAGAAAAAGAGATTTCTTATCTCCAGGGACTTCATGTTTAAATAAAATAAATAAAATGCAATTCGATGGCGACCTGCTCTATTCACAGCACATTACAGTGCTGAACGTGTACGAGCATGTGGAGTTTGATCCTATAACGCTGGTTGCACTTGTCCCACACTTTGCTGTATATGTGCTGTATAGATTCTAACAATGTCTGCTAATGCATGAAGAAACATCCATTAAAACATCACCACTTGCATTGCCATTCGTTACATTTTTCATCGCAAATAAAGCCATTCAGAGTGAAGAAATATTATTGACACTATAAATGATTTAACACATAAGTAACAAACAGGGTTTTGAGTTGTACATTTTCTGGCGTACCTACAGCTTTTAAATGGACATCTTGTTCTGCAGATCTCGCTGCACAGAGTAGAGAGGGGGGGAAAACAGGATGAAACGGACAGAAATTCAATCACTAGAATAAAAGCTTAATATCTAATGCACCATGTGGGTTCTATAATAACTGTGAAAACCTTCTGCTCACCATTGAATTGGGTGTTGCAGAAAGGTGAGGAAGTCGGTTCAGTTGTATAATTTGAGCTTATTACATCCTGCAGGGTTTCCTCATGTTTTTTATCTTTTTGGATGTGAAGTGAGTCAAAAATGACCTGGCTAGTCTCTCTCTTTTTCCTACACTTGCTTTTGTAATAATGTAATGTTAGATATACCTTTAATAAACCCATTTTTAGTTGGGTACTTCTTGTATGTATTTTGCTTTTCCAAACAAACACTTTTGTTATTTTTGTATTTCTTAACTACTGTTGACACTGCTGCTAGATTCACAGTTGGATTCATAGATCGTAGACTGTATCTAAAAATGTTGGACATGACTGTTTACCAAGAGGGAACGCAAAGCGCCTTGATCACCTTCTGGTGGCTGGCTACAATATAGGTCATAAATCCCAACTCCTCCATGTTAGCAAATGGGCCAGACTAAATCCTTTAATGCTATGAAAACCGGGTTTAAACATAATGATTGACAACTGAGATTGATTCAAGTAGATGTATCAGCTGGACCATGTTGCCATGGTTACATCCCCCCCCCCCCCCCCCCCCCCATCGATGCTGCGCAGACTCTGGCTCCAAATGTGCAAGATGGCAGTGTTTGTATCCGGGATATTTTGGCTTCATTTCTGGATATTGGCAGGAAGTTGAGACCTGTCGTTTGTCTTTATATAAAGTTTATGTGGTAGATTCACAATCTCGGGTCAAGGTGTTTCTTTTAGGAGTTGTTTTTGGGAGCTGAGTACAGGATTTGAATGGAAGGCTGCTCATTGGCCAAAGTGTCCAGCCACAGGAGAGAAAGGTCAAGCTAAATGTGACTTGAAAGTGAAACAGTTTAGCAAAATCCAATACATTTAAAAATGTGTATTAATCAGAGCCAGAAAGTGCAATTACAAATGTGTTGCACTGTGTCTTTCTGCAAAACAAATACTGTAACTGATGTTTTTTGTTTCTACAATCAAAGCCCCTGAGCATAAGTTAGTGAGAATAATGAAAGGGCTTGAGACCAAAGCGTTGAGAGCTTAGGCGAGAGGTGCTGCAGAATGGATGTTTCATCAACTAATGTGCTTTAGAGTAAGGACCATACCAGAGGGAGTGGAGGAGGCAGACAGAGGAGGGAATGTGATTCAGTGCTGTGAGAGTGATGTGAGCCATTTGTTGAAGGGATGAGTGTTCAGCCCACAATGAGATAGAGAGGAATTCTGATGTTATGACTGCAGATTAGAGCCAGACTAACCTGATATTGTCAACATGTAAGGCGAGCTTATTAGCGGCGATTTCATGGAGGGGAGTTGGGACTAGGTGGCATGATTATGAGCTTATGACGCTCTTCATAAAAATGTGCAAAAACAAAAGCAAAAACAAGTTTTACAGCGCGCATTTGATGCCATTTTGATGCTGAGTGTTGCGAGGACTGTTAGATAATTCTGTCGGATTCACAGCATAACCATTGCACATTATCTGTGGAAAATTACAGTGAAATTTCTCCTAAAACGGCACGAAGGGGTGACATCTGTGCGGCTTAAAGGTTCAGTGGGTCAGAGTTATTGGCATGTAGTGGTAAAGTTGCATATTGCAATCACAATCTCCGCAAAAGTGAAGCAAACGCGTGTTGATCGCCACCGGGGGGCTGGATGCAGTATAGGTCATAAATCATGCCTGCTTTATGTCAGTGGATGGCACATGGACCAAAGAGTCAAAGTACAAGTCAAATACATTTTTCCCAAAGATGGTTTCGGTCTTTTTTGGTAGTTCTTATTCTGATATCCAATTTCTGTCAATAGGTGCCTTAGTTAGGAAGAAAAAGGCGTCTTTGGTGCAGTGCTGGATCATGCACGATCTAGAAGGTCAGTGTTTTCCGATTACCTGGTTCCTTCAGTCCGCATGCCATAGTGTCCTTGCCCCTGATGGTTGTTACGTCGGAATGTGAATGATGTGGGATTGAAAAGTGCCCACGCGTAGAAGCACTGTATGATTGTGTGCATGACTGAATATAATTCCTTGTAGGTAATGTAGTGTAAAGCGCTTTGAGCAGTCAATAAGACAAAAAATGTGCAATATAAATACAGCCCATCTACCATTTACCATGGACATTCTTTATAATAAGCTTTTTTCTTTCATTCCCCACCGAAAGAGCAGGAATTGATTTTTAAAGAGGACATTTCATCGATAAATTTGTGATCTCATGCAGTGCTTGAGCCCGGTCCAATGAGGAGTGTGTGTTTTACAATAATCACGGTAATATTACACAACCATGAAATTAAGAAAAAAGAAGAGAAGGTCATGTACTGGTGTTAATGACTGCCATGAATAGAGCAAGATAATGTGCAATCATACGCTAATGACAGAGGAAGCCTGCAAGGACACAATTAATATAAGGTCATCTCACCTCAGGCTTCCTGGTTACAATCACATGCAGTTCAGTGTTGCTGGTCGAGTGAGAGACGGTGTCATCTTCAGATTTTTTGCAAAAACATTGTCAAGGTCAAGCAGAGGCATTGAATCTGTGCTGTTGCTAAAAATGTCCACAGTGAAAGGAAATGAAAACTGGCCACTCCAAGCTGTCAAGATCCAAACCTCTCAGTTTGGGTTTTTATCAGTGGGCTTTTACGTCAGCTTTGAAGCTTTGAATGCAGCTTTCGTTTCCATTCAAACTGTGGAGATGTTTGGAAACTGACACGTCTTGTTCTGGAGCAAGTTTCATATTCTGTGGTTTTACAATCTGTGTTTGGAAGTTTTGTTTTCAGTATCACATTTAAAACACCGTATATTTAAAGTTAATTTAAAGTAATGCATCACATTATGTCTCGTTAACGTGGACTGAGGAACATTTTTCAAAGACTTAACCTAACTTTAAATTACAATTTACTACAGAATATAAATTGTTTGTAGGGCTGTCATTTACTTATTCTTTTCTCTTTTGGTTGTTGTATTGATGATCTTGAGTAGCTCTCTATTTGTTTTGTACCTGTTTCTTGTACTGCTGTAACAGGAATTTTATTTACATTGTTGGTAAGATAAGGAAAACAATACAGATTGACGACAAGAGGTTAATAATTAATCATTTTTTAGAGTAAAGTTGAACATTTTCAAGAAAAAATAGTTAAAAGTCTTAAATTTAGGAGAATATTACAGCCTATCTTATAAACAAATTTGGTAATAAGGAATTTAACAACGACTTTAATCACAAATACTAATCAATCAATCAATAAAATCAAATATCACAAACCCGACCAATAAAAAGTACTTGACATTTTAACCTTGAGTTGGTAGTGGGTTACCATGAGCATCTGAGGTAAACCAGTGTATTAGTTTGATCAGGAGGCTGTTTCTTCTTTTCCTAAAATAGCCTCCCTCTGCCATCGAGAAACTGGGTCAAGGTGTTGATGCTTAATGCTTCATGGCAACGCTGGACACCGAATGGCGGCTGTATAGACAGAAAGAAATTAAGTGTGCGTGTGTGTGTGTGTGATTTTTATATACGTGTGAGTTTATAAACATAAATACTGCTATAAGCTATTAGAGTGTATGTAAAGCCTTCGTTAGAAGGTGTTGAAAAACCAGTTGACAATGTGAGTTACATGCACAAGCTTTATTCATCCACAGTAACAATTAAACATCAGAGGTAGATCAGTGCATGTCAGGGATGTATATAAATCAAAATTAAGTTGTGTGGCATGAATGATGCATCCCATATCTGACTTGCCTACACACACACACACACAAACAGACACACACTCAAACACACACACACACACACACACACACCTAATTAGGTTCAGATTCCATTGATGACATGGTGATTCTGGGCTTACGAGTATTTTCTTATTTGCTAAATTAGATTTTAAAGCATAGCCTATAAGGTAATTCTTCTTCTTGTTAAATGTATTAAGAGCTAAACAGAGTGTGTCTCTCGCTGTATCTCTTTAGTTACAGTGGTTATAATGGTTGACTTAAAGGGAGAGTTCACCGAAAAATGAAAATTCACCCTTTATCCACTCACCACTATGCCGATGGAGCGGTGGCTGAAGTGTTTGAGTCCACAAAACACTTCAGGAGTCTCAGGGGTAAACAGCGTTTCAGCCAAAGTGACCTCCTCTTCAGACGTGTTAAAACAACAGAAAAAAACACCTCCATACTGCTCGTGTGGTGTCATTCCAAGTGTCTGCGAGCCCCGACACATATTCGACTCGAACCATGTTTTTAGCCCAAATGTCCACTGGCTAAAAACATGGAGTTTTATTACGTCTGAAGAAAAAGTCACAATTTACTTCAATTGTATTGGATTCGGCTGCAATGCTGTTTACCCCCCGAAGATCCAGAAGTGTTTTGTGGACTCAAAAACTTCACCTACCCTTCATCGGCGTCGTGCTGAGTAGATAATGAGGAATTTTCATTTTTCGGTAAACTATCCCTTTAAACCAGGTTATTCTGAACTACGTTATTCGCCTCACTTCCTGTACTCTTGAGGCGTTTCATAGAACCACCAAATTGCATATGATTATAACAGCACAAAAGGCAGAGAGGAGAATGGCTAAATCCCTGTTGAGTTAAGTAGGTCAGCATGAGAGTGTATTTACTGTATATTAAAATGTAAATGATACAAATTTACATAGTGGTTCCAGCCCTGCTCTCAGTGGTTTTTCTCAGGTAGAAGTACGTGTATGAAAGCCGCAGCAGCCCTAACTTATTTCCATTCAGCAGACAATTACAGCCACTCTAAGACAGCCAGGTGTAAAGTGCAGCATCCAGCCCCTCCTCCCTCCCTGCGGTGAGACAGTAGGTGATGTTAAGCCTTGGTACTGAAGGGACAGATGTGAGAAAGAAGCCGTGCACGGATACTGCAGCTGAAGCTGACCCAGATTCCACAAGTAGGGAGGTGAAAGGAGCGTCTTATGTACAGAGTAATTTCCTTTGTCTCTGGGGCGGGCGATGACAGCTTTGCCCTTTGAATTGTTTGATCCAATATACCCGAGCGGATGTAAGGTCACAGTCTGGGGGATATGAGCTTCCACTCGTATCTTCAACACATTATTTGGCCTTATCATCTATCCCCGTTTATACTCAGGGAATGTGTGTGCGAGGGGATTTTCACTTTCAATTCTAAGTGAGGACATTTTTAAGTTTTGGATGACGGTGAAGGACAGTTTAAGGTTAGGATTCGGGTCAAAAGCCTAGACACGATTTAAGTGTAATTTTAGGCGTCTCTTGGGAATACGCTACAGTACCGGGCACCAAGCAGAATGAAAAGCTACCCAGAGACTAAAGATAGAGCTAAGAGGACAGTGAATATTCATAGGGAAAAAATAAAAACAAAGTGCTGCTAATAGCTGCACTGCATGAATGTGTGGGTGAATGGGTTAATGGCAGAACTGTACAGTAAAGTGCTTTGAGTGGTCATTAAGACTAGAAAAGCGCTATATAAATACAGATCATTTTAAACCATTAACTCTGACGGCTGTATGAATGGTGGGATAGAATAAGCACTGCGTATAGAAGTGCTGTATACATGTGTGCGTGGATGTGACTTGTGCTGTAAAGCATTTAGGGATCGATAAGACAGCAAAAGTGCTCTGTGAATACTGTCCATTTTTCAAAAGAGGAAAAACATGTTTTTCGACATATTTATAGAAATTGTGTTTAAGCCTCAAGTGTGTTAGAGACATTGTAAAATTGTCTGGTGCACTACTGACTACACTCATATACTACATGCAGTATATCCCACAGATGTATTCAGACTGAGAACAAAGCAAGATTTTGTTTCATGACATTTGTTGAAATTATACTTCAGGAGCATTTGTACATAATGTCGGTGTTTATTCGCCTCAAACATGCACTGATTGTACAGACATTAGTCGTAAGCGAGGGCTTAGGGCTCCAACTGTTCTTTCTATCATTTCCCTGCAGTTTCTCTCCTTTCTCCTCTTGTCTCACACAGTCCTGAGATAGGCACGATATTTTCACCCTAGTTGATACATTGCCAACGCATGCACGTTGCAATCCTCACCTCCAATCGTGGAGGCTAAAACGTGTCCCCTTGTGTTTTTCAAAAATTTGCGGAGCATTTTGAATTGCATGGAAAGAATGTTTACTGCATGTCATTGCCTGTGGTGTGGCAGATTGCAGAGTCCATCTGAGCTGACCTCTGTATCTATTTTCATTAGTCATCAGATGTACACTGTGGGTATGAGCAGAAGCCGTCTATGGGGAACACGTTCATTGTTCAGTTAAGGATTAGCAACTGATTGCGACAGGACCCTTCACCTCAATGGCACTCCAAGTCAAAGGAAAGGGAATGAGGTGGAATTTCCATCTAACAGAGGACCAGGGGGATCATTGTGTGTGACAGCCAAATGTGAATCTGGTCACTGTCGCAGCTGCTAGCTTGCCATGGTCTTGGCTTTAATAACTAAATTCCATGCTCACACAGAAACGGGGTCTGGTGACTTCTAAATGGCAAATATCATAAAGTGTCTTGTGCAAACTCAGAAAAACTAAAAAGCATCAAGAAAAACTGCGTAAGATGAAGAAACATTTAGAAGAGGCTTGCAAACAAAAATAAGAAATGCAAATCAATATAAAAGAAGCTGTGATTTTTAAATGCAAATCCCATTTCTCTGCATTTCACATAGCTTGTTATATCATATTTTCGGAATGATAGTAATTTGAGGTTGCTGCATACGTTGGCTGCTTTTCAATCCCACATTTCTTTTCATTTTAAAACACAGACCAAATGAAACCCATATTGGATAAAAAATGTTTATGCTCTCACACATATTACACTCATTAAATTACTAACACTGTCTAAACTGAAGATGTACATCCCCTGGAGAGGAGCTGCTGCCACTGCAGTAAAATAAATACAATTAAATGTGTTCTTTTTGGTAATTGTAAGTCTGAGACATACAAATCAAAACAAACACCGAGGGCTTGTGTAACGATTTCCTTAAGAAAAATAAACTGTCTTAGCTTGACTTTAAAGGGACGTCAAACAGTGACTGCAGCAAGTGATTGACTGTGAGTAAAGTGGATCAGTAAACAAGAAGAAATAGCCAAATAAATGAGAAACTGTTTGAGACAGACAGACAGAGAAACACCAGGAGAAAGAGGAAAACAGACATGGACATGTCAGCTGTGTTGCCCTGGCAACTGCAGCCAGGAAACAGCAGGAGTGTTTTATTTTCATGTTTTTCTTTGTTTTCCTGCTGTTTGCAGGGATGATCCAGGATGTGACATCAGGGCCTCGCTGTTTAATGTCTGTGTGTGCAAACAGTCTGCCATGCAGCTTACAAGCAGCACTCATTATCTATAATACCTAACAAAGCAGCTCGAGCCTTGACATTTAAAGAAGGCGTGTTTGGTGATCCATCTGTACGGCGTGCAGGTTACGAGGGGCAGGAAGCATGTGTTGGACACATGGCTTTCTGTCTGTTGTGTTTCAGCCTCTGAGGGATGCAAATATTCCATAAGAGGATTTTATTAAGAAGGATTTGTGGGGGAAAAACCAACCTGAATAAAAGCACCTGAGCTAGGGGGAAGTACACTATGTACGTTTGCTTTGAAGCTGGAGTGAACCACTTCACACGCTGCATGGGGCTTCGGATGCTTATACTTTTACGAAACATAATTGAATGCATTTTATTATATGAGACGAAACACAAGCAACAAACAATTAAACAATGAATTGTGGGACACAAAAAAACAACACATGTTGGGAAAGTGCAAATGAAGGTTCAAATCGATTTAAAAGTGAAGAGGGGTGGGTGAAGAGTCCACAAAACTGTGTAACACAGGGGGAAAACAACAGGAAAAAACATAACATGCCTCCATACTGCTTGTATTTACTTCAATTGTATTGGAATTGGCTGCAACAAAGTTTAGCCCTGAGAATCCAGAAGTGTTTTGTGGACTCAAACACTTCACCCACCCCTCCATCGGCATAGTGGTGAGTAGATAAAGAGTGAATTTGCATTATTCGGGCATTGAGGAAGAACATTAAATACAATAAATACTTTACGGTCCATACTTACACTGACACAGTGTAAAGCCCAGTGCACCAACTGATAACAATAAGCGGGGACGCCAACAACAACCAAACAATGTGCCGCAGGATCCCTCCTCCTTGTTGCCGGCAGAGTTTGAATATTTTTTCCATTTGAATATTGAATCTGAAAACTGCCAAAGGTGAAATAAAATTGTTATTAAAAGAGTTCCTATGGCAGCACTCCCCTCATCCAGAAAGTCACACAAAGCTACAGGATATGATGAATGAATTTTGTTCTCATAGATGAGTGCTTATTTATATAAACACTAGAGGGAACAGAGATCCCCGGATTGAGTGCCTGTAGAGTTCAGTCGTGCGTGGCACAATAAAAATGATGATTATGATGACGATAATAGTTGGATGGTTGGATCAGCAGCTTGTAGAACTGAGAGGTTCAGTGTTGAGGTTGACTCACACGTGTGTTGGGCTGTGCAGAGAGTAATAAATAATACCACTTTGAAACCGACTGATAAATGCACCAAAGGCCTCTTTATTGGGCAGCCGCTTCTGTAAGTTGATCAGGTAACACAGGCCAAATACACAAATATGAACAAAAAGTCACAGGATACTGCAGTGGTAATAAAACCAGTTCATCAAAGTAAGACTCAATGAAATTTGCATTCATGTTTTGGGCCAATTCGTGAGTTTCACCACCAACAATTTATGGGTTAACTCCTGACCATAATTGTTCTTCCACCAAGTTTTGTGATTATCTGTTGAACCATTTTTGCATAATCCTGCTAACTAACAAACAAACAAACAAACAAACAAACAAATGCAAACGAGAATATTACATCTTCAGGTAATTAAAGTCAAACTTACTGGAAACATAAACACTTGAACACTGATGGTGTGATAAGAACTACCTAAAATTACAGAAACCATCTTTGAGATAAAAATGTATTGGACGTGTATTTGGACTTTTGTATTTATGTCCTTGTCTTATCAACGGATGTGGGGACGGCAGGTTTCCTGTCCACACTGCAGCCAGCCACCAGTGGTGATCAATGCTTTGCGTTGGCTTCACTTTTGGGGAGCTCTCCTGTTCTCTATCCTTATAAATCATGGTAAAACAGTCTATGGTTAAAAAACTAAAATGAAATAGCCAAATGTCAACGTGCAGTGTCACAGAGATGGGGAAAGATACTGATGAGTCGAGTTTGTTTTAAGTGGCACGCAAGTTCTCTGCTTGGTCGCACAGTGTAATGACTAACAAATGAATACACCATCTGTGTTTACATTGGTTCCCTGTGAGTGTTGTTTCACTAATTCTTTCTGCCACCAGGCATGAAATTTAGCTGAAGGCTTGATATATGGCACACAGGAAGTGCGTCTGCCAGTGCGCTACCAAAACAGATGATGGTGCTTTTGTTTGCCCTGGTACCTCAAAGTAGATTTCCCCCAGGTAGTGGAACTGGTGAATGGTGGAGAAACTACCTGGCAGTGGAAATAGAGCCCAATTGTCAGAGGAGGTGTTGAGAAAAAAGACAGACAAACGGTGAGAGCTCTGGGACCTCAGAGACAAACATTCACTTGCGGTTTTTTCTACCAGATCAGTAAATAATCAAACCTGCCTGCTTCCTAATACCACTGGGTGTTTCACTCTGCCGTCATCATAGCTCTGAGAACATGAGTTGGAGCCTGAATCGAGATTTTTACGGTTGTGTCTCGCTTTGGACACTAGCCATGTTGTGGTCCTATCCTCTGACGGAGGCACCAACAGTAATCCCACTGCTCAGTTTCCAGTAAATTTGATTGCTTTACAATTTAGATGTTACCACTTGTGTTGTTTCCGCTCTTCAACAGGCCAGAAAACAAAACCATGATAGAGTGAGCGTTCTGTCCTCTCCACATACAGAACACCATCCCTCTTTCTTTTCCTCTGCACGCTCACTGCTCTACCACACCTCTGTTGAACCACACTGATTACACAGAGTGCTGTGCTTCCAAAGTGCGGGGATATATGAGGAAATGTCAGATATTATCCTCTGACAGCCTTATGTAACTCTTGGGCGTGTGTCGGGGATAATCCTCTTAGAGAGGAGCAGAGTCGCCTTGATAGGAAACAAAACACCATTTGTCTGCTCTGCCCCCTGCTTTTAATAATCAAAATGGAGTTTGAATGGAGGCCACATCGGCAGAGTAATCCACGCTGAAGGACAAGCCTCTACACTCAACCTGTGATTAGTGTCATGTTCAAAATGACCAGTCAGTTATAGGCGTTAGATAAACAGATGTGTTTGGGTAATAAAAAACTTGTGCTGGGATGTTTAACACAATGCTGTTGTGACTGATGTGGTATTGGACATGCATGCAGATGCTTTGTCCAAAATAAAAAAATGTCTGTGAGGTTTTACAAGGTTATGTAAATATATATTTATACACTAAATGTGAAATATAGAGTTGATTTTCCAATTTACCAGTGAACGAGCTCATAAAAGTGTCTTGAAGGCAGAGTTATGTTTCATCATAAATCACAGGTCAGTGAGGATGATTGTAAAAAAACACTTCTGCACTGAGAGGGAGAACAAGCTGCCCAGCCACTGAGACCAGCTTCATGGGCCACAAAGTTTTAAAACGACGTGTGAATGTTAAAGAGGACGCACAGTCAGATCGTCACATTTCAATTCAACAATATCACATCATAGCATTAGCATCCTTAAAGGGAGTCTTATAAAAGCACATTTTCTGACCCAAAATGGTTTGTTAAACCTTCCTGTTTGTGTTATTTTTGGTTTGACCTGCCCTAAATAATGATGTTACAATGTCAAGTAGATGAAGACATCTGCTTCTTCAGTGCAACTTAGCTCTCTGACTCCCCCTGGTGGTGGCAAAGATACATTTAGTTTGTGTGTGTGTGTGTGTGTGTGTGTGTGTGTCTGTGTGTTTACATTCAGCAATAAAAAAGTCCTATATAGACTCTATTTTTCTCAGACTCTTTGTTTAAGTTGGACCACATTTAGTTGGTGGTGTTTTAGTGTAGAGGCTTTCTGCTGCTTTTATCAATGCATTGGAGCAAAACTTTATTTTTTATCCGGCTTTAATTTTGGGGAAAACTTAGGAAAACAGATCCGCTCCTTTTCTTGTTCAAATTAAGTTTTTTTCCCCCCAATGATAGGAATGTCACTAATATGTTGTTGGATGTAAAACCATCAAATAATTTTAACTTGTTTAACTTCATCACAGGAATAAGAGTAAAGTACTGAAAACAAAAGTATAATTTCAAGTAAATATGCAATAATTATCGATTAAACTTGATTATTCATATTTGTTGAGCTGTCTTGCTTATATCCATATTTCACATCTTTATCTGATCTAATGTGCACTGACTAAGTGACTGTTTGTGTTACTGTACACTATGGTTAAAACACACACACACACACACAACCAATTCAAAGTCAAATTTCTTTACAATAAATAATGTTTATTACTGCATTTATCAATCTAAATTCAAATACATTTGCAATGTAAGCAAACTGTGGACAGAGCCACTTCTTGAGTAGAATAACTTCTTAAATTATTTTTAATTTTGTATTGCACTACACTATAGCAGAGCAGAGCGCCTGACATTCATTTAAATATCTTTATTTACAATAAAGCAAAATGTGAACTCCTTAAACAAGGAGCAATGTAAACAGGGTTTGTCATTCAGTAAGCTCCGCAGAGTGTTTTTCTCACATCTGAAAGAAGAAATCGGTAAAAGCTGAGCCTTGCTTGAAACCTACATTCAGGATCTGAAGACATACACTGTTGACAGTCCAAAGTGGTCGAAACCCATCCGCATAAAAACTTTATTTGTCTATTTTTTAGCAAAACCCGTTGCCAAATGTTCAAGGGAACATCTCTCATGGTGCAGACTCAGGGGAGCTCCTGGATCGCTGTGACCCTGCTGGGCGCAGTCCGTCAACTGTCCACTTGGAGGTGCTGGTCTGACGTGGCAGGAGCAGGCTGAGAGTGCAAGGGTCTAGTATCATGCAGGAAACCCAGCACTCGTCACTTTCCTTCACTCTGCATTGAAAATCAAACACCAGCTGATGACCTGGAAATGAGAGATACTATATGGTGAGTCCAAACAAGTGAACACTGAAAATTAAATGTTGTATTCTACAACACTTCTATGTATCTTTCCTTTGATGTACTTTAACTTAATCTTTAATTATAACTGTAAAGAGTTCAGGGACCTCAATTTTTTGCCTTAGAGCAAATCCCAGATAGAAAAACATTGGTGAATATCATAATCTTTGCAAAATCTGCGTAAGTGGGTTTCAAGAAGAAATTTCTTAATAACGGTTGGCGAATGAGGCCCAATAAATGAATAAATTGTTTAAGAATGTGTGGTTCTACCAGTGTGGTGCGTTCAGGGCCATTCCTTGTGGTGGGCCCTGACTTTCCTCTTCTTCTCGTTCTTCTCTTTCTGCAGTCTCTCCAGCTCGGCCTCATACATCATCTCCTGGATCAGGTATTTCTCCCTGCGCATACGGTCCCGCAGGTCCTTGGGAAGGTCTGGGATCAGGTACGCGATCAGGGTCTTGATGGCAAAGACCATGTGCTGCAAACAGTTATCACAAATGTCAGAGGATACCCCCCCAAAACAAACGGAATACTTAAAATATTCGGAACTATATTAGTTCGATGGATACTTTGGGGGGAAAACTAACTCTGGGACTTTGACGCCCACCATGAGATAGAGACACCTGAATAATGGTAACTTAGTTACTGTAAATTCTTTAAAAGGGAAACTTTGAGTTCACAAACCTATGTCCAAAATAAAATACAAGGTCTATAAAACTGAAGTAGATTGAAATGGCTAAACCTTCCTTTATAGACTACCTCTATAAAGTTTATATAGCAGACAGGGAACGACATCAACATTCATTTGTGTTTCTGTGCTGACTCAAAGTACAATGTTCACTTTCTCTTTTAGCTCTGTTGTTGTGTTTTAGCTGCTAAGAGCTTTGCTAAGGGATTTGCAAACAAATGTTTCGTAGGGCTGAGTGGACCAGCTGATTTAGGAGATTATTATCTCCACCAACAGGGTTATATTTTCATTGCTGCTTGTCTTTGCTGTACGTTAGCAGGATCAAGCAAAAACTGCAAAACTTATTTTCTATACACTTGTTGGAAGGATGCCGTATGGACCAACAAAGAACTCATCAACTTTCGGAGCAGACCTGACTAAGGGATTTTTTTCACTTCATCTAACTTCTATCAATGATTGAGCTGTACTCTCCATTTGTCTGGCTAGTAGTGCTGATTGATATCCACTAACGTTCTTAATTAAGTGTCTCCTCAAACAGACAGACATAAATTGTATGGTTAACCTGGCAACGCAAAGGCTAAATTGAATCCTGCAGTAAGTCCTGCTTTAAGGCCTTTTAAAAAAAAAGTCCAAGAGAGCCTGTTTGAGTTAATCTGGTTAAATCTATCATCGATTAAAACAATATAACAGAATCCAGTTGTGAGCTCAGCCTGCTGTCTGGAGTCATTAATCACAGACTGACCTCGAAAACGATAATGAACGCCAGTCGAGCTGCCAGGACGTGCCAGAACTGCAGAGTGTACGAGTAGGGATCATCAGAATCTGGAGGCTCCCTGTAGTCACGATACCTGGTGGATCACAACGTGTAGGTCAAAGTTCATGGCATAAGTAGAACTGATGACACAAAAGTCAACAAATTAAACAAAAGTAAAATTCACTGGTGTTCAGCTCAGGCTACTGACAATATCTGTATAGATACAAGCAAGACATTATTATTAAATGTCATATTAAGCCTCAAAATAACATTTGTATGCATAACATGTTTTTAGCTTCTACCTGGCTACATGGTTATATCTACAGTATTTTCACCTTTGAATTATTTATTTTGTGATTCTTATTTGGTTAAACCAACATTACGCAACATTGTTACCATAAAATAGAAGCTTCAAAATGTGTTGGATGGTTCACTGACTTGGAATAGAGAATTGTGCTACTGTCATTCCCACTCATCACCCTGAACGTCTGTTCTTGCTCTATGTAACTTTGGTGAGCAGGTACAATCTCCAGTGATAGACGCATCTTAAATGGCCAGAATCAGGTCCTGCAAGTTCAGGAGTAATGCTGAACTGAAGATCAGTTCAAAAGACGTAGAAGTCATTAAAAAACCAGCGTCAATTTCCAATATTCAGCCAGTAAACTTTTAAAATATAAAAATATAAAGAACAGAGTTTGGTGTATTTGTTACAGCAGCAGCTCTTTTGGTTCAGGAAGCCGAGGATCATGGGTAATATCCCAGTGGTGTTCAGTGGTGGTTCAGTTCAGTGAGTTGGACGGCACAGTCCGAGCTCTGGTTTTGTTTTTCTCTATATGAAAACCACTTGGACATGGAGCCCAACAGAATTAATCACCACATTTAGCTGCAGAGGGCGCTGTTGCGCAGTAAAATTTACATAGTGTTGATTTAATAAGGATCATTAATGAAGTGATCGATGAACATACACAAAATAGGTCATGTAATCTGTCTTGGTGTTACACAAACGCCTGCAGCCAAATCTAGTTAAAAATGAACACGTTTCCATTTCCAACAGATGTTTCTGTTTTTTGGAAACTGTACTGGAGGCTCGGCCACCGACACCTAACAGTAACCTTATACCTGCAGTACTTCACAGCCTCTCCAAAGAGCTCGGAGCCATTTGTCCCGTACTGCGATCTCCTCTCAAAGTCAGACACCCGGAACACGGAGAGACTGGCGTTGACGTAACCCCTCATACATCTGAGGATCACACGAGAAATGAGTTTATGCGGCGCTTCCTGTGTCGAAATGAAAGAAATGACTTGTGTGATTCTCACTCACCCCTCCCCTGCTCGACCCTGACCAGCACAAGGTCCATACTTGTAGGCGTAAACAAGGCGCGGGATGAAGTCCGAGGTAACGGCGATGACGAAGGCATTGGTGATGACAGACAGGATGCCGATGCCTTCCAGAATACCATACCAGATCCCTGCCACAAACACACACACATTCAGTTTCACACCATATTCCTATTAACGGGATAGAGATAAATGGACCGTTTTTAACTAAATTGATTTATTTACCAATGTCTTTGGCTTGTGATGGCAGAGGTCGGCGCCACTGTGTGACAAACTTGTAGGCGTCTAAACGGATCTCGATGACATTGTTGAGCAGTGCTAAGAGAGGCGCCAGAGGGAAAGCTGCCACAAAGATGGTGGTGAAGCCGAACTGCAGAACTGAAACACAGAACACGCATCGATGGCCTTTAGATCCACAGGCGTGTCCATCATGGGTAACATGTTAGACAACAGTTGCATCATCACACATCCGGCAGATACGGTGAGATACAATACAACAACGACCTGAAGCTTATACTGACGGGAAAATTCCTCCCACAGTCCAAACACATGCAGATTTGAGTTAGGGTAATTGGAGACTATAAGTTGACTGTAGGTGTGACTGGGTGTGTATGTGAGTGCGGATGTGTGCTTGGCACTATTACAGTATTAAATATTCAGCCTGTGTATACTTTGCATTATACCATCATTTACCTCCCTTGTTTACTTAAAAGTATTGAATAAGATGAAATATAATATTAATATGTATTGAAATTGTAATAGACGGTGGAGAGCAGGTGAAGAATTGCCTCGATACAATCCACAGCAGATCACTGTCACAATTACGTAACACAGACTGAAGCTGCTTGGCCACCAAATGAAAATGTTCAAAAATTGTCTTGCGGAAGATTAAATTGCTGAGTACATTTGGGATAATCTTATAAATACAAACCCATTATTAAAGGTTATGGTTCTAACATGGGTACGTTTTTTTTTTTTAGCACTAAAAAATGTGTTCTGCGCTTGAGATACTACTTACTCATCTCTAGGTATTCATCGAAGAGTCCGTAGGCATTCATTGGCTGCAGGTTGTAATCCCTCTCCCACTGTGGGAAGCCGGCCTTGGCGTTCGGCCCGTGCTCTCTCCTCAGCCGCCGCCGCGTCCACCAGTTCTGGATCAGCCTAGACAAACAGCAGCAGTGGAAACATGCAGCAGGAAATGTCAGAAACCAATGATCCCGCATGGAGACATTACTGTATTATTCGTTATCATTCCGCGATCAAGAACACGGTACGGTGATGCCACATCTGGCTGAAAAGTCATTCAGTTGCAATGAAGATTAAAGGGCAAAACCTTGGAACTCACGGGTAGCCAAGCTCCATAAAGTTATTCCAGGTCTGTTTAAGCACCATGATGATCCCCATCTGCATACACAGGTCAATGAGACAACCACTGGGGTGACACTGCAGAGACGAGGGTAGAGAGAAGGATGTAGGGTCAACTTCAACTGTCAAACAGCTAGCAATGGCAATTTTAAAATGTAAGCAGAAATGGAGTATTTTCATTCTTTTTTCATATGGATGGTTGTGTGTCTGTTTGTTGGTTCTGTGATACACTGGCGACCGGTCCAGGGTGAACCATGCCACTCGCCCAATGTCCGCTTGGCTCCATCTCCCCACCGTGACCCTCACAGGATAAGCGGATGGCTGGATGGACTTTGTATTATCTGACCCCTTTAGTGACATTTTTCAAAAACGTGCCTAGTGGCAAATCTGGGGACTTTTTGGACAAACTACTAGAATGGAAATAGGAGTATTGCAATGTATTGATGATAGTCGTACTATTTACACATTTCTACCCTATGTGCAGGACAAAGCTCTCTCTCACTCTCTCTCTCTGTCTCTTGAGTGTTGTAGAAAAGAGAGAGCAAACTGGAAAAAAATGGGTTAGTGTGTAAAGTAAAGAAAAAGCTGACAGTTAAGTGTGCTGTGTACACTGTTGAGCGAGGAAATGGAAAAGTAGAACACAGAGCAGCCCAAAGTTGGCCTCCAGCTACAGAGAGAAAAAACGTTTGTCGTACTGTTTTTGTGAAGTTTTTTTGGCAATAATTTACAAGCTTTAGAAAGCTGACATCAAATATAAGTTCTAGTTTGTTGATTTCTTGTATATTAACATACACTTCAGTGATGAGTAGCCTATATTTTACACAATGAACACAGTGGTTATGTAAAATAATATTGGCTCTTGATGTTGTAGCGTTTTCTGGCTGTGAGCCGCTCCACCTTCACGCTTCATTTCCTTTTTGCACTGTATTGTGGGATAGTCGCGTAGAAAAAAAAGCTTTTTAGTATGCATACTAAACTGAGTAAACTTACCCAGTGTGAAAACACACTACCGTTGACTTTTATATACCCAAAGGCTCGTTAGAATTAGTATGTGGTAAGACTGTGGGAGACGCTTTCTCTGCAGAACTCACATTTCCATCTTTCTAAATTCCAAAGCATTTTATTTTGTATCTTGCATTTAATTAGCTCAACATGTTTTACAATGTGCTTTTTGCATCTGAAGAGCCTCTTCAATGCACAGGCACTTTTGTAAGCAAGCTAATTTACATTGAAGATGCAGCACAGGCCTCTAATGTTACACACATTTATATTCCGGGTGTTCCTCTTAGACATTTCCCTGGAGCTTTTAGCAGATTTGCAAATTCTCATTCAAGGCACTAAACCCTCCAAGCACAATCATGACTCTGCAGAACTACAAATGGCTGACTGGGGCTACACTTGTGCTGCACATGTCACATTTACAGAGATTTTTCCATTTCCATTTCTGCAGCCAGGGGAACAAGTGGGAGCACATTAGCTCAGCACGTAAAAGCACCACCTCAGGCTCCTCTGTCCCCTTGGACCACTTCAGTGTTTGTTCTTTCCCCACATGTTCCCATAAGCGAGCAACACTTCCTGCTGATGGCGGTTGAATGCCTGATGGCGGGGCAGAGTGTATTAGCTAAACGTCTAAACCAGAAATACTTGGATCCATAATACTTTGCTGTTATTGTCCCACGGGGATGCACTACTCACTTCTTCCAGTTTCCAGCGATTGATGAGGCGTAGATATGCACCAGGCCGCCCTGTGAACCTGCCAACCAGGGGAAAAAATAAAAAATTGTTAGAGTAAAGTCTGTGTCAGGTGGCAGAAGGACAATCAATCTGAATTTTATTTTTAAGTTTATTGAGAAACCAAAAGCCCCATAAGCCACAGTGTCACTTACAATGGAAGAAAAGAAAACAACATAGCATTGACATTCCTCTGCCTTAAGCGGTAAATGTATCAGTATGGATGTGATGCTTAAAGCTACAAATGCCTCGCGCATGGATTCCATAAAACATCTATTCTACATATAAAAAACCTTCATATTGAGTTATTAAAACCTTGGGTTGAGTTTTCATGAGTGTGAGCTGAGCCCTAAGGGTAATATTTACTCTATCTTCCTTGGGGAAATTCTATAAAATGAGTAAATATTCAAAACGCTATGTTTGTTGTTTATCTTAAATATATAGTATATGCCTCCGAGTTTGTTTTTGAAGCAAACAGCTTTTTTGTTTGCATCTCAACAGTGACAGGATCCCCAGCAAAGCAAAATAATGTTTACTCTATACGTATTTCCACCCTGCAGTAAAGTCTCCCCATTGGCTGTTGGGATAAGATGTAAAAAACATTTGTCATAAGCTCCAAACTGTATTAAAATCTCTTCATGGCCTAGGTCAGGATCCTCAAATGTCTCAAACTGTTCCTCAGTCCAGGACTAAAGCATGAGATGACGTGAGAATTAACTTATACATCCTCTCAAACAACCTCTTGTCCCTCCTCTTTACTGTTATTACATCCAGCAAGGGGGTTATGTTTTCACCCGTTTATTTGTTTGTTGTATCCAACATTATGCAAAAAGTACTTGATGGAAATAACTTGATGGGAGGATGCAACACGGGTACGGGTCAGGAAATAACCTATTCAATGGATTATTGGTATAGAACCAGATCAAGGGGTGAATCCAGGAATTTCTTTTCACTTTCTTTAACATTGCAAGAAAGGTTTTTTTTTCAACATTGATTTCTCAGAGAATAATTCATGGATCTTGATGGAAAAAGCCAGACATGTTTAGGGGACTGAGTTTTATAAGTGTGTGGAATTTGGTCCAAAAATTATGGATCTAGTGAATTTAAATGTGGTTTCACAACAGGACTGATGGGCATTGGCGGAGGTTTACAGTCTGAGTGCCATCCTGGTTTAACCTTTGTTTAAAACCTGTACAATATTATTTGTCATCTCTCCTATTTAATGATTTTCGTCACCTGTCATATATTTTTCATCTTTTTACTGACTAAACGAAAATGTACAACATAATCAGTCCACTTCTGCAGTACCACCTATGTGCCTTTCTCACCTCCCCAAAAAGAAGGCGATGTAGAAAGTGGAACTGTTGAGGTTGACAAACTGAAAAAGGAACATCTTGAGAGTAAAGCTGTTCTCCCACTCGGACTCCGTCCTTGGCTGCTCTGTGGAGGTTAAGAGAGAGAAACAAGCAACAGTGACAGGAACAGATAAAATGAGATGTAAATATGGAGATATTTCAAAATCTTTTCGCAAAATTAATGCTAGAACCAATGGATTTTGGGGGCTGATGCCCATAGCGATATCAGGGAGTGAAGACTTTGAGATTCCTAAGATGTTGTTATAAAACCTTTGTGACAAAGAAATGTCATCCAGGCTTAATATTTTAAAGTTTAATCATACTTTTTATTAAATAACAACAAATAAAAAGAAAACACAAATACAACCAAATTTATCAAACTTGAATTAGAAAAATAAACATTTTGTAAATGTAAACATAAATGCAAATAAATGCTTTGTTTTTTTAGTGAAATAAAAGGCACATATCATGAACGTAACTGCCAAAGCTGATATGTCTGTGAAAGGCTCATATTTACCGACTGATAAATCGGTCGGGCTCTAATTCACACATGCACAGAGACCTTATATCCTTTCAGTGAATTTACCAAGGAGACAAATGACCACATATTCTAATGAGATAGCTGCAACTGTATGGATAAAAAAGTCTGGCATCAAATATTTAGCTTAAACGATACTCAATCTGCTGGTGTAGTTAATGTTAGGATTTTAATAATATAATTAGACACTATAGCCCCGAAAAGGATCGATTTTACGCGCACCATGTTTGTACCTTAACAGAAACTGGACTGTAATCCGTGGCATACAATAACACTGTACTTAAACTTGGTCTCATACATAAACCTTTATATATATTACAGTATTCCTTTAGCTTTATTCAACATCACACATACATGAATGCACTGTGCTCATTAAGACACTGTGACCTATGCCTTAGAAAGAAATCAAGCAGCTGCCCCAGCTTCTGAAGGCCAGATAGGAAAGGCGTTGTCTTGTCTGATGAATACGCATGCATACGCACACAGAACATACAGCCGATAAAGCAGAAACACAATGTTTCTCATACAACACCGTATCTGCAAAACTACTGAAGACCCACAAGGCTTCAGCCGGGTCAAAGATTGTTTTTAAAACACAAAAACCAAACACTGTCAGAATGTGAAGATTTGCCCAGCTACTATCAAAGGAGGGACGAACCTGGGAGCGGCTCCTCATCATTGGTGGATTCCAGTTCCAAAATGCTGGGACCACGCCTGTGCACCAGCAAGGGAGAGCCAGGGCTAAACCCCGGTGACTCCCCCTCGTTACTGACCAATGAAGTTCTACCTACTATTATAAATATTGCACCTGTCGTCCGTTCGGGGCGACTCTTGACTACCCTGTGCTACTGACTTAGCCGAGGCTGTGTATAGCTATGCTGTACCTTTTCATTGCTTCTGAATAAATACTTGTTGAACCAAACCGAGACCAGCTCTTCTCATATCTCGGGACAAAAGAACACGACATTAACTTACCTAAGTTGGTGAGAAGAAGAGCAACTTTTTCATAGAGCTAGGGGAAAAAATACAGTACAATACAATTGTTATAAATTCATTGCTGCTTAACATTCAGGTGTTTTGTACTTTTGTGTCTTTGGTTCTCGGCTGTGATGGGTTACAATTATCTCAGCTAACAATTTAATAGTTTTTTTTGACCTTTTCTCTCAGCAGAGAGAACAGTAACGATGTCGGTGGACGGCAGAAACTCACCACGTTGAGGAGCATGATGATGCAGAAGTTGATGCAGACTGCCGTGCCCGTGGTCGCCACCTGAGAGTTGTTCCTGATGAGAGCCCAGCCGAAGGCGGCAAAGGTGCTGACGGTGATCACACGGTAAATGACGATGCCAAACACAGCGGCAATCACCACCAGTATCTGTGACATCAGAGTGTTATGCAAAAGGTAGTACAACAACAAATACAGCAATACCTATCAAATTCACACTGCATTTACACCATAAATATACACATAGATGCAACAATAGAGAATACTGTAGGTACAAGAGACATCCTTTTAGTTTAATTGAGATTAAGATTTCATTTTCAGGAGTAAAATAGCCAAGAGCAGCTTAAACATTGTTACACCAGTAAACTCAAACAATAGAGAAGGACCTTCAACTGTCACACACAACACACAAGTAAAGGCAATATCCAGTTACAAGGTCAATGACAAAGATCCAGTTATGATGGATAAGTACAATTTTCTAAAGGAAATTTCAGGAGCACTCATGTTGACCGGGAATAATATTTCCTCTTTAAAATTCACCTAAACTCCGCCCATAGTAATCAGCTCTGTCAATTCCAGGTCCTCTTTTGGTTTTTACACGTGTACGGGTATGTAAATTCACACATAAAAAGGAACCAGTTCAAGGAGAGATTTATATTTAAAAGCCTGCCAATGCAAAAGTCTGCAGACATTGGGATGGCGACTTGGAATCAGCAGTGTTGTATGAGATTTCTACTATACCATGGAAGGGTATGAGCAATAGATAACTGTATCAACTGCATAAACATAAACCTAGAATTTGATAAAATATCACAAAGAGAACAACCGTGATCCCAATATGGAACCCTGGGGCACACCCCTCTAAGTTTGTTTATACAGAATTTATTCAAAAATAGACAAAAGATAAAAACAATGTAGTAACAAGACTTTCTATTAAAATAAGTATGGCTGTAAGACACAATTATTACAAAGATGAGAGTTACACACAGGCTAATTGACATTTATTTACCACTGACACTCACCATGAAGAAGATTCCGGATGCTGAGACAACAAGACGACTGTATTTGTCGGTGAAGGCTTGGTAAGGCTCAGGCTTTCCAGAAATGGGGTTCATCCTCTCCTTCTTTGAGTATTTGGCCTCAAACTGAGGACGTATTTCATCCTGAAAGACAAAGGACAAGGACAACAGAGAGTTCATTTTATGCCGCTAGAAAAATCTAGCGGAATAAGTGTTGTTTCATAGGGAGGTAGTTTTTTTTCAGCAGCTGTATGGTAACAAATAAAGCTAGAAACCTGTGACTACCACCAATGTGTAGCTATGAGGCTTGTTTTGGTTTAAGTGGACTGTTGGGCCTTGACAGAAGTATGCGCTCTACTGAGTGCAATTCTAGTTGTTTCTGTGTTACTTTGCAGCAGGTCCTTGTGGGTTTTTCTGGCATTGTTCTAACAAAGGCTACCTGTTGAACTAATGTTAGAGAGACAGGGTTTGGCTGAAAGGTGAGTGGGCCTGGTGACAACGGTCACAGCGATGTTGTCACCAGTGACATCATGACCCTGGCCACCAAGTCCCCATTCCGACCTAAGGTTGTGAAAGCCTTCATTTTACAAGTTTTAAAATTCAAAATTTTCTGTGTAATCCACCACAATCCCACCTTTTTAAAAATATATGCCTGCAGACTCACCTAAAAAAGACAAAGAACAAATATTCCTCAAGGCCAAAACTGCTCTTGAGGCAGAAATACTGTTGTTGTTTGGGTTTTTAATCAAAGAGAAGCCTCAAAGACTCAAAAGAGCAACGAGTTATCTACATTAAACTGCAAAAAAAAACTGGGTAGAGATGAACTACATCACCTCCTCTTCCTCCCAGTCGATCAGATCCCAGTCATAAGCAAGGACGGCTCTGCGTCTTTTCCAGAACTCTAGAAAGACTGTTGCTGAAACACATCAATAAAACAGCATTAGGACCATCTGTGTGATAGCTGAACATAAGTACTCCTCAATATTCCATCCTCCAAAATTCAGGGTTAAACTCCCTGAGTTAGTGTATCTTCTTCGCTTCTTCGCTGTGACGAATTTCAATTGGATTCCAGAGGGCGCCGTGTGAGATCAGTGAAGACGTGACAGGGGAGGGGGATGTGTGATATTGTGAGCCTGAGGGCTGTTCGAAGGGCAAATAGGCCTAATGCAAATTTTCATGTTGGCTTAGAAAGAGTGCACACGTTTTACTCAGCTAACAGTTCTTTTTACATGAAAACCTGTGCTGGGAAAAAACAAGAAGCACGTGTCAAAGAGTGTCTCGATGAGAGAAGCAGAACTTCTTGTCCCTCTCGTCACAAGAAAAGAAACACAATTAGAGTGAATATCAGGAGCAGCTGTCAGGTAAACTTGTCTTCTTTACTCTCCAAGTTTGATGTAGCATAAGGCTGTTCTGTGACTTTGTGACAAAGGTGAGAGTGAAATATCACTATTTACTAAGTTTGAGTAATGCCAATAGGCAATCATGTTTACAAACTGCAGCTAAAACAAGAAATCCGAATTCTGCATGAGATTAAAATCACACTTTTCAACAGCCACCCCTGTGGGGACCAGTTCAGATAATATATGGGAGTGATGAACCTCAAAGACAAGACAGGGATTATCTCGTCTCTCAGTTAAGGTTTAGTCACAACGGAAAGTTATGGAACAACATTGACTGAAATACTGAATTTTGATTAACTAGATATATTGGCCAACATGGATTCATATCTTTCAGTAAATCAAGTATTCAGCCGAGCCGCGGTATAAATAGCATTTTGGTATTTGAAAATGTTACTTTCTCTCTCTCTCTCTCTCCCCATTTCACACTTACTTTGTCTTATCAATAAAGTCAAAACACCTTCAAATGTCTTTAAGAATACATATTTTACAATAGCCTCTTTTCCACAACGCAAACTGCTCTACTGGCAATGGAAAAGGAGTCAATCGCCTTTCTATAGCGAGTTTAACTGCATTTAAAAAACCTGCATATACTCTCTAATTTGTAAAATAATTGTATAAAAGGTCATCACTTAAAGATTCGATGCTGCATTGGGCAACCCTCAAAAGCAAAAACACTAAGTATCACTACTGGACCTCAATCGTTTTACTTCCATTTTCCCCTATAAGTAATTTAAAGGTCAGGATTCAACATGCACCTTGTGAAAGGGTGAAGACATATTGCATGTCACCGGCTCAGTTCTGACTGATCAGTACTAACTTGTGACGCCAACTGGTTTTAATGCCAAGATAATCAGACTGTGTTGAAACTGAGGCAATTTCTGTTCTGATGTCCACTGAGCATAACGAAATTCACTGTCATTACCACATAAACACAGACAGTCCTGGACAGCATGCAGTGCTGAACAAAGTCCTGTGGATAGCTTACTTATTGCACGTGTTTACCTGCCATTGCTTCTGCAGGGACTTTGCTCTGAACCTCGGTATTTCATGCACTAGCTTTCCGTGGATTTTCTCCATCGCCGTTGAACGTGCAGCAGAGCAAAAATGTTTTTTTGAATGTGTCCAGTGAAGGCAGTGTATCTCATGTGGAGCCAGCAGGGGTGCCCACTTCTGAGGAACCCTAATGAAGGGATTTGAGCTGTTTCTTCGCTGCAGTTGAACCTGAAACATATTCATTTGGACAGCGGCAGCCGCAGCAACTTCCAATACAGAAGTGGTGACTGTAAGGTCAGTACACCAGCAAGTTTTCTTTTGATTTAACTTGATAAAGATGTCAAACTGGAAGTAAAGTATTCGCAGACATCAGAGCGGCCTCTGCATGTGTGTGCAGCTGTGAAAACGACTCCAGTCCTCTACGTTGCTCTCATGATAATCATCATGTGTACTTATACTGAAGTTTAATTCCAGTTTGGCATGTTTTTCTTATTTGTACGCTCATTTCTACAGTTTTGCTCTGCTGATCTTTTATTGCAACTGTACAATTTGTTGTTTTATCAAATTTTAAAAATCCTTTTTTTTATAGTGAGTGACAAATAGTAACTTGTTAGTTAGTTAATAGTAACACATTTCAATAGGCTGCAGGACTTTACTGCTGGCACTGTTTAAAGTTGTGGAACTGTTTTTTAAGAGTTGTCGGAGTTAGTTTGTGATCGAGATGGAAGTTACAGATAACTAATAATTATATTAATAAAAGTTAGGATTTGCCATTTCTTCTCAAGAATAAACACGACAACAGATCTAACCCTCCATGTGTCCTTTTCTCTCAGCATTGGTTTTTGATGATAATCATTCATTTGAATTCAGTTTTGTCAGTTAATGAGATAACATATCACCAGCTAGTTTACTCACAGTTAGGTTCATGTCTATTGCAAGGTGCCATCCCTGCTGTGGTTTTTGTAATTTGTTTGCTCACCCTGTGATGTTGGTTCTGCGGTGAACTGCATTTCACTACAGCACTTTTAGTGATTTCTGGTTTACCATGTATCCTTGTGGCTCTGCCTGTGTGTACCTGGGCAGGTGGTAGGTTCCTAACAGGTGACACACGTGGAATTTAATTTCTCCTGTTTCTTTTACATCACACAACCCTTCATGCCCTTTTACGTGGACATTTTTATGGCGACACTCATATGTACAACATATGCAAATACCTCCAAAAGGCTTTCAACAAAATGATCAGCTCATTTTGATGTTGCAGCTGATCACTTTCGTCTTTGCCATATAAACGAATAGAAGCTGATAACTCTACCTGATTACACAGGGACTCCCCTGAGGGAGCGAGACATTTGAATCATGGGATTCCTGCAGAGCCCGAACCTGACTCTGAGCCTCACCCAGCCAGAGGTCGCCCGCTGGGAGTCAACATCAGAGGTGTCATCATCAGGTACTCTATTAATGTCAATGTTTCATAAATTCAATATTGGGAATCACATTATCCCCAAGAAAGGAAAGGATAGAGCAGATACATGATATTGACCAATCACTAGTCTATAAACTACACCACCATCATGGCAAAAAGGATGGAAATGGAGAATCCTCATAAAGGACAGTGTTACCTATTATGGAGCAGATTAAATAGTTAGTAGTTAGCAGATTAAGTAGTAGTTTAAAAACTGAAAAAGCTTTCAACTCTGTTGGGTGGAAAATTCATTAGGTATCTGGGTGTGTAACACTGGCTCCAGAGGAAAACAGCCCCATTAAAGGACATTTTGTTCATATTGTTAAACATTTTCATATTCTAGAAGAAAGGACTTGTGACTTTTGACTTATGAGAAAGGAATTGGAGTAAATATTGTGGAAAGGATGCTGTGTTTATTTAGCCAATAGGCACTCATTCATAATTATTTTATGTAGATGTGTTTTATTCTGTTTAAAAAACGTGAAAACGATTTAAGGTTCAACCCATATTTGTTCGCTTCTTCTCTTTATTTGTTTCTTTGCTTACTGTATTTAAAATGTGAAAAATGTTTAAAAGTACTACCTCCAAAATGTAATAATACACAATGCACTTTTTTTTTGACCTCCTCTTGACTGAAACTTAGTTCCACTTTTTCTGCAAATCACTATAAAACATTGATAAGTGTGAAACAGATGGAGTTTCCACTGGCACCAGGACAATGTCTGAGTGTCTGAATTATTAACACACACTAATGCAGCAGGGCGTGCACTGCTTTCATTAGTGGGTGTACAGTAGAGTGAGAGATGCATCACTTTACTGTCCGTGATAGTAAGTGTTCGGCTGCCACATTTATTCTCCTCAAACAGGTTTGACAGAGTCCGATGACACTGGCACTCACCAGAACTACACTTTTTATTAGTTTCAATTCAAATGTCCTGACAGTGTTTGTGTCACACACCAAGCTACGGAACCATCTAGTAATTCCTTCTCTCCTCTTACCCCTCAACAGTTAATAACATCCTCATCATCCTGGGCATGCTGACCTTTGCCTTTCAGCTGTGTTTACTTCTGGGCTTCTTGCTGAGATTCAGGAGATTCGACAACAAAGTAGCAGAGGCCCTAAAACACTCAGACACCGCCGACAAACTCGTTGGTGAGCATTCAGTTTGCTGTGTTTTTTGGATACAGGAGGTGTTCAGTTGTTTTTGAGATATTATTCACAGATTCAATCTTTGTTCATTTTTTTAATATTCTTTAGTAAAAACAGATTAATACTCACGTCATATGGAATCAGTATAAACTGACTGGCCCATGAGAAAGAAAAGGTTCACGAGCAATTAAATAGTAATAAAAGACATTGTCTGCACGTGTTTCTTTTAATTGCGATGCAAATACAAATCATGTATTTTATGTCTCCGTTTTTTATTCTTAAGCAACTTTTGTTTCCATAGTAGCCAGATTACATATATGATAAGATGATGTGAGATCTATTTAACGTGTGGCATTAAAGCTAGGGTCTCGTCAAGACTAAGCCCCCAAAACACATAAACATGCACTGCCAGTACACCAGCCAATCATTTCTTTAGGTCCAAATGAAACAATTGGTTTGGTTTGTTACAGTCCTGTGAAGCCACCCGGACAACATTAGCTATTTAAGGCTATCGGGACGCATAGAGGATTTGAACAAATAAGATAAAAAGTGTTTCAGAAAAAAATTAACAACCCTACTGTTAAATTGAATAGTGCCATACAACAATATAAAAAAGAGAATGTTCAAACATCTTGTAGCTGTAAATTATTTTCTACCCCACAGTGACGTATGGTTAATTGATTTCTTCTTTTCTTTTCCTCCAGTCCCCTCCACCGTCTATCCAGACAGTTACAAAGAAGCCAGCTATCATCCATTTGACTATGACACTGCTGCTGTGTCATTGCCTGTGGTGTCTTCAAGTGATGACACCTATGAACATTATGAAACCTCTGGAAGATCTCTGTTTGCACCTTTAATTCCCTGGGACATTGTTCAGAAATGACAGGCTCCCTGCCCCTCTGGCAATTACCATAAGTAAATGAAAAATGTGGACATTCGAGGTTAGAGCTCAATGACAAACATGTTGGAGTTAATGCAGTCTTTTAAAACAATGTACAGCCAGTTTTAAAAAGTAGTAATAATAGTTGTTTTTTGAGAAGCGTGTGAAAGTTGTCCAGGATACTGCAATTTTATAATGTTAAAGCTGAATTTATCTTTTAATCTATCTAGTAATTCCAGACGTCTGTCTGTTTGTATGTGCAATAAATATCTGGAGAACTGTTCATCTTATCGGCTTCACATTTGCCATGTGTATTGTTAAGGGCCCAATGAAGTGCAGTGTTGAATTTGGTGCCATTTGAACATGCAATACTTTCAATATTAAGAAACTCTATATAAAGAGATGACCAGTGCTCTGTAGCAGTGGCGGTTTGGACTCATCAACGTCGACAACAGCACGTTTACGACAATGGGCGTTTATGACAACAACAACTGATTCTCCAGTTTGGGGCTGTGCGTACGGAGTCGAGCTTCACTCAACTTTGAAGGCAGGTTCAGAACAGGCACTGCTCTAGTATTTACAATGGGTCAAATGAGTGTGTGTGTGACGTGTGTGAATCGCCACCCAACTCTGCAGTTCCCCTCAGCTCAACACAGCATTTTAGCCACTTTCAGCTCTTTGTTTTGGTTTTATGGCTCCACATGTTTGGTTCACTCTCACCACTCTGCTCAGTGTCTTTCTTGGCAGCAGAAAGCAGCTGCTATCAGATTCAAAGCTCAGAGAAACCAGATTTATTTGACCTGTCCTCTCACCAAACAGCTGGTGAACATATTGGAGCACGAGATGTAAAACTTACCCCAGACAGCCATGAATACGGCAAAGAAAACAGTGGCCCCGTTGTCGAAAAGATGGGTGACCTGAGAATGAAGAAAGGAAGTTCTTAACATGATGCTGAGGAGATATAACACTTTTGTTGTTTTTCCATAAAGAAGAGTTTAAAACAACAACCTTCACTCAAGAGCAAAAATAATATATTTAATTATTATAAATATTTATCAAGTACTGATAACATATTTATCTTGATATCATTTTGAGCCATATCACCCAGTCCTAGTTCGTAGTGGATATTTATAGATTGTCATTGGGCTTCCTCATTTTGAGCAAAAGTCACATTGACAGACTTAGTTGGCACGTAGCACATTTTCCTACGAGAACAATAACAAGCACAGCTGTCAGGAACATTGTGTCCCGCTGCTGCTGCGACAGTACCTTGGCATAGATGCAGCTGTCAGACAGTCTCAGGTAGGGGCAGTACTGGTCACAGATGGGACACATGATGATGTCAGTGGCCTGGCAGATTTCTTTACTGGAGAAGAACAAACGGCATTAAGCTCATCAGAAATCAGATTCCGGTAAGCCTGGTATTACAGTGACCAGCGACAACCAACAGAAGAGTCCATAGTCAGTGTGAACAGAGGCAAGCTTTGTGTGTGTGTGTGTTTGTGTGTGGGTCCATTCAGGCTTTTAAGTTGATAAAATGATGATGTTCTAAAAAAAGTACAGAAATTGTCAACACATTCTTATTGTGCAGCACTGCAGCATTTCAGACACGGTCTTATAACTGATGATAGAGCACATTCACATTCGCCCTTTTAAATGAACCTGAGAATCCTGAGTTAGTTAGCTACAAGGGACAATTTCACACTCCATTGACTTTCCTGTAACACCAAATTAGTTTTGTGTGGAGAACAATCGCTTGACTTTATCGTTAAATAACTTGACTCAGATCTGTGCTTACCACTGAGCAGCATGTAAAAGAACAAACAACAATATGAAGCAGATCAAGTCCTGATTTATTCTACAAAGTACTTCCAGTACAGACACGCACTTTTATCAGAGAACAGAGAGGGGGGGGTGTGTTTACCTGACCTGGCAGTGGTCCAGAGTGAAGAGGCCGTACAGAAACACCAGGAGGCCGACCAGAGCGGCAGGAAACAGCATCCCCGTGTACCAGCCGAGCCAGGCGAAGTACAGGCCGATCTTCTCCCCAAAATACCTCCTGAAACGGCAGACAGACAAACTCTTGACATTTTAATTTTAAAAACATTCAGTCAACATTTTACTGCATGCTCTAAAACAGCAGATTGGCATCCTGAGATGTGTCTAATATTGAGTGACAGCATGGTCACTGTTTTTTTAATTTTTAAAACATTCTACTATAAGGTAATGGAGTATTTATTCTCCTACTGTCTGACACATAAGATAAGATAGTATTTGTATTAGTCCCACAGAAATGTACTGTGTTACAGCAGTAAAGAGAGATAGGTGAAATACACACTTACAATAAACACAAGGAACTATAAGAAACAAAGATTTGTACAGTGTAAACAAAATATATACAGTGATAAAATGTATAAACTGCTTGAATATGAGTTACCTGATGAGGTCCAGGGGTTGGTACTTGTACCAAACCCCCCACCAGGCCCAGCACTCGTACAGCAGGTGTCGATGGTTCTCTGCTCCGTGCGTTCTGATGGAGTTTTTGCTGTGGTAGCTCCCCTGTTAACGTACAAACACACACATATATAGACATAGACATAGATAATCTATGTACAGTCCTAGTGTAATACACAGACTGTATATAAAGATGGATGACATGACAGCTCCGAAAGAGTGAAGCCAAAACATCTGCACCCTGGTGGCTGGCAGCAGTATAGGTCACGAACCCTGCCTCCTCCATGTTAAAGGATGAGACATGGACAAACAAATTGAGACAAAATAAAACATTGATACTACACTATATCATACTGATATAGACGCAAATATTTGATGCTATAAAAACAGGGGGAAATGTCACGATTGAGACTGAATCCCGATTGGTCGAGTGCAGGTATCAGCTGGACCTCAATACCGTGGCTCCCCTCCATGATCACGAGATGGCTGCACTACATTTTTGGCTTCATGTTTGTACAGTGGGGGGAAGTGGTGATGTGTCGCCCATCTTTATATAGTCGTTGGTGTAGTGAATGTGAATGATCAGCGAATGGGGGTGCGCCTTTTCACACATCAGCAACCACATCCGTGTCAGAGCCAGCAGTGACAGAACGGATTGAATGAATAGTTATTATGGAAATCAGCCAAATTACCTCATGAAGAGGGAAAGCTGCTTCGTATGAGCTGTTGCTCAAAAGACGATTAAGCCCTGGAATGAAAAAGAGAGCAGCATGAAAGAGGAGAAACGGATGTCTGATGCAGTGTAGCCGATAAGTTCCATCCAAACCATCTGTGTCAATTAAATCATGTTAAGTGCATAAACTGAACAGGTCCATTATTTTACAGCAGCAGGAAACGTCCGTAACATGCAGTGCTTGTCCGATCCATTGAACGTCCTGTGGCCGTAGCTGCCATCAGACATGCACTGAACTCCAGATAATCTCCTGACATTATCCAGAGGGGCTGTATGCGAGAACATAAAGGGTTTCCAGTTTCTCTGCCCGGCCCCCTCAGAACAACTGTGTATAATGTCCGAAGGAGCCATTGTGGGAACACAGCAGGAGATCCTCCACAGAATTCACCGCAACATGGGGTTGTTGATGGCCAAATTCTTTGGGTAGAGCAGGATGAGAGAACCCAGCTCAGAGTTTTTATACTTATATAATATATAATTAATCATATTTTAAAAATGTATATGAGATCATTCAAACAGGTTTTTACTGTGACAGCTCCTGCTCTCCATTGTATGCACACACTGATAGTTCCCCCCCAAGCATCCTTTTTTTCCTCAATTATCTCTGTCCATAGAAAAACTCACCCATCTTATTTTTTCCCTCCTCATATTTGACTCGCTGGAGGATGTGGTGGACGATGCGACTTCTGGTGGCGTTGTTGAAAAAAGTGTCTTTGTTGTGGATGATGAAACTGCAGTGAAACAAAGCGGTTATTACAAATCTGTTAGCTGAGAATGCTCTGTGTGGGTGTGTGTGGGTGTGTGTGTGCCAATTAAAATCATAGAGGAAACAGACAGAATTCCAATGGCAAAAGTACAAAAGAGGAAAAGTAAAATGTACCAGGCAGCAATGTATGATTAAGTTAAAATCATCTTCTATGGGACGCAGCTTCGAAAGGGCACTTCTGTGAAACTCACTGATGTATCCTCGATCGACTGAAGGGGGCGGTAAAGCTCTCGTTCTCCTCCAGGTCAGGCAGAGTGTTGTTGTCAAACTTCATGGGCTTTTGGGGAAGCCAGCCACGGAATTTGTTCATGCGCTTCTCCATCCTGCATGTAAGGTTTGTGTTAAAGCTGCCAGAGCCTGACTTTATCAGCTAGCCTTAATGTCGCCTCTATGACGGAACACTCACCTGCTCATGAACTTCTGCCGTCGGTGCAGGTAAAAGATTTTCCTCCTGGAAAATGGAAGGTTGAGGATAATTAACTTAACCACAGGATGACAATTCAGTAATGAGGACAATGATAATGAATGGTGCAACTACGACTGCTATGACCATTAATATTCCTGATGTTGCTGTGGCTCCAAGTAGAAGTTCCACTACTCCTACAACAACTACTACTGCTGCTTATAATGATAATACTACTGTTAATACTAACATTAAACGTACAACCTTTTGTGACTATTGGAGCAATGTTTTTTACGAGTGGGTTCCTGTTTTGCACGTGTGAGTAAAATGTGAGTATAGAGCGTGACAGTGTATAACTGCAACATGTTAGAAAGGGAACTCGTGGTTGCTCTGTTCTGGTTGTAGTAAACATTTCCATGGCAACAGTGATCTCTGCCAATCAGAAACTTGACTCACTATTACACATTAGGAATCTGGGTAGTATGGTATCATGAATAAAACGTGTTTTTCTTCATATCAAGTTTCACAATCTCAATCAAATAGCTTGTGGGGAGTCTACCTTGGATGGCTACAATACTCTGGCATACAATCAGCATCTTTGTTCAGAAAATAAATGGGATTTTTACTTTTGGAACCACAGTGCTGAGCTCTGCAGCAAAGCACAAACAAAGGCAGTGCAGAGGATAACAGTAGGCAAGCAAACATGGATGTAAACGATGCAGGATTTCAATTGTTCTAAATGCTGTTTTGGAATATTAAGAATTTGACGGCAACATGATGCCAACATGACTTTTCTTTGTTAACCTGTAAATTCCACAGGGTACATTGAAGTTTATTTTTCAACCAGAAGACAGTTTTAGGAGTGTCTCACCTAAAAGGCATGCGTATGTTCATGAGCTCTGCGTAGCGACAGAGGACATCCCATGGTGCGTGGACCTTCAGAAAGATTACGTCGCTATTGGTCAGGGAAGCCTGAGGAAGCCAAACACACAAAGTTTAACGTCAGAAACAAAGAGGACTTAAACAGGGAGAACAACGCAACTCAAGTTCAGCTTTTGCTTCAATGCTTTTTTTCACTGGCTGTGCAGCTAAGACGTAGTTTTACATTAACTGTGTAGGCAGGGGCATACAACACTTGTTCAACAGAAATATGTTTCCAGAGATCTGCTGTTTTCTTCACCTGTCTGTTACTGACTGACTGAGTAGGAGTCAGAGTAAAGGTTCATGAATCAGGAGCTGAAAGAAAAAGAGACCTAAAAATAATAAAATGACTCAACACAAGAAGCACACACAAGTGGCCTGCTGAAGGAGACGAGCACCATTATCTTCCTCTGCATATCCTAGATCCCAATGACCTTGATGTTAGTGCATTGGCAGATAGAGCTGCAGTCAACACACACATACACACAACATCCACATTTTCCACTCTGTCACTCAAGTGGCACTTTTACTTAATAAGAAGCAGTAGGGGAGAATTTCCCATCAGCAAATTTGTTTTGCCGTTATCAGTGGTGACTCACCGACGAACGCCACACCATCCCTCAGCTGTATATGACAACTTGACCAATTAGATGACATGAAATATAGGACTGAGCAAGGCATTGAACTACAGCCCAGTTCATCACTGTTTTGGGTCCCCTTGAAACATTTCCGTTGTCATTTTTGCAATTTGCAGCGCGTTTCTGTATTTGCATGTGTTGTGACTTTTTTGCAGTGCATGTGTTTTCTTAATTTGCAGTGCGTTGAGCTCTCTCAACCACTGTGCATTTGTTTGTGGTTTCAACTTTTATATGAAAACTTTTTTAATTTCTGAGAAAACAAATTCTGAACAGTTTAAGAGGCCATTTTGTATTTGGAACCCCCTGGTTGTATCTCCTACCCAACTGAACTCTGATTCTGGCCTGAGCAGTAAAAAGTATATATTAATAGATTATTAATAACTCTTTTTATTCATTTAATTCATTATTGTACTAAACATCACATTTAATGGTTGCACCATATCAAATATGAATATTTTCTTGGTCTCCTACATTACATGAAGCGATAAATTGAACCGTTTAGTTTTTTCAACCGGATAAAATATCAGATTTTAAAGCTGCTCCAGCTCTTCTTTATTTATTCATTTATTTGAACAGTGGAGTAAATTGTATAGTAATGAGCCCACTGAGAATTTAGACCTAACTATGAAGTTCTGTGAGGTTGTGGGGAAGTTTGAGCATCATTTAGCACATTACTTTGGTTTTTAAAGTCCGCAGCTTTACTGTTTTGGTCTCACCACCTCTCATCAATGTTTTCTTCTTGTCATGTTCAGCTAAGTAAACCCAGTGTACTCTGCCTGACCAGCATCAAACACCAGATAGACAAAGTTAGCAGCTAGCTGGTGAACATAGTGGGGGATTTGGCTGCAACACTGTCACATATTTCCCTCAGGAGTTGGTGGAAACCAAAACAGAGCTAAAAGGGGAGTGAATACATTTATCAGGTGGACACAAACACAATGTTAAATTGGAATGGCACTCAGAGCAGGAAAAACATTTACAGAGGTCCGTAGATATCAAATTTGTTTCATCAAGACCAATTAATTATTCGCTGGGACTGACATGGTAATTTAGCTGACCCCTCGTCAGCTTAAAGTCACTAGTGTAACTGTTCTTTACCTCTTTTTCCATCTGTAAGCCCTCAGCACGGATATTCCGCTCAAATACCTCCCTCTTCTCTGACAGCGAGCTGGACTTCCTGTACACCAGGATGTAGTCAATGCGACTTTTTCCATCACTGAAGCAAAGGCCGCTGGACTTACTCCTCCCCTAAGGATAGACAGACAAAAGAGAGACAACCAGGAGAGAGTGATACTGGGGGAAGAGAGATGTTATGATGGACAGATGGATGGGTGGGTATTTAGCTGGCTAGCTTTGTAAGGCGGGCATTGGGGAGCCCAGAGATTGAGTTTCCTGACTAACCTCTGTGGGGCTCGAATCAGACTTTGTGTTGTCGTCAAGGATGCTGCTGTGTGTGGCCGGGTTCAGCAGTGTGGAGTCGTCGTCTCTGGATGGGCTGCTGGTGCCCTGTGACCCTTCCCTCTGGAGCAGCACCTTAACATCCCTCACAGCTGCGGGGAGGAATGTATAAAATGGTTTAACACTATATGATAACACTGAACACTTGCTACATGGTTACCAGGCTATTGAATGAGCCACTTTACAAAACCAAGGGGCAACCATGAGTTTCCATTTGTGGTTGAGTGGTGAGAGAGAATCAGAAGTTGCTGCCCATAAAACCAAAACAATTAGCTGAAAGACGCAAAATGCCGATTGATATTTCTCTGTGGGATCGCCATTAAGAGCTAAATATTTGTCAAAATTCTAAGGAGGCGCTTTAAAGCCAGAAGTGGTCATTTAGTCTCTAAATCATTTTATTGTGACACAGTTTGGTCTCTTAACTGTTGAGTTTGTGCATTGGAAGGAAACTAGTTTCTCAGGTGATGAACAGGGAACACGTCACAAAACACAAGGCACAGTGGAGACATCCACGCTGGACACTCCGAACAGCACAAAGCTTGTGATGTTTACTTACTGATGGATCTTGAGTGGGAATGTAATTTTTATAAGCCGAGCACATCACAGAATATGGTTGTAAATTGCTCTCGCTGAATTCAGATTCTCAGGCAAGGAACCAATGGAACAAGCGCAGGTTTACTGGTAGTACTTACTCTTAAACAACTCTTACACAGTAAATTAGATTGGTGATTTGAACTTAGTATCATTTTACATTTACTATTATATATTGCAACCATCTGTTTGGACTACTTAGTCTTTTACTCTGGAACAGGATTATTTAAAGGTGACTATGGAATACAACATTTTCCTTTGAGTCAACTGAAGAAAGAGCGTGTGATCTAGGTATTGCTCATGTTGTGGGGACCTAAATCTATTTACTCGGTCACATTATGTGGACATGTTTTCCTTATTATTGGGGACAAAAAGCAAATAAAAACCTAAAGTAAGTCATTACATTTAGGTTAGGTTTAAGTTTAGGTTAAGGCCAGAGTAAAGGTTAGGTTAAGATTTAGGGTTAGGAAGTGGTAGTTATGGTAGCAGGAGAAAGTTTCTAGGACATGATGATAATCACAACTGACACCACATCAAGAATAACTCAGCACCACCACACTGACTTCTCTAACTTCTCTAAGTGGCGGCTCTCACCAAGGGGAGGCACATTGTCTTGCGTGCTGGAGTCCGGAGTTTCAGCCGAGGATTCCTCCATGATGTCTGAGTTCCCACAGGAGGGGAAGACGAGAGGTCTGTCTGCTGCGAGGTAGCCAGAGGCCGAGGGCTGCAGCGGGACTCTGCGTCGGTGGAGGCTCTGCTGCTGGGGCTCAGACCCATGTAGAGATAAACTCACACCTGCAGTTTTCGGACACAGAGAATAAGATTTAACTTAGTATCTGAATATCCGCTTGAGTCAAATGACCCACTGGCACCTCTCGTTCTCCCTTTTGTTTTTTATTAGTTGCTCTCAAAGTATAGACACAACAAGAACAAGTGAATTGCTTAGAATTACTTAAAAGGACATGATGTGGGTGACAGTACAGAAGAGCCAACAGTGAGTTCTGAAAGCCGGATGCATTAGCAACTGGCCAAGTATTGACTGAGTGATTGGTATTGATCAGCTAATCTATCAGCAAGGATATTTTATGGTCACAAACAGTTACGGGTGCACTATGACTGAGCAGTAAAAAATTGTATGGTTAGACCCCTCAACACAAACTCACTGTCAGCTTTTATAAGGTTATTGGCATGAATAATTACTGGGTTGCCCCAGCCTTCATGTAGGACCTGTACGCGCCCCATGACTATGGGTTCTAAGTTAAGGGCCCACAAAAGTACAATTTACCCACAAACGTAGAGAGAGACCAAGTGTCAGCGGATTATGTTCACAAAAATACTGTACAACAACACTGGTCATCAGACTTATGATGGTTTTATTATTCCTTAAGTCTAATTACATTGATTTTTTTAACCACCTGGATGCAGCACGACAAGATGTACGAAACACTGTCATAATATCACATTGAAGTGTTGCTATGTAGAACACAAACATCTTGCAGACAAGGAGGAACATTACATTAATTTGCAGTTATGCTCGTGAGTTATGCAAGTTCAATATTCATTCTTCTTTTAGCTCCGTTTTGCTCTCAACCAACTCCTGAGGGGAATATCTTGCTATTAGCTGCTAAATGTTCCACTATGTTCACCGGTGTGTGCGGTTTAGTTCTGTGCAGGTGATGTGCAACAATGAGACCTAGCCAGAAAGTTGAGGGCCAAAAAGCAGATACAATGCTAAAATTCCTTATATATTTAAGAGCTGTAACGTCAGATAACAGTTTTCTGTAAAAACTACATCTAACTAAGGCTAAGCATAGTGTAGCTAGAGCTTGGGCAGCCATGATTTTTAGTTTATAAAAGTCTCAAGTACACCAGAGTTAACCTTGCTGAATGAATTCTGTTGAGGTCAAGACTGAACTAAAGCTTTATGCAACAGATGAACTGATGAACAGTCTGATTCTTTTCTAGCCACGGTCAAAGTCCAATTTAGCAATAAAAACCATTACAAGTTTCGAGAACCTGGTTATATAACCACTTACACTAGTATAAACTTTTTCTTTTTGCTGTTGCCATAGTGTAAAAGCAATATCCTCAAAGATGGAAAGAAAAAAACATAGAAGCAGGAATATAGGGGATAGAGAGAAGAGCTCTCTTGCATAACCCTCCCTTAAACACCTTGAAAAAGACTTGCACATTCCCTGGGAACACACAAACTAATTGGGTCTATTTGTCAACCAGATGTCGTCCTTTTGGGGGGGAAGAAATGATTCAAAGATTAGCAAAACACTTTAAATCAATTGCGTCTAAATAGTTGTATCTATTACTTTCAGTCTCTGGAGAGCAGGAAGACTTCAGTGGAGGGGGGTGGCTGTCTCTGAGGTCTGTATGCTGAATTTTCGTTGGAGACAGCAAAGGTGACTCAGCTACATTTTTCTGCTGAGCAGTCGTAGCGGGGACAGAGATAGAAATGGGGAAGCATTTTTGCTCTTAATCAGCCACTGATGCTTTAGAACTCTGGAGCCGATGGATGTAGCTAATAGAAATGTGATGAATTTTCTTACTTGTGAAAAAGAATCAGTGCTCAGCCCCCTCTTGGTTTACTAACAGCAACAGTGAACATTTCACTCGACGACGTCTAGCTATCCAAAGAAGAGCTGCTACAATCAGAGAGGCCGGCAGGAGAAAACTTTGTGTTCCCACAATGCTCCAGCACTTGTCCTTTATTAGCAAATTAAACTAGCCTTACTTTTACTGTAGGCGTGATCACTCAATCATGATTGGACCAAAGTAGTGACATTGCACTTACAGCTTGCCCTAAATGTCCTTCTTTACAAGTATTAAAATGTTAAACGTGCACCAAGTTACTTCGGCCACTAGGGGTCTCTCAACCAAAACGATAACAAAAGACCTAGTTTGAAGATCTTGTGAAGCCGTGTGGGATCATGGGAGTTGTTGTTTTCACCAGTATTACCAATCTACGCAAATCAGACGCAAATCATGTTCACACAGTTGAATCCATGTTACGGCAATGAATAATCGTAATCCATAATGAGTGACCGATACAAACAGTGGAAGAAAAATAACAGCAAAATGAAACGTTAAATTAAATAAAATTGGGGATTTCTCTGGGTTTGAGCATTGTCCGAAAAACTTTGGATAATGTTAGTACACAAGTCAACCAAATATATAACATAGGTGTATTTGTTTTTAGAAATTTTAATCAAGAACTGTTGCATATTATATCGTATAATCGTGAAATGAAAACATACTAAATGTACTGGGTGCTCAACAGGCGGCAGGTGCTGCTGTGGTTAGCGGGTTGGAGCGACGGCTTTCCCTTTTCAGGATACGAAATTGTGGACATTTTGTATCGTGGTTGCGGTCTTGGTTTGAGAACTGCTACAAAACGATTGAGAACAGGTTTCACAACTTGAACGAACCCTTGTGGTTTAATGTACTGTACGCAACACACAAAATGACTGTGGGGGATCAGCAGCATCGGCTTGTTAACTTCCCCTGCCCCTATTCAAGACGCTCGCCGACCCCGTTTCCTCAGCACCCACAGCCCTCCAACGCTGGTCTCATTAGAGGGAGAGAGAATTGCTTACTATAAATATTGGCTCTCAGAAGCCTAACACACCACATATTAGCCTATATAATGCTGCTATGCTGAGACAGCGGCCAGTCAAACAATGTATCCATCAAACTTTAATGGGCCTATGGTGCGTCTGTAACCCAAGCCACAACCGAGGTCCCACGGTGCTGAATCTTTGGCAGCAAACAGGCAGAGGAGCAGTGGACTGTTCTCTTCACAGTAAATACAAAATATAGTGTTTCATGAGCAATTTGTGAGGGGATTGTTTCTTTTTTGCCATCCCCTGTCCCCCGTAGTGATAAGTGGAAACTACAAATCCAGGAAACATACACTCAACTTACAAGCTGTACATTAGCAGTCCATCAAGCTGGCAGCTAACTAACAGCTAATAATAGCTACATAAATAAAAGCAACGCTGACTCTCCCAGTCCAGACATGCTGACCTTTGAGCACTTCATAATGTCAGACGGACCATGTGCCAGCACATAATCAAACATTCACTAACTCTGCATCAATACAGGGAGTATTATTATGCAATAGATTATTTCCCTGTATTCATCATGATAAGTAGGTTTATGGGATGTTGAGATTCATGCTCCTGATGTCCTCCATGTACACAGACAGTACATCCTATAATGTCCCACAGTGGGAACAAGTGTAATGCATGCATGCTGCTCTGGACTGAAACAAAAAACGGACAATATACAAAAGCAGATATCAAAGATGCTTCAGTAGAGTTTTTAAGGGTTTTTCTCTAGCAGAAGGTAAATAAATATAAATACCAGTTACTGAGTAATTTTAACACACTTATTTACAGACATCAGACAGGCAACAACATCAGCATTCATTTAAAGAATAAACAAAGTTAATAATCACGTTCAGTTGTTCTATTGGTGTTGTGGTGAGTGTAAAATGACCCAGGTCATCCCAGTCTCTCAGTTTCAGATTCTCGTTCCGTGTACAGTACATATCCCATCAATAATTTAAACTCAACAACCCACTAGTTTTGAATCAGGACCTTCAGTATTTGGAGCAAGATGCTCATGAATATTCCTGTGTGTGGAAGTGAGTAGGCTACGCGCCTGTTTTCAACATGTCAGATACATATTTAATTAACATTTCATATCTTGTGCCGTTCGTCTCATTGCCAGGTTGCTGCTGGTTGTGAACAGTGGTTAGGTCACTACTTACTACAGCTGCTTTCAGACATGCACGTTACTCTGGATATCCTCTGCACCTTCTCCAGAGGAGGTGTATGTATGAATGCAAATGTCCATATAAAGTCCGCAGAGAGTCCGGACGAGATCCTTTGCAATACTCACCACAAGCAAGTGGGGGGGTTGATGACCTTTCTAACATGCAACAGATGAAACGATTAAACAAACTAAAAGAAAACAAATATCTCAGGATGAAATAGAAGCGCCGTAAGCTTAGAAGACACAGACGAAGACGTCAAACGACTTTGTGGTTATAAGAGCCGATGCCAGTGTCTATGTGCTGTAAACAAAAACACGCAATTTCTGCAGCAGAATGAATATGTTACATCTCTCCTCCGCCTGCTGAACCACTCCTCGCCCGAATCCTCCGAGGATTTCTGTGTTGTTGTGAACGCTTCTGGGCAGAGAATCTCCTGCCGCTTCGTTAATGTGCGAAAGACAAACTTCAGTTCATGTCTAAGAACGGTTCAAGTAAGATAGTCTTATGTAATATGATAGTGATACATCTAAATCAGTTGCTGGATTTGAAAGGATCTGGATTTGATGAATGGATCCACACTGGATTTTAATTGGATCAAAACAGTTGTATCATGTCTTCTGTGGCTCTAAAGGCTGCTTTCTAGAGTATGAATGTGTCGATGCCGCAATGTCCATGGTCCTGTTCTAGTCAAGGACCATGTCATAAATCTCTCTCTCACCCTTTATTGTTTGTCAAATTATGAGAAAGAACGATGTAATTAAATGCAAACTGGCCTGGGCGGTGCAAAGATGTGGCCTTGCGGGTTCAGTTGATCCAACTTGAGCGAGACATATGTACTCATTCATACAGGGATGAAAGAAGGAGACAATAAAAAACGCTGAGTTACGACTCCACTCAGAGTCTGAGCTGAACAGAAAAGACATACACAGGGAAACTTGTTGCATCCACTCTGCTATACAGCGTACAAATAAAGACGAGAAGAGAAGAGAGTAAAATGGTGCAAATAGCATGGACGGCACAAACAATCCTACAGACAGATTTGTGCAAACGACAGACAAATAAAATTTGCTTTGTCTTTTTGTCTGAACACAAAGTTTTGACAGTAATAGTGAAGATCACAAAATCCCTTTTCAGACCCAATTTTGTGGTAAATTTCCAGAGACCTTACAGATGAAGAACACAACAGAAAATAGTCTGGGTCAGAAGCATTCACAACAACAGGACAATATCTGGAACATTCAGTTGAAGGATGGCGTCTGGGTGGGGCATGCAGTAGGCGGATATGATGTATAATTTCCAATCACATGTTTTTGTCTCGCTGTCTTTCCAAGATGAAATCTTCGTCTGCGTCTGCTACATGAGTGTTTCCTCTTTTACATCCTGTGGAAATGAGGATCCATACGCCCGCGTGAGTTAGAAACGTCATTAGCACGCCCACTCGCTTGCTATGAATTTTCCAGTCCAGACATTTTACTGGGGAGCTGGAGGCAAAAGTTCTGGAAAATGGGGCGTGTATAGCTCACCTGGTAGAGCTGCCCCCCCCCCCCCCCCCCGGGTTCGATTCTGACTTGAGGCCCTTTGCTGCGTCTCAACCCAATGTCCTGAGTTCAGTGCATGTCTGAAAGCAGCTAAAGTGACTCGTACCTCAGATTGTTGACAAAAATGAAGAATGGGACGTCTAGCATTGAGGGAAATGTAGGCTCCTGCGTTGCTGGAGCTAAGGATCAATATCAATGACTTAATGTCAGGATGTTTTTCCTTTCTGCTTCAAGAAAAGTGTGATGCTACATGCCTCATTAAAATACAATTATTTGACTCTTAATTACTCATTCAATTACCCTGCAGTGCCCCAGCATCAGCACCAGGACATATGAGTACGATTTAAATACACATAGAATTAGGTTTTGTAAAAAGCTACTTGATTGTGGGTTTCTACTTATGTCAACATATTTTCATTCGATAAATGAGGACATTTACTTTTTTTGTGTGCTGAGTTGGTATGACAGACAAAAACAAAACAAATATTCCAGGCTAACAATATGGTTTCTTTCGTAACTCAACCCAGCCTGGAGATGCTCACTCTGATTGACAATAAAAGATTGGAGGGGGGGACATGAAGAAGAATGGGAAGGTGTGGGGGTGTGTGATGTGTTGCCAAGGGGATTGGGTGTCAGTCACTTGTGAGGAGGGATTGTTCGTTCCATCTGGATGCACCCATCATGCCCTGGGGGGGGGGTGGATTGGGTTGGGGGGGGTTATATTTTTCCTGATGGCAAGCAGTGGAGATTTGGTGCCTGCTGACCTGCTGCTGGTGACACAGTTGCAGCGCACACACACATGCTCACACACACACACATGCTCACACACACACACACACACACACACACACTCCTCACAGTGGCATGACCCATTGCTGCGTCTTACAAGTCCTACATCACGGAGGGTAAAGAGTGTGAGACACGCTTACAATCAGGAGAATGGGGGACACCCTGCAGAGCAAATGAGACAGTGTTGGTTTGTGTCAAGGTCAAATGCCTGTATGGTCACAGGGAACTGCGAAAAAAAGAGATGAAGCGGCGCAAAGAGGAGAGTGAGTAGGACACAGCAACAAATGAGAGAGAGAGCGAAAGGGAGAGAGAGAGAGAGAGAGAGAGCACTGCAGCAAAAACACATCCACTCCGGAGAACAAGCTGCGTTTGCTTCAAGACAACTTGACGACACTCACCGTGTGAAGGTGGAGAGAGGAAGGGAGGCAGCTTCACACCTCAGAGGGGGAGAATAAAAGGTGAGGGGGGGAGGGCTTCCCAGCCGAGCCGCAGCAGACGCCAAAACAGCCAGAAGACTCTTCCCCATTCGCACACTCACGCACACACACACACACACATACACACACACACGCACACACACACACACACAGCGGTCACCCCTCTTCCCCCCCCCAGCCCCAACGCGCAAATGACCTCTCTAAGGGAAACAAACAAGCGCAACGTCCCACGAGGGAAACCAGCATCCCCACTTTTTACTCCTCACTCCTCATCAGTGCTTCGGCCGATCCATCATCCCTGCACACACACACACAGACACACACTCACACAAACGGACGTGACATAGTGAGGATGCTGACACCAGGCAGCAGAAAAGCTCCCAAAAAAAAAATACAAGCTGTCAAATCTTCTCTGAGGGAAAAAAACACACAAGCATGAGCATGATGTTTACAGTGACAGAGAGAGAGAGGGGAAGAGAGAGAGACAGGGGGAGAGAGAGAGAGAGAGGGTGGGGGGGGGGGGGGGGGGAGAGAGAGAGAGAGAGAGAGAGAGAGAGAGAGAGACAGGGGGGGAGAGAGAGAGAGAGAGAGGGGGGGGGAGAGAGAGAGAGAGAGAGAGAGAGAGAGAGAGAGGGTGAGAGAGAGACAGAGAGAGAGGGTGAGAGAGAGACAGAGAGAGAGGGAGAGGGGAGGCGCATGCTGCTCCGTGGCATTCCTAATCAGTTTTTCACTGGCAGCCAATCCGAGGTCAAGCTGCTCTGACAGCGGCCAATGAGAAAAAAGGGCTGGCTGTGTCAGTGTTGTCGTCGCCCAAAACAATGACAGTTGGCACTGATCACAGTATCAGTGTGTACCTCTGATGGAGGCTCAAGGGCAACACACATGTAGACACACACACACACACACACACACACACACACACACACACACACACACACACACCATAACGCACACAGATTTACTTATAAGTACATTTTATGGCAGCAAACATTTTACTGCAGATTTATTAATATGAAATATTGTTATGTGGTTGATGTGCTCTGTTACACGTGACATCTATTGAACTTGTGTCTGTCCTGGGAGAGAGATCGCTCACACGTGGCTCTCTCTCTCCCTGAGGTTTCTATGTTTGTCATGCTTTAGTCGAGGGAGGGAAGGACAGAGGATGTCGCAACTTGTGAAGCCCTACAAGGCAAATTGTGATTGATGAATATGGGCTATGCAAATAAAATTTGATTTGATTTAAATTGTATAACTATTTATTATAATTTATTACTGACATGCCTATATGTCAGTTAAAATATGTGTGTATATGGTCAGTGTAGTCATTCCTCATGTCGCTGCTGGGTCTGAGGAGAAGCCTTTATAAACCAGATTCAATGGAAGTGATGGGACACAAAAGCCATAGGTGTAAAAAAAAACATTTCTTAGTTATGGCTGATATGAAGCTTCAGCAGTTTCGCGTGAAACAAATTCATCTCCCAGTGTTCAAGTCTTTAACTTAACTCTACTGCAGCTCAGTAAAGACACACAATCTACAACAAGTGTTCCCCACTGAAAGGGATAGCTCACCGAAGAGAATTCTAAGTCACTCATTATCTACTCACCACTATGCTGATGGAGGGGGGGGGGGGGGGGTCTGGTCATCTGGACAAGTGCAGACATGAGAATGACTCTATTGATTTGTTTCAGAGTAACTGTTTTTTGAGAATATTAACTCTGCCTAAGGCTTATTGTCGAGGCAAAATGACGAACTTTGCCTAAGAAAAACTTCAAGTCCCATAATGCACCACCAGCAGGCCAGTGCAGGCTGCTCATTAGGACTTGAGTTGGAACACCTGTGGATGAGGACCCTCAGCAAACGTCTCAGCAGAGAGAGAGAAGCAGGAGAGAGGATTCAGATCATGGTACAACCAAAGAAGCCACTGGTACTGTGACAAGACTTTTATTTTGATGATTTAATATTGGAAGCGCTGCTATCGTCATGAATGTTAGGATGTCTTGTTTGACGAATTGTGAAATAAGAACCAGCAGCACACAGCACACAGGCACAGCACACAGGCACAGCATACAGGCTGCATGCATACAAGTTTGGCTTTTTGTTTAGGTGTACTTAGGTATTTGTTAAATTTATATATGTGTTTGAATACTGTTTACATTCGTTCATTTACGTACACTGTAAAAACATATTTACTTTATTTATTGGATTGAAGTTGTTGGAAAATATTTGTATAACTTCTTGTTCTTTTTGTGTTTTGAAGGTTTTCAACCTGATGAACCAACCAGCAAACAATGAACAGATAAGTCAAAATAAACATTGAGCTGTGTTGAAAAGAGTTGTCCCGTGTGTCCTTTGGGGGTAATGTACCAGGCCATTGCAAGTTGGGCAGGAGTTGAAGGAAAAAAACCTAGGAACTTGACTGAACTTATTGGAAAATATGCATTTCAATCACTCCAAGCTGATCTGGGTTTTACAAATGGAAACATTAGTCTGCTGCTCCTGATGCCTCTCGTTTAAAAAATGTATTTCACTAAACTTCACGTACTTGTGCTGCTGTCGCAGAGCGTCTCCTGGCTCGCACTGAAGGTGGGCAGGGGGGTGATGGACAGCGACGCCGGGCAGGACACTGGCTCGGGATGCTCGCCGATGGGCGGGATGGCGGTGGCCTCGGAGTGAACGCAGTCCGGACTGGGAAGATTGGGACCACTCGGTGGGAAAGGACTCTTCCAGTGGGAGAACCCGATAGCCACTTGGCCGCCGAGCTCAAACCCTGCAAACGCAACGCCATCAGAGCAAAGAAATGTGTGAGGTATGTTAGAAAACGAACACACATTTTTCAAGTGTCAAAAGAGTAATAACATTAACATGTATGACACACTAAAGCATCAAATATTTTCATTTGTGAAACTGAGCTATACATATGTTGGTATTTTTGCAAAAAACAAGAACAAATACCATTAATCAATTGTCAAAATTGTTAAAAAAATAATCAATTAGATTAATTATTTTAGCTCTAAAGGGAAACATAACACCAACAACTATGGTCTTCTCTATTGTACTTGATAGGGTTAAATATGGGATTTTTCTTGTATTTACAAACACAACTCTGTCTCTTTTATGATGCTGGGAGACAAGAAACAGTCAAAAGTATGACTGTAAAGTATTTACCAATGTTGCCCTCTAGTGGTAAAGGCTGTCAACAGCATAAAGAAATCCAACTGAAGGTAAGGTGAGGTCATTGCCCAATATTTTATTGATCGTACACACAGAACAGGATTTGCTTAACAACACAACAAATGTGATGTAACTCATGAAACACAAACAAACTCATCTCCTCTCATATTTAGCAGGAAGAAATATACAAGCTGTCGAGAGAAAAGCATATATTTTAAACTAAATTACAGCTTTTAATCCCATGTTTTTGTTTCAGTATGAAGGAATAAAACAGTAAATCTGAAATGATTGATATAGTAAGTGAAAGAGAATCTCGACAGATATTTAATATCCTTCTTTATTCAAACCGTCATTGATACGGAGAGACGAGACATTTTTAAATTTTACTTTGTTAATAGTATTCAATTTTCAGGAGGGGTTTTGTGTTGAGACCGGTCAGATACATCCGATGGCTGTCTTAAGAAGCCTTGTGTTTCCCCATTTCAGCTGCCAGAATATTACGTTTATATTTGTTTCGTTACTGCAAGTTTCTGGTCTTCGTTCCCGTGTTCTGCCTGAGTTACCTGTGTTTCTACATTATGAGACTATGAGAGTGTTGGACTTCTGCCTGTTCTCCTCTGGATTAGTTTGCTTCCCTGGTTTTATTTGCCCGAACGCTCCATTAGACTTTGTTCATTTTTTTGTCGGTTCTTCTTAAAGGCAGTTGACTTTGTTGATTGCAGGTTTTCTCATGGTTCTCTGTAGGTTTCTGTCACATAAGCATTAAACCTTCTAAAAAATGCTGTGCGAGTGAAATAGTTTGGAATCCTTTAAATCGTAGGTGACATAAATCATCTACAATTATACTGAATTAATTAACATTTGTCTATTTAATTACGTCATATAGTACTGTACTGAATTAAAGAATGATTTTCAGTCTGGGATTCAGTGACTGCCTTGTCTATGTGAGTGCCTACGTAGACATAATGTCTCGGGATTAAATTTGCTTTGTCACGTCACCCTCCTCTATTTCTATGATTTGTGTTACTCTTTAGACTTTGATCGGGTATGAGTCAGACTCCAGAACTCATAGACTTTGACTCTACTGGGACTTCTATGCAGTAATATGTACATTTTCTTTATCCATAACCAGCAGAGGCAAAGTATAGATCAGACCATACTTTGAATTAAGTATGTGTGGAAGTTAAAATGAAAGTTCTGTGAATTAGGACAATGCTGAGTTGCATAATATACAGTACGTATAAATGATGAGATTGATTTCCTGCACACTGCTGTTATGTAACACACCAGGGGGCAGGTGGGACTAAGGAAAACACCCCATCCACCCACCCACACACACACACACACACACACACCTCCTGGTTTCCCGTGAAACACAAAGCCCAGCAGATTTCGGAGGCACATCAGCAAGGAACAAACACGGCCCAATCAATAGCAGAGTAGAGGAACGTCTGGCTGTCTCTGAGCCTCACACCACACATTCAGCTGAGGAAGACGAGGGACGATCTTCATCTGAGCTTCACATCTCATCTCTGCTGTTTTACTGCCTTCAATTCCCTAAAAAGAATAAAGGGGTTTTCACACCGCGGGGGTGCAGGCGCGTTAGGCTGGGCGTCCCCTGGAATAATGTTAGTGCTCAAGTCAGCACTTGCAAAAACTGGAGCAGTGAGATCTTTATTGTCCCGGAGGGGAATTTGTCTAGTACAACACTTTTTAACAAGATAAATCTTCTCTCTCTCTCTCTCTCTCTCTCTCTCTCTCTCTCTCTCTCTCTCTCTCTCTCTCTCTCGTGAAAGTTTGCAAACAAAAACAGTCAAGGAGTAAATTCCATACAAAATTCTCAGTTTTTACTCCTTTACAAAATAGAGACCTCTCCAATTTACAAAAATATCTGTGCATAAACATTAATGAAGATTTGACAGATTTGAAGTATCCTTTAGGCGTGCTCCGTCTCCAGCGGTATAGCGAAGGAAATTTTATTCAAATGTTGCTAAACGATGACTGGTGCTCAGAAACGTGTCGCATTGCAATTTCCCAAATGACTCACTTCAACCAACTGTTTCATCTTTGGCAAGAAACGTTGTGTTAATGTAGGACTCTATCAAGCTGATTGAGGATAAAAGGTTCTCATTAAACTGATTGGCCGGCAGCCCATAAAATAAAATTATAACAAACATTCCTTCTTGATGGACGCTTACAAGGCTGGAGGATTTTAGACTTCCAGAAAAGATCAAATGAAACAAGGCCCATTTGGTTAAGAGTCATTTTGTAACTCTGAAGTCAGTGGTTTGTACTGAAACTCTGTCCAGGTAGGTAGAGTATGAAACAATTTTAAAAAAGCCATTAAATAACTTAGCTACATTCAATCCATTTCAATTCAATTCAATTTTATTTGTATAGCCCAAATCATAATATACATTATCTCAAGGCACTTTACATAGAAGTTCAAGACCTTACATTGAGCCAACAATCCCCAACCTCCAATGAAAGTGACCTGAAATGGCAGGTTGGGGGGGGGGGGTGGAGGTGGTAATCAACACCTGGCATCCATCCGGACGACCTCCAAAACTCACGGTGTGCAGCCGTTCAGGACGTAGTGTGTTCTAAGCGATATCTGTGTTGCAGTCATCAGAAAAATGTGCCCACGTGGCTCTCTGAGGAGAGCGAGGCCCAGATATGTCGCACCTTCACTTCCCCGCGCCTTCGGAGGTAAGAAAACAAACGCAGGTGCAGGTATCTGGGCCACACGTGTGACGAGTCTGAGGGGAGTTTCAAGAGTAATCACACAGGGAGACCGGTGGAAGACCTTCATGTGGAGGGAAGGATGGCATTATGGGAAAATAAACTGAGTGTTAAATGTTTCCTCTCGGTTTATAAGTCTGTGTGTTTGAAACAGTGAATGTGATCCAGGCATTCTGTGCTGCTGTAGCGTCCCTGCAGTGAAATACTACACTTAGCGATTAGATGTGCTTCAAAAGATGGTGTTACTCTTCAAGGTCATGAGAGAATAAATACCTCAAACTAATACAGTTATCATGTTTTATGACCTTTGTGTCTCCAGAGGCAATAATGAATGTGTATCCCACTTTTTTTATGCAGCCTTTTATGAGCTGACATTGTCATGCCTGCAGTCGCACTATGGCACAGAACAGAAGGAGGGTGCTGATCTCCTAAAGCTTAAAGCAAGAATTGGTGATCCTGGAATAGTTATAGCAAGAGGAGGCTACATTTTGAAAATATGCAACGGATACATCCCACCCTCTCCCATCGTCCTCTCGTCAAGGCCACGCCCCCCAAAGCACATGAACATGCCAGAAGCCGATGCGCTCGCTAACTTCGTCTTTGCTGCAGTGGTGTATTTCTCTCTGGCTTGTAAAGACTCCTTCATGGGCAGGCAGGCAGATCGATTAGTGACAGAGAGGCATGACGACCATTCGTTTCATTTATTCAGAACGGTCGTGTTAATTACAGTCCTTCAGGGGACCACCTTTTTTTTCTTTCTTTTTTTTCAGACAGCTTTATTTATAAATGTCTATCAGGGCGAGAAGAGGATTTCAACAAATAAGATGTTTCAGAAACAAATTACCAACCAGAGCTTCAAGTAATCATAGTGTCTGGTTTCTGTAAATGGACGAAGTGAAAGCTTTATAGAAAAACAATCATGCATTGTGCTCGCCAGCATTCTGAATGTGGGCTTGATTTGGATTTAAAAAACACGTGATATTAATAACTGCTGACAAATCAGTCCTCTGCAAGGATGAACTGGTCCATATCAGCAGATGTGAAGAAAAACAGTAGGTTGTTGGCTGAGAAAATGAAGTCGTCACATAAAGACTCTTGGTCAGAACCCCTTGGTGTCACTTTTTAATAAACTGGATAAGCATCTGTATGAGATGTGTCGGGAGTGAGATATCGCTTCTGCTGGCAGCGTTAGGTCTCTTTGGTTCCTGGGTCTCATTTAGTCATCTCAATTATTTATTCCCTCTTGCAAAATGACATTCTTCACAGGACTGTATTTACTGTAGCAGCAAAGTTACCATCATTTACAAGAGAAATGTGCAGGAGTGATTTCAGCGGTGTAGGTGCTGCAGTGCAGTGTGACACATTAAGACAGAGAGAGCTAGTAGGTGATTTTTTTTTCTTTGAGGGAAACTAAGACGTCTATAAAAGTTGACGATAAATGTCTGTTTTATATAAAGTCCAAAGCTCCCTTGATATTCTTTTGTAATTCAGACAATAAATCTGATAAATCAAGAAGCACAATATCAGCACAACCCTAATAAGTTTTACTGAAACATGAATTTAATCATTTCCAAAAATACAGAAACAGAACAATTAAGCATGTCTCCTGACAATGTATCTTGACTTATTATAAAATAAGAGAATTCAGAGTAAAACAAGCCTATAGATTGAGCTCAGATGTATGAATGTGCAGCAGTGATCTGTCAGTGCTGCACACATTTGGGTGCATCTGATAGTTTTCATGTCATCCTTCACATTAATCCCTGCCACGGGCTGGAGATTAGCTCCGTCCATCAGCTGCACAGCTGCAGTAAATTCCGACTACATTGAGAGACGGTGGAATTAATGGACGATTATAATCGCTTAGGACTTTTAAGAACCTACAGTGATGCTGACTAGTATTTTCCTCTAAAACAAAGGCCGGGGCTTTTAAAGCACACGAGGCCCACTAAGTCTGCTTGATCTCAAGGTGCAGGGCAACACTATAGATTGTTTCTCTTTGTAAAACCAAGAGGGTGAATCTCAACGGTCCAAAACTCTCCCTCAGCACTTCATTAGTTTTATTTATTTATTTATTTATTAAGCACAGCGAGAGGAGAGGAACACCTGCATGCAGCAGCAGCATGCAGCAGCAGCATAGTGGCCTGAGCTGAACCCAAACTCTTCACTGTCACAGCCTCCAGCCTCCCTCACTAACCCGACTCTGCTGGGATATTCATCGAAAACATTTCACAGGGCGACATCTGAATACTGCAAATGGCAGGAGGCTGCAGTTTTGTGACAGACAGGAAAGTTATTTCAGACAGCTGCGTCAACAATGCATTATTTGCTGTCCGAAACCCCTGATATACAAATAAAGTTTGATGTCAGGGGAAATCTTTAATTTCCTTACTGCTTAGCAAATCTTAGCTTGTAGTCCCCCTCCTGGCCTGCTGTTGGAAAGCTTATCATTCATACAGCAGCAAACTACTCAGCAGGAAGATCTCTACAATGTTACACACACACACACACACACACACACACACACACACACACACACACACACACACACACACACACACACACACACACACAACTTAGTGGAAGGATAACATTGCACGATAGGGTGTTATTAAACATTCTCACCTTTTCCCCAGGGAATTATTCATGCATCTTGATAAATCGAGCACTTTTAGGGAACTGGTTTCTATGAGTGTGTAGAATATGTGCTCTACTGAGTGGCATCCTTATCAAACCCTGGCAGCCACATTACCACAACTTGACTGCCAACAGTTTGGTCAGCAATTCAGGTGTGCTACATTAGCTGCTACATTAGCTCGTGTTGTAACCTGGAGCCTCAAGCAGAAATGAGGACAGACCACAGACATCTGGTAATAAGCTCAGTTCTTTTCAGATCTGCATATCTAGATTTTGTTTTATTTTATAACCTGAAGTCTTCTGTCCCAAACGACTGTCTAAAGCTGCTCGAGACGATTTGTCAGACTTTGAGCAGTTTCTTCTGCAGCCGCAAAGGGCTTTACTTCTGTCGCTCAGGCAGAGAACACTCTGGTGCTCCCCCCCAACACAGACTGTGGAGTGTAAAATTGGAGGAGGTCCTCTTAAGAGCTGCCCTGTGGATATTTTTGTTGGCATGCAGGGGTAATATCCTGTAGTTCTTGATGCCTTGTTTGCATCCTCGAGGTTTAACAAATCGCTCAAAGGATTTTCCACCGATAAAACATTTGCAAAGAATAAATATAAAGTACTACAAATTGTTAGTTTACTGTCTTGCTCTTCCCTGCAGTTGCATCCTATGTTTCTTGGCACTTTACTGAAATCTTATTTCGGTGGATGCTTTTATGCAAATTGACTCACAAGTGATTGTAAACACTCTTCAGTGCAGTGAGAGACCACTAGTTATGATCAATAAAACAAAGTGCAGAAGATCATATAAGTGGTTGTTGGACATAGAGGTGTTAGAGGTGTTGGCTGCTCTCATGAGTCTTCAAGAGGTTCTTACATTTAGAGAGAGATGCTCCTGCTCTGATTGGATTTGTTGGCACATTCCATCATCGGGAAAATGTAAACTGAGATTGTCTTGTGTGTAGGGATGGCAACGCCAAATCATGCTGGATGGGATTTTCAAAGTATTAGCTACAAAATGATATTGTCCACATATTAGAAAATATTAAAACATGCAAAGCATTTTTCTTCTTTAACAGAGAAGCGTATTAGTTATGCAACAAAGTACACTTACCAATGGTGATCTGACTGACACAGCTGTAGAAGGTTCCAGAAGAGACATTGTAGCTGCTGCTGCTGGGCTCACGGTCTGTGAGAGGAACAGAGATCACACGTAGTTTAGTCTTCCATCCAAAGCATTGTTTTTTTTAACATGGGTGACCAGTAAAACATTGCACAACCATTGCTTTTATAGTAGATGAATATGGAAACAACTTTATCCCACAGTGGCATGTATTCTATAGTTCTGAGTGTGTTCACTGAACCACTGAGCCTTGCTCTGTTCCTGAGAGCTTGAGTAAAAGTACGACCCTGCAGCATTACAAGAGTGAAACTCCTAATCCTGCAATGTCAGTGGCCTGCTCCACACATTGAACTACACAGGGAGAAAACCCTTGACCTTGGCAGAGCTAGGGGAGTAAAATCCATGACTCTGGCAGCTTTAGTTCCTTAGTCTACCAATTTATATGGAGAGGGAACAGAGTCATCCACTGTGGTAGGACACTATGAATGAAATTCATGACACTTGAAGTGGGATTGGAATTAGCCTATAAGCCTGGAAGATTTGCAGGAAGAAAACCATCATTAACCCTGATAAAGATGAGATTATGCACTTAAACCTATATGAGTTTCTCGGCAAGTTAATAGTGTGGCCTCCTCTTAGACTGCAGCTCTGATGACTGTTTACCTACCTATGATGGTTAACTTTACTGCTGCAGACACTATAAAATAGCACTGGTATACCTGTACACCTGCAGTCGCCTACTTATAAAGCAGACACAAAGCATTTTAGCTCTGTTTTGGCCTCCACCTGCACTATTCCTCAAGGGATGAATCTGACTTTGTAGCTGCTAAATAGACAACTATGTTCACCAGCTAGTTGCTAACTTTGTCATTTGGCGTTTAGCAGGTACCACCTTTGTCAGCGCTGTTTTGCTGCTTTGACTGAAAACTGTGCAGCTTTAAGATATCTACTTCTGAGGTAAGGTCTAAGTTTATAGCATCTGCAATTCAAATTAAAAGGTCGGGGTGTAGGATTTAGTAGCATCTATTGGTGAGGTAGCAGATTGCAGACAACTGGATTACCCCTTCCCCTCCAAAAATGAAGGAGAGCCTCTGGTATCCCCCCTAAATATGTGAAAGGCCTTTTCTAGAGGGTCTCATTCTAATAAAAACACAACGATTCTTAGTTTCAGGTGATTATGCACTATGAAAACATAATTCTGAATATTATATTCCATTTAATTTCTGTCAAAAGAATCCCTTTAAATTCGATACACTGGTAATTTAATGTCGCACATCACTTTATTTGACAGGATCAAGCTATAACTAGAGTTAAAAAGTATTGAAGTACAAGAATTACTTGATGAGGAACATTGGTTTGTATGTTCCATGGTCAATTAATAAAATAACCTTGACACTGGAAGTTAAAGGCCTAATTTAGAACTCATAGTTATCTGGGGATTTGGAGGTTAAATCATTTTTCCTCTGTCAGCAGAGGAAAAGACTGTGTGGCACTGCAGCCAGGTACCACCTCACATTACTTCATCTCACTGAGAAGTGAATACAAACGTTTCTGCTTGTTTAGCCATTTGAGAAACTCGTATATAGAAAACTCTCATTTCCTTATTCTCCAATCTAACACCTACAGCTGCAGCAGGGAAGAGCAACGGCAGCAGCACAGACATTCATCACTGACTGGGAGTCTTTTCAGCTCAGGCGCTTGTATTCGCTTACATGTTTGGAGATAAAGCTGCGGGATGTATCATTTATTACCAAAGCTGTGGGAAGTCAGCACGGGGACGTAACAAATCGTATCTGCCACAGAGCTGCTTCCAGTGACATTCATAATTCATCATCAGATGGTGCTTTACATTGAGCTACACATTTTGTTAGGCTGTTGTACGAGTATCATATTGACGTCAATATCTACTTTGTGAACTATAGCAGCTTTTTTTTAAACTATCATCCAGTAGTGAAACAGTCTTAAAGGAGTGTAACTTCCCAGGCTGATGGATTAACTACTGTTATTGTGAGCATCAGATAAGACATACAGTTCTGTACTCTAATTAAGACTTGTGTGTGTGTGTGTGTGTGTGTGTGTGTGTGTGTGTGTGTGTGTGTGTCCTAAACACAGACTGAGATCATGCAATTAAGAGTGTTAAACTTAATAATCTATTGTTTTATTCTACTCTATAATATATTATGAGACGGTTGTCTTGGAGCAAGTTGGCACGTTAATTAACTTCTGGATTAATGAAGACTTATCACATTTTACAATGTACAGATTCTAACAACAACAGTTATTACAATACTAATAGGACCATTGTGACTGTTCAAGTGGCTCACACTCCTATAAGAAAATTAACAATTACTGACATAAATGTATCACCTTAATGCTTGGGTATCTAATGTTCCCTGCACTCCTTATCAAAAGCTCAGACTCAAATGTTTGTGTAAATGTGCTATAAAAGTCTTGGAGGGAATGTGATGTTCCACTAATTATTTATGTGACTTTGTTGTTCAGTGGAGCACCACACCCTCGCTTTACACTGACCGTGAGGGGAATTGATTGGATAAATCGATTAAACACGAGGAATATGTGCATTTTGCTGGTTCGATGCTGTGATGCCTTTACCTGCGGATCCGGAGGAGAGGCGCGTGGCGATGGCGCTTCGAGGACTCCGCGGACTCCCGGGACAAGCCCGCACCAGCTCGTCCTGACACTGCACACAGATCACCTGGCTCTCCTGGGTCTCCCCGACCTTGCTGCTGCAGCCTATGTGCTCGGCCCCGGCCTGGATCCTCATCCCTGCGCTGATCTGACGGACCAGTCGCATGTCAGCTCCCGCCTCATGCTCCAGCATCCTCCTCACGGGCGGCCACACGCATTACGCACGACCCCGGCGTGCGGAGGCAACAGCAACTTCTCCTGGCACCTGCCTGCAGCTTCAGTAACTCCACCCACCGATCTCTCACATCCCGAACAGTCTATGCTCCCACCCAGCGCTGTGTGTTCAGACCTGACTCACATCTGCTCCCCACAGCTGCTCCGCTCCATCGTGTCCGCCTCTCTGGGCTAGTGGAGCCGGTGATGTCGCAGTCTTTTACGCGCGACTGCAGGAGTGGCTGCTCCACGTGCTTCCTGCGATCTCAGTGTTTAGTTCCCGTGGGAAATATTCGTGCTACCAGAAGAAATCATTAAATTAAATCTCTGTTAAGTAAAAAACATAATCGTTTATAGTCCCAAAGGGATTATTTCTGAGATACCAATTTAATGAGAACACTACGAAGTAGCGTTGAGTAGTGGGCCATGAAGACCACATAAATAACATGAAGGACTATACTATAAACTTTGGCTTCAGTTTTTGATAGTGGGAGGAAGTGGAGACGTGTCTTCCATCTTCATATACAGTCGATGTCACTGACTGTACATTGTGGCCAGTGTTTTTCACACACATGGGATACCTTTGACTTAATTCAGTGGGTAAAATATTAATTGTTAGTTATTTTGACAATTCTCCGATAACAAGAACGATACATTCAGATAAGTCCATGTCTCAGCTCAGCAATATGACTGGAACTGCCTGGACACTGAGGTCAGGTTTAGGTCAAGATTTATAAAAGCTTAGATCATGAGCAAAGACTCTTAATGTTTAATGTAACATAATGTTTGTGTTTTATATTATGACATCAATTATAATACATGATGATACTGCAAAAAAGGGTAAGAGGCACCATGTACTCAAGATTAAAGAGGCTAAATGTGAGTTTCTTGTTTCTACTTAGCTAACATTAGTTTTGTACTGATTTCTGATTATGTAAGTACAACATCTGAACCAAATCAGAGCAAGGAAAAGCTAAACTACTGACTCAATATGTACATAATCTGTGGCTTCCAGCCTTCGCAGTCCAGAAAACTTGGAGGGAGAAAACTCTCTAGTTGTGGAAAGGCCCTATGTCACAAGGGAAATAGCCCAGATCTGTCGGGTAATAACTCAGCTACTGCAGAAATACTTTATACGGTTCTGCATTCTCAAGCAGAGTGTGGACCAGACTCAGCTGACGAAGCCCAATCTATCTGTCAACTTACTTGTGTTTAGACATTTCAAACAAGGACGAGTCTTCAAGGAGTTTTTCTCCGAGGCAGATTCTCCCCTCCAGGATGCCCTTGTTATGTAGTGGACAGATGAAGACAAACACAGCCAGTAAAAGAAAGATGGCACTGTACTGCAGAGGGCAAATGCTGACCTCCCTTCTTTTACAAGCTCTGATCACCAACATGATGGGTGATCAGTCTTCATCTCGTCTCTGGCTGCAGCACAGCACTCTGACCAGTTCAGCAGTGTGTACACTCATGTATCCCTGGCCACACTGAGTTGACACTTGACAGTATTCTGCAGGTTACAGGTTAGCTCCATGAGTCGGTTGAAAATCCAATAGAGCAGGACAGCTCATAATGTTAGCCTACAGTACTTTTTTTTCCTGAAAAATAATAAAGTATGAAATGCTCCTTGGCCTGGATGTAACCCTGGATTACTACTCTAGGTATAAGGTTGTTAGCCAGGCATGCTAACATGTACAGATTATACTGTATTAGAAAAGCTAAACTGTTTAATTATTTTTTCTCTTGTGTCTTTAACTTTGGAAAGGCTTAAGAAAACTGACCAACTCCCAAACCAACTGTTTTAACATGATTGGACAGCTGTTGTTCAGGGAAGTCAATCAAACATATGTGAATCTGGAAAGCTGTACTCATTTTCAAATCTATGCTGAAACTAAACCTCTAAATCACCACATCGTCTTTCATTCGGAGATGTCCCCCATCCTCTCCTGTCCCTCGGCTGTCTCACACACACAGTTTAGTTTTAAATTACTGTCAACTCAACATCTTTGTGTTTTTGACAGCTTCTCAGATTACTAAGAAATCAACCAGTTCTCTGAAGCTCAACAATTAGATGGTTTATTGATTATTCAATTGATACAAATTTACTTTTTTTATTATAAATGATTAAAAACTATAATTTGATCTTTTATTTAATCAAAAGATGTAAAAACTAAAAACACTGAACTCAGCTTCTTGAATGTGAAGATTTCCAATGTTCTTATTTTCAACAATTTGTCATTATTGATTATTGATTGTCAGCATTTTAAATTGATTAATCAATTCAGATATTTCTTTGGACTATTTGTTAAACTGCACAGTCGAGCGTCAGATGCATTAACGTTTAGGAGCAGTCAAAATCCATATTGAATTTGAATTTATTACCACTGATGCACACAGTTAACAAGTGAATACAATCAGAATTTATATGATACAAATATGGACCCTGTCTTGTACTGTGGAGCTGATTGATTGATTGATTGATTGAACTGATGAAATCAATCACTGAATAAGTTGCAGCTCTAAAAACAAAGTCCCCCGACTATACACTTACTGCTTTTTCAAGACAGCAACCAAATAAGCACATCAACAATTCTTCAACTGAAAACACAAATAAAGACTTAAAGCCACTTTAAAGAAGCAGACAATGAAAACAGATGCTCATGTCTGGGATTTTCTTTATTAAAAGTGCAGTTACATATTTCACCTTTTCAGCTCAGGAGGTGGAGAAGAAAACAAAGATAGAAAACTGAAACAATGCAGTAATTTTAACACACAGCATGAAAAAGATATTCCACAAAACATACTATAGATGTTTTCACATGGACAAGTGTACGGGACATGCACCCACACATCATTCTGAAAAACCCAAGAAGAGCTCAAGTTTTGAATTTCATGCCACGTGTTAAAAAGGATTCATTTGGATAACCTCTGCAGCGTGGCTAAAGGTAAAGACAGATGTTGGAATGTTTTATAGAGCCAGGCTGTGACAGAGTCCAGCCTGACAGATGAAAGTTGTATGCACAACACATACCACAGGGTGTGGCGCCCTCTTGTGGTTGTGCATCAGTTTACAGATTGCACTTGTTCTGCAAGGACAAATGTGAAAGCTTCACCCAAGCTTCTGAAGCTTAAAGCAACGAGCGAGTGAGATGCAATATGGGTCCAGCTCAACAAACTTAAACATCAACACAACGACCAATGAGAGGACGTCATAGTGCCGCCTGTCATGAATGACATCAAAGGAATCTAACACCACTGACACTGTGACATTAAAGGAAAATAATTATTTGTCAGTTTGCTTTAATGTCAGTGTCACTAATAGATTCTATTAGGGATAGCACCACCTACTGCCAAAAGCAGGTAAGCCTCGTTTTAAAACTCGTTTTAATTCAAATATTACATTCACATTTCTGTAAAGTTTAGTGAAGTAATTCAGGGTAATTATGAGTTGTTTATTGAAGTTGTTTATAGGAAGTTTATCCCTCAGAGTGGTTGAAATGTGATGGTCTGAATGGTCTGCAGCAATGATGAGAGTTCAGAGAAATCTGTGGTGCTGGTCCTTTTGTTTAGTTATTTTTCTCTGCTGATTAAACACCGGGGGGGCTCACTGTGAGAGATGTGTTGGCCAAATGGTGAAGTCGTCTGAAAAACTGAACTTGTGTCTTAATGTCTTCTGTGTTTCTCTCCCTTCTTATCTACAGTTTTTCCAGAGGTTTCTGATACAGACTACGAGGCGTACCATCCCGACAAACATGTCCTCCATACAGCCTGGCTCACAGACTCCTACAGCCTTCTACCCCACTAATCAGCCAATCATGATGGCCATGGCACCCATGCCTTTCCCTTCCCTGCAGGCTGCACAGTACTACATCCCACAGGTGAAAGAAACACACTGACCTGGTTTCAGTTGATGTTGTTTGCTCTCATTCAGGGGTAGGGGAACCTTTTTTCCTATCAAGGGCCATTTCAATATTTATAACATCCTTCAAGGGCCATGCTAAATTATTGATCACAAATCACACTAGCCTTTCTAATGTAATGGCTGGCATTGCCTGCTCTGATGTCAGGTGATGGTGATGGCGACGCTACTTGCAGCTAGTTTTCCAGGTTCGTGTGAGTTTGTTGAGAGGAACTGTGTCTTTGCGAGTCAGTTTTTAAAAGAGCAGCTCACATTAGTAGGCTGGCTCAAACAGAAACACTAACTTCAGTGTATGTCTCCTCAGAATAAGAAAATCCTCAGGCGGAACATATAATTTATCGAGCTTGGGCGGAGGGAGGTTGTTTTACCTATTTTGGAGCTCATCAATGTTTTGCACCTGAGTTTATGTTGTCAGACTCATGAGCTGGTTCCACATTCAACAGCTCAACAAATATTCTCCTGAAGGAGTTTTTCACACTCTCCAGCATATTTACATGTCATAGCAGACTCTTCCTCTTGCAGGGTAGGAATTTGCAGTATTTGCACACAATGAACAATTTTACACAATGCTCTGCAGTGGCAACAAGGCACTCCCCTATTCTCCTTCTGAATGACAGTGTGTTCTGTTTCATGTTGCATTATGAGGTATTGAGTGTGGACTGATGAGGATTTTAGGTGTAACAACACAAAATGTGAAATGGTGTGAATACAGTGTAATTACACACATAGTCAGAATGTAACATACATGTTAACTGTAGGATTTAAAACTATTTATATGCTTGACTAAAAAGGCACTCAGAGACCTCATACGTCCGCCACGGCTGATTGGCCATTTTCATTCACAAAATCTGGATCAGTATCTGGATCCACACTAGATTTCACCTGTTTATCGATATTACCACTCTACACATGCATCATTTTTCTATAAAGATCCTTTGAAAGGGAAACCGTTACAGTAAAACAGTGAAAACATAACCTCCTTTGTGGAGGAACTAATCAGCCATCTGGAAAAGTTGGGTGTGGAAAGTACGGAAATTTGAAACTGAAAATGTTTGGGACATCTGCAATTCATTTATCATTATTTTTATGTATATATCCTTGTTAATAGTTGAATGTGTGGGAAATGTGCTAAAATTAAATCTGTAAAATAAAACTGGAATGTTAAAAGATAAAATCATACCACTGATTGTAAAGGTGCACCATTTTTGTACAATGTTTGTATTTCCCTCGCTGATTATTTTTTGATAATAGGTTTCTCCTTGTCCTCTTTACTTGCAGTATCACCACAGTCAACCCTATGTGGGACCTCCTCAGCAGTATTCTGTTCAGCCCCCAGGGTCTGGCACCTTCTATACTGGTCCTGGGCAAGGGGAGTACCCTGCCCCATACCGTGAGTCATTAATCCAACACAGATACACATCCTGCACTATTCCCACATCACATTTTAAAAAATAGTTCACCTCACAGTAGCAGAAATACACACTACCTGTCAGCCATATGTGCCACCAGAGCAGAGAGCCTGTCTGTGTTTTACTATAATATCTTTTCTTTTCTCTGAAACTCATTCAGATCCCCTCAGGTACAACCCACTTGTCTCGCCCTTTGTCCCTGCTCCCGTTCCCACAGCTAGCCCACCTTACTACCCAGGACAGACTGTGTACCCCCCATCACCCCCCATCATAGTGCCTACACCACAGCAACCTCCACCAGCCAAGCATGAGAAGAACACAGTGAGTATCTTAGGAGTTCCTGTTGGCCGCTCCAGGAACTACATCCCTGAGTTCAGTTCAGTTCAGTTGTTGACTCGAGTCGAGTTGAATAGATTTGAATTGAGGTCATTTGAGTCAAGTGGTTCAATGGTTTAGTCGAATAGATTTAGTTTCAGTTTAGTTTAACTTTAAGATTTAATTGCTACAATATGTAATGATTATAATGCACAAACTACATTTTCTTACACAAAGCCATAGAATGATTTATTGTTTTGCTTATAATGTCGGCTGATAAGAGCCTTTCATAGACGTATCAGCGTATGATTGTGAAAAGTTTTATTTTACAGAATGAAATATGTAGAAAAGATAATCCATGCTTATATTTCATAGTTTATATTTTTCTTCAAGTTCTATATATTTTCTTGTATTTATGTCTTCTTTTAATTTATAGTTCGTATCCATGTTAAATGGATTTGATGCATCATGCCCCCGTATCAGTTTGTAGCAGTGTGTAACACAGCTGACGGCTCACACACACTTGTGGCAGACTACCTGTCTTTCAAAGACGTGGGTGCTTTAGTGAGGTTTGTTTTTTGTGTCATTGTCCTCCCAGATCCGTATCCAGCACCCCAATCAGGGTGGCAGGGACATCACAGAGGAGATCATGGCAGGGGGTTCAGGTCAACCATCCTCTACCCTCACCCCACCAAAGGTGAGTCTCTCTCTCTCTCTCTCTCTCTCTCTCTCTCTCTCTCTCTCTCTCACACTTGCGCTTGCGCTTGCCCAATCTCTCACCCGCAGTAGTGTAGAGTTAGCGGCAGCTCATCAGCCTGGATCTTTAGCCGAGGGGTGGAGAGATGTCTTGTGTTGCCTGGTAGCAGTGTGAGCGCTCCGCTCTAATCCTTTTTGCGCTCCACCATGTGTGTGACAGACAGGGCACAGCGCCTGTGTCATTTACACGTCTCACTTTCTCATAAGAAGATCACCATGACTCTGAGTCCAAACTGTTACATGTCTGTTGGCTGTCGCTCAGGACATGTTTACATTATCTAATTAAAGACTTACTGATTTGGAAAATAACAAAAAGACTAATTGTTACCATCATTACACACTATATATTTTTTGGGACGTGTAGGTTGAGGCCATGACTTGTGAAAAAACACTTTTCACTTTATTTTCCATATAGCTGTATGTTAAATTCAATGTACTGTCTTTCATTTTATACTTTCATCCTTCCTGTCACTGTTTCTTATCACTCGCTGTCTCTTACAGTAGATTTCCTATGTACTGTGTGTATGCTCCTTCTACAGAATCCACTCAGGTCCGCCATTCCCATTCACTTCTCTCCTTTAAACCTGCAGTGTGGCTCTTTTGTCTCCCCCTGGCAGTGAGAGTAATTACACAAACACTGGCAACATGTGCTGACGACATATGCTTCGTATGTCTCCTTGCCACCAATTGATTTATTTCTTAGACTGCCGCCAGGTTTCTTTAGTTTTATTTATTTTTTGCCCAACAATCACAAAGCTCGCCATTAAACTTAATTAAACATTAGAGTCTCAACTGATTCAAACATGTTCTATAGAAGCCATTGCAGCTGCAGTCTTTACAGCAGCTACAGTTTTATCTTCTACATCGTGAGTGCTCTGTGATCCACGAGAAAAGGCCACATTGCTGCTTGATGAACACAGCCGTGTCACGTGTCACACTTTTAGTACAACTGAAAGGTTGGCTGAGCAGCTCGGGCACAAAAAGAGGTTTTTGCAGCCATTCAGCAGCTTTTATTTTTTAACAGCTGTGGAGTCTGGTGCAGCATTTGTTGAGCTTATCAGAAAATCATCGGAGTTACTCTGAATTAAACGCTGAAACATCAATGGCCATAAAAACCAAAGCACCAAAGTATCTGAACAGGGTTGTGCTCCCTACTTTGTAGATGGTATTTATCTAATTCATGTTTTTTAAATTCAAATATTACATCCACATATCTGTAAAGTTTAGTGAAGTAATTCAGAGTAATTATGAGTTGTTTATTGAAGCATAAAAGGACATTTAAAGGGCTGCATATCTGCCTGAAAATCATTAGGCAGTTTATCCCTCAGAGTGGTTGAAATGTGATGGTCTGAATGGTCTGCAGCAATGATGAGAGTTCAGAGAAATCTGTGGTGCTGGTCCTTTTGTTTAGTTCTTTTTCGCTGCTGATTATACACCGGGGGGGGCTCACTGTGAGAGATGTGTTGGCCAAATGGTGAAGTCGTCTGAAAAACTGAACTTGTTTGTACTTTGGATTAAAGCATGGCAGCCTGCAGAAATGAGTCGGCTGCCTCTGGGATCGTACTTAATGTCTTCTGTGTTTCTCTCCCTTCTTACCTACAGTTTTTCCAGAGGTTTCTGATGAAGACTAAGAGGCGTACCATCCCGACGAGCACGCCCTCCATACAGCCTGGCTCACAGACTCCTACAGCCGTCTACCCCACTAATCAGCCAATCATGAGGGCCATGGCACCCGTGCCTTTCCCTTCCCCGCAGGCTGCACAGTACTACATCCCACAGGTGAAAGAAACACACTGACCTGGTTTCAGTTGATGTTGTTTGCTCTCATTCAGGGGTAGGGGAACCTTTTTTCCTATCAAGGGCCATTTCAATATTTATAACATCCTTCAAGGGCCATGCTAAATTATTGATCACAATTCACACTAGCCTTTCTAATGTAATGGCTGGCACTGCCTGCTCTGATGTCAGGTGATAGTGATGGCGACGCTACTTGCAGCTAGTTTTCATTCATTCATTTATCATTATTTTTACGTATATATCCTTGTTAATAGTTGAATGTGTGGGAAATGTGCTAAAATTAAATCTGTAAAATAAAACTGGAATGTTAAAAGATAAAATCATACCACTGATTGTAAAAGTGCACCATTTTTGTACAATGTTTGTATTTCCCTCGCTGATTATTTTTTGATAATAGGTTTCTCCTTGTCCTCTTTCCTTGCAGTATCACCACAGTCAACCCTATGTGGGACCTCCTCAGCAGTATTCTGTTCAGCCCCCAGGGTCTGGCACCTTCTATACTGGTCCTGGGCCAGGGGAGTACCCTGCCCCATATCGTGAGTCATTATACACACTAATACACACTACCTATCAGCCACATGTGCCACCAGATGGTCCGCCATTCCCATTCACTTCTCTCCTTTAAACCTGCAGTATGGCTCTTTTGTCTCCCCCTGGCAGTGAGAGTAATTACACAAACACTCGCAACCTCCACAAAAATGTTGACGTAAAACATTTTTTTCCCCTGTCTGGCTTGTTGAGCTTGAAGCTGTCACAGTCACAAAATGTCACAGATTTTTAACAGATTTATATTTTTTATTACATTACATATATGTGAAGAACTATTGAGTATAGTTTGTGATACAAATATTACCTTTTGCTGATTGAATTCTGAAGACATGTATTCATCTGTACTTTTCCTTCTTCCAGATGATGCGCCAAAACTGCAGCCAGTTGTCCAGAAGTCTTCCTCACCTGGGCTTGTGCAGCCTGAAGCCCCCGTGGAGACACCGGAGGCCAACACACCTGAAACTGAGCCCACTCCTCCCGCAAGTGAACCGGAGCTTCCCCTCCCCGCCTCGCTCAGCACCCCTGTCAATCTCCCACTTACAGCGGCCAACTCGAGTGAAGGGTCAGCCTCTTCTCACTTGTCCTCAGTCGGGGAGCAGAAACCCTCTTTGGCGCCACCTCAGCCTCCCAACACAGACAAGCCTCTCTTAGACGCCCCAAGAACTCTGGCTGCCTTGTCTGTAGCAGCCCCCAAGGGTTTGAACGGCCTTGCTGAGTCCGGGACTGAGCTGGAGACAGCGGCCCATGAGCCTTCTCTTATGCCCCCTGCTGTACTCCAGCCCCAGGCCTCTAGTCCTGCTTACCGAGAAGCCTCCTCTGAAACTTTGCCTTCTGACATGAGGCCACAGATTCCCATTGCTGCTGTGCTGGCCCCTATGGCTCCTGTGGCTGTGGTGCCAGTTACCCTGAGCTCGAGCCCTGCCCCAGCTTTGCCCATCATGCTTCCCCCTGGCCTTCTGCCTCTAGTGCAGGCCACGACAGAGGCTGACGAGCCGAGCAAATCCATAGACACTAAAGACCTTGTACCCGGAGCAGGGACGGAGGCACAAGGTGGCATTACTGACAGCAAGACAGAGTCCCAGCATCAAGCACTCATCAGGAATAGCCCCACAACAGGTAATTTAATTTGTTGCATTTCAGGAACTGTAAAATTCACACATAACTCTCAGTTACCAATAAATGTATTCTGCTCTTTGGGATTTCTTTTGGTGACAGGGCAGTCGGCATGAGAGATAATTTTATGAGTCTGCTACTTTCATAAATTTATTTGCCAGACACAAACATACGCTATGTTCAGAACAAATGCTTTGTTTACTTGTCGTAAAAATACTCCACCAAGTTGTGAGTGACTGAAAGTACTTGGGGTCACAGTAGGAAGTTGGTTAGCTCAGATTCTGCTGCAGAGAAATAAGAAGGAGTGCAACTCTTAACAATCTAACCAAGGCAGTTTTAATCCCAGAGCTTTTAACATGATATGAGAAACATTTCTCATATTAAAGGAGATATGACCAGTCAAAGTCAGAGTAACCCCCCTAAAAAGTTAACTTGGTTTGCCCATATCTCCATTAATTAGGATCTGTGACATGTCAAATTTCAAATTTAGAAATGTAACGTTAGACCCTCTAGAATGGGTTGAATATTATTTTACTGCTGTGTCATTGCCTCCTATCGCAGACAATGTCATCTTTGGAGCAGCAAAGTTTTTCCCAGAACTCGCTGCACACTGAACGCTTTCACTTTCGGTTCACTTACAAAGTGTGATGTCAGCAGGGCTCTCTGAACTTAGGTTGAACCTTTCTAGTACGTTATGTTATCTGTCTTCCTGTTGACGTAAATTTTTTTCCCCTGTCTGGCTTGTTGAACTTGAAGCTGTCACAGTCACAAAATGTCACAGATTTTAAACAGATTGTCTTTTTTATTACATTACATATATGTGAAGAACTATTGAGTATAGTTTGTGATACAAACATTACCTTTTGCTGATTGAATTCTGAAGACATGTATTCATCTGTACTTTTCCTTCTTCCAGATGATGCGCCAAAACTCCAGCCAGTTGTCCAGAAGTCTTCCTCACCTGGGCTTGTGCAGCCTGAAGCCCCCGTGGAGACACCGGAGGCCAACACACCTGAAACTGAGCCCACTCCTCCCGCAAGTGAACCGGAGCTTCCCCTCCCCGCCTCGCTCAGCACCCCTGTCAATCTCCCACTTACAGCGGCCAACTCGAGTGACCGTCCCTCAGCCAGGGAGTCAGCCTCTTCTCACTTGTCCTCCGTCGGGGAGCAGAAACCCTCTTTGGCGCCACCTCAGCCTCCCAACACAGACAAGCCTCTCTTAGACGCCCCAAGAACTCTGGCTGCCTTGTCTGTAGCAGCCCCCAAGGCTTTGAACGGCCTTGCCGAGTCCGGGACTGAACTGGAGACAGCGGCCCATGAGCCTTCTCTTATGCCCCCTGCTGCACTCCAGCCCCAGGCCTCTAGTCCTGCTTACCGAGAAGCCTCCTCTGAAACTTTGCCTTCTGACATGAGGCCACAGGTTCCCATTGCTGCTGCGCTGGCCCCTATGGCTCCTGTGGCTGTGGTGCCAGTTACCCTGAGCTCGAGCCCTGCCCCAGCTTTGCCCATCATGCTTCCCCGTGGCCTTCTGCCTCTAGTGCAGGCCACGACAGAGGCTGACGAGCCGAGCAAATCCATAGACACTAAAGACCTGGTACCCGGAGCAGGGACGGAGGCACAAGGTGGCATTACTGACAGCAAGACAGAGTCCCAGCATCAAGCACTCATCAGGAATAGCCCCACAACAGGTATTTTAATTTGTTGAATTTCAGGAACTGTAAAATTCACACATAACTCGTGCTTGTGCTTGTAGCTGTTGGTTTTACGTTGGTCTGAGATGAAAGAGTTTTAAATCATCAAGGCAATGAAGACATAACAACGTAACCATAAAGCATTTTATATCTGTTTTATGTGTAGAACCGGTTGTAAGGTTTCACTATACAGACATTTTTCTTGTCATCGCTGCCTTTTTGGACACAAATTTCACTTCTAAATCCATTGTGGTTTTGCTGTTTACTGACTAACTGCATGTTCCTGCTTCTGTGTTGTCCTGCAGTAAATCAGACGGCTTCTGCGATACCAAAGACCTGGAGGAAACCAAATGAAGGGATCTCTGCTGGAGACGCACCTCAAAAGGAGGATGAGGTAAAAATAAAGACTGGATGAAAAGAGGGGAAGAGGCTTGTAGCTGTGGGAGAATTTTCATACTGACAAATAGGAGGTTTTACAGGCTGTTACATGGCTTCTTGTCTACACAGAACAAACACTATAAAGTTAGTGTACCTAGAGCTGAGCTGCCAAGATGGTTATGTATTTGTCTGCGTTTGTTTGTTCGATGGTTTGCAGGATTACACTAAATTGCAAAAATATATTTTAGAGAGGTGCGGAATGAACCATGAGAAAAAAAATCCTGGATCTGTCCTCTGATCTGCACCACAATGATGAATTCTTCCATTTTCTTTGATTTTCTTAGAGAATAATTCATGGATCTTATGAAAAACTAAATCGGGCATGTTTAGGCGACTGATATTTACGAGTGTGTGCAATTTTGTGTAGATCCAAATACAAATGCGGATCTAGTGTTTTCATAAGTGGACTGTTGGACCTAATTTCATAGATAACATTTCACAGATAATAGACAAGACCAGACAAACAGTTGCTAAGAAAATAATTAACAGGTTATAGTCTATAATGAAAATAATGGTTTAATGTTAGACTAAACTAAACTTAAAATAGCCCTCCACATTGTAGAGAGAAAAACATTTAAGTCCATACACAAAAACAGACTTACCTTTGGATACCTGACAGGGATTACTGTAAAATAGTTGTCTTTGCACTTTAAATCCCCCTCAAGACATAGTACTATATGACAGCAGCCGTTGAGCTGTTGGGAATTTATTATCTTGCGAATTGATTGAAAAAAAAAAAAAAAGTTTACTGACAAATAATGAGGGGTCTGAAAACTGAATCTTGCCTCCTTGACAGGACAAGCCAATGTCAGTGGATCAACCTGCTGGAGACCAGGCCCTGCAGGCAGCTCCATTGAGCAACAGCCCTGTGCCCCTAGCAACAGTCTTCACATCCACCCCTGCTCCCGCCAGCAGCCCAGAGGCTGACGGAAAGCTCGCCGCCCCAGAAGAGAACGGTGAGGCTGAGATGGAGCCCATGAGGAACGGAGCCGGCCACACCTCAGAGACGGAGAGCAGCGACAGCGGAGCCACCCCTGGGGACAAGGAGAATTCCACAGGAGCTCCACAGGATATAGAAGGTAAAGACGGACCATATTCTCTGGACAGTTTGAAGTTACCATATGCAGAACTTGTATTTTTTTCTATTTATTTTCTATTTCTGCCTTTTGGAGATGCCAGTGTGTAAAGCTACTATATTTACTCTTTCTCTTGGTTGTCCAGACCTGGCTGATCCCAGTGGGACGCGTCAGTATGACAGGGCCTTCCTGTTGGACTTCCAGTTCACGCCTGCCTGCACACAGAAGACTGAGGGACACCCTGTACTCCCTGGCGTGGTGCTAGACCAGGTATGTTATAGATTCATAGATCCATTATTTTTGCCCACTACTATTGGGGGGTTCATTGCTCCCCCTGCTGTTCAGCTCATTGTGTGTGTGTCTGTGTCTGTGTGTTGCAGATGAACCAAAACAAGTTGCCATCTCGAGTCGTGGATTCTCGGGTGATTTCGAGAGGACCTGATTTCACACCTGCCTCTGCAGATTTTGGCAGACAGAAGAAGAAAGGACGAGGCGCTCCAGTAAGTAACTAACAAACAAACACACTCCTCCACTTTCTAGCTTCTGTTTCAGTCAACACTTGATAACATGCTGCTTTTAAGTAGAGGATGTTTTCTGAATTTATATAATTCTGTTAGAGGTCGTGATCTGATACCACTGGAGGAATTTAGTTTCTTCTGATGGTTAATTCAACACAGAAAAACTCTTGAGATATCTAAGTAGGGTTTTCTTTTGCATGGGTCAAAATCAGATTGATCAGAAAGAATATTTTAGGGAAAATAGGCCTATTCATTATCTTCACAAGAGTCAGGCGAGAAGATTGATTAGACTTATCCAGCATCTTTTCGTCAAATACAAGGCGAGAGCTTCGCTGGGCTCAAAGAATGGAAGCAGATACTGGAAGGCAGAACTTTTGAACTTAGGATAGAGCCAGGCTGAGTTCTTACCCCTCAGACCAGCTGCTCCTAACTTTCAGCATGCCAGTGTATGAGAGGATCAACTAAATGATATTTCTGTTGCCTTACTTATGAAACTCACACAAACTTAAACACTGGAATTGAAAATCCGTTGTTTTGGCTAATTTAAAATATATTAAGTCATAGTAATAATACGTTTTTTCCTTTCTTCCTGTTAGAAAAGGCTTATAAACATTGGGGTGCGGGGACCACCACCCAGGAGGATCATCAACCTGTTTATGCTCGACAATGTTCAGCTGAAGAAATCGAAGAATGCCTGGAAACCAAGCATGAAGAGGAAAAGCCTCCCAGCGGAATTAGAGTCACAGAGAACACAGGTACGACCAAATATACAAAAACTGAAATCCACAAGCTGAGCTGAGCTGAGCTGCCAAGATGGTTATGTTTTTGTCTGCGTTTGTTTGTTCGATGGTTTGCAGGATTACACTAAATTGCAAAAATATATTTTAGAGAGGTGGGGAATGAACCATGAGAAAAGAAATCCTGGATCTGTCCTCTAATCTGCACCACATTGGTGAATTCTTCCATTTTCTTTGATTTTCTTAGAGAATAATTCATGGATCTTATGAAAAACTAAATCGGGCATGTTTAGGCGACTGATATTTACGAGTGTGTGCAATTTTGTGTAGATCCAAATACAAATGCGGATCTAGTGTTTTCATAAGGGGACTGTTGGACCTAATTTCATAGATAACATTTCACAGATAATAGACAAGACCAGACAAACAGTTACTAAGAAAATAATTAACAGGTTATAGTCTATAATGAAAATAATGGTTTAATGTTAGACTAAACTAAACTTAAAATAGCCCTCCACATTGTAGAGAGAAAAACATTTAAGTCCATACACGAAAACAGACTTACCTTTGGATACCTGACAGGGATTACTGTAAAATAGTTGTCTTTGCACTTTAAATCCCCCTCAAGACATAGTACTATATGACAGCAGCCGTTGAGCTGTTGGGAATTTATTATCTTGCGAATTGATTGAAAAAAAAAAAAAGTTTACTGACAAATAATGAGGGGTCTGAAAACTGAATCTTGCCTCCTTGACAGGACAAGCCAATGTCAGTGGATCAACCTGCTGGAGACCAGGCCCTGCAGGCAGCTCCATTGAGCAACAGCCCTGTGCCCCTAGCCACAGTCTTCACATCCACCCCTGCTCCCGCCAGCAGCCCAGAGGCTGACGGAAAGCTCGCCGCCCCGGAAGAGAACGGTGAGGCTGAGATGGAGCCCATCTGGAACGGCGCCGGCCACACCTCAGAGACGGAGAGCAGCGACAGCGGAGCCACCCCTGGGGACAAGGAGAATTCCACAGGAGCTCCACAGGATATAGAAGGTAAAGACGGACCATATTCTCTGGACAGTTTGAAGTTACCATATGCAGAACTTGTATTTATTTCTATTTATTTTCTATTTCTGCCTTTTGGAGATGCCAGTGTGTAAAGCTACTATATTTACTCTTTCTCTTGGTTGTCCAGACCTGGCTGATCCCAGTGGGACGCGTCAGTATGACAGGGCCCTCCTGTTGGACTTCCAGTTCACGCCTGCCTGCACACAGAAGCCTGAGGGACACCCTGTAATCCCTGGCGTGGTGCTAGACCAGGTATGTTATAGATTCATAGATCCATTATTTTTGCCCACTACTATTGGGGGGTTCATTGCTCCCCCTGCTGTTCAGCTCATTGTGTGTGTGTCTGTGTCTGTGTGTTGCAGATGAACCAAAACAAGTTGCCATCTCGAGTCGTGGATTCTCGGGTGATTTCGAGAGGACCTGATTTCAAACCTGCCTCTGCAGATTTTGGCAGACAGAAGAAGAAAGGACGAGGCGCTCCAGTAAGTAACTAACAAACAAACACACTCCTCCACTTTCTAGCTTCTGTTTCAGTCAACACTTGATAACATGCTGCTTTTAAGTAGAGGATGTTTTCTGAATTTATATAATTCTGTTAGAGGTCGTGATCTGATACCACTGGAGGAATTTAGTTTCTTCTGATGGTTAATTCAACACAGAAAAACTCTTGAGATATCTAAGTAGGGTTTTCTTTTGCATGGGTCAAAATCAGATTGATCAGAAAGAATATTTTAGGGAAAATAGGCCTATTCATTATCTTCACAAGAGTCAGGCGAGAAGATTGATTAGACTTATCCAGCATCTTTTCGTCAAATACAAGGCGAGAGCTTCGCTGGGCTCAAAGAATGGAAGCAGATACTGGAAGGCAGAACTTTTGAACTTAGGATAGAGCCAGGCTGAGTTCTTACCCCTCAGACCAGCTGCTCCTAACTTTCAGCATGGCAGTGTATGAGAGGATCACCTAAATGATATTCCTGTTGCCTTACTTATGAAACTCACACAAACTTAAACACTGGAATTGAAAATCCGTTATTTTGGCTAATTTAAAATATATTAAGTCATAGTAATAATACGGTTTTTCCTTTCTTCCTGTTAGAAAAGGCTTATAAACATTGGGGTGCGGGGACCACCACCCAGGAGGATCATCAACCTGTTTATGCTCGACAATGTTCAGCTGAAGAAATCGAAGAATGCCTGGAAACCAAGCATGAAGAGGAAAAGCCTCCCAGCGGAATTAGAGTCACAGAGAACACAGGTACGACCAAATATACAAAAACTGAAATCCACAAAGCAGTGGGCACATGTAGAAATTACATATACAGACTCATTTTTATAATTAATGATAAAGTCTACGTGATTGAAGATAGTATTGGAAGTATTGGAAATTCCAGTAAAAATAGTGTATATATCTGTAAATATTGGAAAAGCATTGTGAGTATTTAGTTTCTGTATTACTAGTAGCTTTACAACAGGATTAGTTTTTCATGAGAAGCGAGAGATTGGTCTTTGTGCTTGATGACCTCACAGTTTAAGTACCTGTTATGACCTATTCCCCTCAGGACCTGTTCACGAATGTCCGCAGTATCCTGAACAAGCTGACGCCTGAGAACTTCAACCAGCTGATGAAGCAGGTGACGGACTGGACCATCGACACGGAGGAGCGGCTCAAAGGAGTCGTTGACCTGGTGTTTGAAAAAGCCATCGACGAGGCCAGCTTCTCGGGGGCCTACGGGAAAATGTGCCGCTGCCTCGCCACGGTAAGCAGGTCGCTTAGTTGAGCAGAGAAGTGTGTCGACTTTGGAACGAGAGGCTTGTGTTTTTTAATGTTAATTGTTTAAATTGGATTTGGAGAAGTAGATAAATATTGCTCTTTCGTAAACTGTGGCGCATTCATCAGATGCAAAAAGATTATGGAGGAATTAAGTGATCTTTTAACCATCTATTGGAGGTGTGTGCACACAGTGTCTCAATATGCAGTCAACAACTTGCTAAATGTTTAAGCAGCAAATGGATCAATCGGTTCACATTCAGCTCTGCCTTGATGCAGAATAATGCTGTGAAAAGCAACACAATTCAGTACAGTGTGATGATGTAGTTCTATTGTTTTGATGCCTCTAGTGTCTACACCAGACGACACACTATTCATGAAGGAGCTTGAAAATCAGTCACAAATAATCCTTTATAACACAATTTATTAAACGTGCATATTCTCAATTATACTCTATTTACACAAGAGTTCTAGAGAAACTATTACATTTTCTGTCTGCCATCATTTGATAACCATAACCTTACATATATTAATTAATATCAAATTAATCCAGGTATGAACATGTTAATTTGTTGATCTATTAAAAAAAATGTTAAACCCGCAGAAAACTTTTTTAAGAGTTAGTTAATTACTTATTTTGTCTTAATTCTTGTGTTCTCTACTAAATTCATTCCACTTACTGTTCATGTGCAGCTCAAAGTGCCCACAACTGACAAACCCAACAACACAGTGAACTTTCACAAGCTGCTGCTAAACCGCTGTCAGAAGGAGTTTGAGAAAGACAAGGTGGACGATGTGGCGTTTGAGAGGAAGCAGAAGGAGCTGGACTCTGCTGCATCGGTAAGTGTGACGCCGGATCTTTTCCGAAACGTCTTTAGTTTCTGTTTCAACTCTGTTCAAGAGGTTTGTTTCCTTGGTCCCATTAGACGGAGCGTGACCGTCTTCAGGTAGAGCTGCAGGAGGCCAAGGACATTGCCCGGCGGCGTTCCATCGGCAACATCAAGTTCATCTCCGAACTCTTCAAGCTCAAGATGTTATCGGAGGCCATCATGCATGACTGCGTGGTCAAGCTGCTGATGAACCCCGACCAAGAGTCTTTGGAGTGTCTGTGCCAACTGCTCACCACCATCGGCAAGGACCTTGACTTTGAGAAAGCCAAGGTGAGCTGGTGGTAGTTAATTTTTACATAAATCTTAAATTTCTTTTATTATGGTCTTAGAAAGGTCTGAAGGGCTACAGATTGAAAAGGCTACAGATTGAAAGCTTCGAATATAATCTACAGGATAATATGCAGAAAACCTTCTGACCACGGAAACCTAAATAAACTCCATAACTTCATTCTGCTGCATTTTCCCTGTTTAGCTTCCTACTGAAATTTATTTTTGTTGTATTTTTACGTTTTCTATATTTTTCGGTACATTAAATCTCACAGAATGTGTTAATAAATCATTCAACTTGTCCTTCAGAGGAGTTTCATCCTGTTTAATGTGGTCGTTTCCTGAGCACGGAAGCTTTAATGTTGGACGGTTACAGTGAATTGCATCCGTTCGTTTCTGACTATTACGGTTTTCATGCTGCTGTTGATGAAATGTTCCGGTTTTATCTCGGGCGGTCAGGACTGTTCCAAGAAATAAACTGGACAATTGGTCAACTCTGTAGAATAATAATCCCTGCAACCTGCTGTCTGGAAGATTGAATGGAGACATGCTGAACATGACCTTCATGTCTCAAATTAACCATCTCTCTCCCTCTGTGTCTCACCAGCCTCAGATGGATCATTATTTCAACTACTTGAAAAAAATCGTCAAACACAGCAAGACGTCGTATCCGATACGGTTCATGTTACAGGACATCATAGACCTGAGATTGGTGAGTGGGTCTTTGGCATTTTTCTTTCATTTGCACAATTGTAAAGAATCCGACATTCAAATTCTTCAAAGTAAGATGGATTTTTCACTGATCTGTCGGATGACCTGGAACATGATACTGGATATTCTGCTCATATTCTGCTCAATGAATATCTACTTGTTAAGGAATTTTAACACTTTTTAGAAGGACTGATATAGATATATATATATATATAGATTATGGCATAGAAATGTGTAGGGTCATGATATGTTACAGTTTAAATATAAATCAAACCGAACTTTTTTATGTAAACATAAATGCAGGTTTTTTACATTGTTTGTTCTGTAAATTTAAGTTTTCATATCAGCAAACATAAACGCAGATACAAATATGTCAGTGAAAGGGTGAAATCGTCAGATTTTTATTGGCTCTAGGCCAAACTGTATAAACCATCACAAACACAGCAGGAAAAAACCCTCTTAGGAATATGTCACTCCGAAAAAATCATTCTTCCTCACAAATGTATAATGACGAAAATCCCTGTTAAGTACTTGCAAGCTTGATATGAGCCTGGGATGGTGATAAAAAAGCTCCTACCACCAGTTAATGAGTCCGTTCTGATGGATTTTCCTCTTGAGACAATATCTCATCAAACACAGCAAACTCAGATGAATGTGTCGTCTTTCCTCACATCGATGTAATGAACATAATTACTGCAAAATAGGCAGCTGTTAACTGTAATTTCTATTGCCCAACATTTGCCTCAAAGCACACAGTCTGTATATCACACGACAGCCTCTATCCTTAGGCCCTCAGTACGGAAAAGGGAAAATTCCATAGAAACATTGAACAGGGAAAAATGGAAGAAACCTGAGGAAGACATGATAACTATTGATCTTCAATGAATTCATCAGTGTGTCCCCAGTCATTAGAATATTCCTCTGTGATTGACTGATTCCTCTGTTTATGCTCAGATGTATCTAGCACTGTGTGATAAAACCCACACATGCTCCTAAATTCTCTGAACTGTCAAAGACAAAGAACAAAGAAATCTGTTTAAAACTACAGAATCTGTCTGATTCAGGTTTGAGGTCATTCTGTGTTTTGTATTGTTTTCTTCAGCACAACTGGGTGTCTAGAAGAGCCGACCAGGGTCCAAAAACTATCGCGCAGATCCACCAGGAGGCGAAGATTGAAGAGCAGGAGGAGAAGAGAAGAGTACAGCAGCTACTTCTCTCCAACGACACCAAGAGACAGCCAGGTCAGGCCTGCAGTCTAAATCCTCTTTAAGGCTTAGAATCACATCGGCACAGCTGTTTCATATCTATTACATTCATGAAAATTTCATTTATAATGTTCTTAAAAAGGTTTTAAATTACAATGGTGAAACCCTGATATAAAACAGTAACTTACAGCATATCCTGTATACGGGGTCAGGTGACGGATCTTCCTCTAAATGACTGGACCTTGACTCTGATCATCCACATTCATTATTTTTCACTCATCTCTCTTGTAACGTTTCATCTCTAACAGAACTATCACGCACAGCGGACCTCAACCAGTTCTCAGCGCTGCAGTCCCCCCCCTCCCCTCAACCCTCCACCACTCCTCCAAAGAACCCAGACTTCGACTCCAGGAGAACTCTTGGAAGGTATGAGATGACAACGCTGTCCGATTTAAGGATCCTGTTGGTGTTTGTTTTCTCTGAAACATGAGGAGAGTCTCTGGGATTCTGATATGTTAGCCTGTTAGCAGGATATTTAAGACTCTGATTAACTAGTTTCCATTGACTTCGAAAGAAATTAATTTTGTTGTTATGGTTTTGTTTCGCTTCTGTTTAGGTCAGGAATAATAATTTGTAGTAGCAAGTTTAGGTTCCTCATTTCCACTGACATCCTTCCTGACTCTTTGTTTGTTCGTCCCCCGTCAGTCGTAGCAGTACAGACAGAGAATGCAGCGAGACGCCGCTGATCGACGAGGCGATCGAGTGGAAGTCCCAGGCCATCACCGAGGAGTTCCTAAACAAGGATTTCAAGGTGCTGAGATCCAGTCAACTGATAAAGTTTTTATTCACACCAACATACTGCCGCTAATAAGTCACAAGATAAATCTATCAATTATCTATCCCCCATTCCAAACAAATATTTAATTTCATAGGATAAACCTTCTTAAAGGGAAGAATAAAAGTATTAGTCTTGAACATGCTTCTTTGTTTTCTTGCAGGAGGCTGTCAAGTGTGTGGAGGAGCTTGATCTGGGCTCACAACAGGTCAGTGATGAAGGTCAACGCTCATCAAGGGCCAAGATATATCACTGGGAGAAAAGCCTCAGTTACCATCGATCAGCTGTTTGAAGACTGTTTAACTAATTGAGATAAATAAGAACTTTAAAGTTTTTTATTGTTTCCACGTCGTCTTTCTCTTCTATACGTCCTCACCATATCAACGTTGTCCCCTCTCAAACAGAAACTGTTCCCCTCTCAGGCGGATGCCCCCAGCTCAGAGGCGACTCTGACCAAAAGAATCTGGACTCCCGAGGAGCTGAGACGACAGCTGGAGAGACTCCTGCTGGAGGACAAGGCCAGTGACGAGCAGATCTTCGACTGGGTGGAGGTACGACAAGTGACATCAACCAGTCTCTGCGAGTTAGTGGCAAAAATCCTGAAGGGCAGACGGAGTGGGGCTTAGTTACACCTCGTTGTAAAGTAACAGAATATACTTATATTTCGGACCTTTAAGCTAATGTTGCTCCACGACTGTTGGTAAGATGTCATCAATACAATTCCTGGATCCACCTGTTTGTCTGGATCTGCTCCAAAATTTAACGGCTTCCTCCTTGGGTCCACAAACGTTCATGGAAATCACTTCAGTAGTTTTTGATAAATCCTGCTGACAAACTAACTAAACAAATGAAAACATAAGTTCCGGTTTAAGACCAGACATACGTTCATAACATATCTACATACTTTGAACTTGCACCAATATCTGGTAAATATAAATAATAAATAAAACCAGAAGCACCCAGTAGAGCACGTACCTCCTCCAAGGCCCAACAGTCTCCCTCAATTCAATCAAGCTCCACCAAATTACACACTCATAGATATCAGTCCTCTAAATATGCCTGGTGCTGATGCTTGTGAATTTGACAGACGCTGTGTTTTTACTCCTCCTCCTCCTCCGTTCTCCGTTTCTCAGGAGAACCTGGATGAATCTCAGATGAGCTCCTCTCCCTTCCTGAGGGCGTTGATGACGGCTGTCGGTAAGGCAGCAGTGAAAGGTAAGCTCTCCACCACCCGGAGCAGAGACTCCTCTGCTCTGCTCAAATCGCACCGCTGATTACAATATTTACTCTCTGCCGAGCGAATGAATTTACTCTGCCCCCTGCTTCTCTGTGCAGATGTTAACACCACCTGTCGAGTGGACGCGGCCCTCATTCAGAAGAGATTGCCTGTGTTACTCAAGTACCTTAACTCAGACACTGAGCGACAGCTGCAAGCACTTTATGCACTTCAGGCGCTGATCGTCACCCTCGATCAGCCTCCAAGTAAGTTCTGCATCAGAGTTCACTCCAAATGAAACTCAAACATGATCCTTTTTCTTCATTTCTTAAGAATAAACTGTAACACGTTCTCAGTTGTGATCAAACCAGTGTTACAGTTCAATCTCACCACAAGGTCCATTTAGTAGCTTTTCTGGAGCTTTCCTTGTTGTCACATGATTCTCATCAGCAGAAGAACTTCGCCTTGTTATATGGAATTGTAGATTTTCATATTTCCGTTTATTTTTGAGCACTTTAAGGACATTTGGAACAATTTGGATTAAAAGCTGAGACCTCTGTAAATAACTTTGAATCTCAAAATGATTCTCCACTGAGATTAACTTGATTTGTTCATTTGAGGAACATCACTCCGACTCCAAATCACTTTTCTTAAACACAATGCCGTCTTCAGTAATTTCTAATCCATCCACTTTCTGTTTCTTATCTAGATACAAATCACATTAATTCAATTGATAACATTAGGAATTGATCTCACCTCGCAGAAAAATGTGATTTATTTCCGTTTCGTCACCGCTGAAACGATGACTGACATGTACTTGTTCTCCAGACCTCCTCCGGATGTTCTTCGACTGTCTGTGCGACGAGGACGTCATCTCCGAGGACGCGTTCTACAAGTGGGAGACGAGCAAAGACCCGGCCGAGAAGCTGGGTAAGGGCGTGGCCCTTAAGTCCGTCACGGCCTTCTTCACCTGGCTGCGGGAGGCGGAAGAGAATTGACGAGGGGAGACCCCCCGGGGGACATGACGTAGTACAACTACATCCTTACAGCAGAAAAAACGTTCAAAATGTGTTTGCTGAGTGTTGCTCCCTGAAAAGGGGATACTTCAATAAAGTTGCTCGGACACGATTTTTCCTCTCTGGCAGCTTCATTGACAATTTATAATTTTCAGAAGTATCAATTCACATAGGTACAACAGTTCTTTCAGTATACAACATTTAAACAATGTTATGCATTTTCTTTCCATTCACTTTTCTTATACAGGTAAGTAGACAGGTAACTTTATATGAAAATGGCCTATTAATCATTGAACATCAACTTAAATTATCAAACCTAAATGTATTGGCAATAAACTAAAATATCTTAGACATTAGTCTCTTATCTTTGTTATATACCTTGTTCCTTATTATTTACAGTTACTTTTAGAAATGAATCCACAAATGCATTCGTAATTATTCACACCCATAAACATAGTGAAAATGAACCACACACATACACATTAGCTCCATGCCTGCCACTGGAAGAACGGAGTTTAGCCAGCTGCATAACACTATACAATTATCGATCCAACAAATCAAAATAATGGTAACATGGTAACAAAACAACTAAGCAAACATATTTCAACGTTCAAGAGCATAAACATTCATTCCGTACCTGAAAAGGGGAGATATCAATAAAGTTGCTCGGACACGATGTTTCCTCTCTGGCAGCTTCATTGAGAATGGCACCGTGGCCGAGACGCACGACCCCGGCGTGCGGAGGCAACAACAACTTCTCCTGGCACCTGGCTGCAGCTTCAGTAACTCCACCCACCGATCTCTCACATCCCAAACAGTCTATGCTCCCACCCAGCGCTGTGTGTTCAGACCTGACTCACATCTGCTCCCCACAGCTGCTCTGCTCCATCGTGTCCGCCTCTCTGGGCTAGTGGAGCCGGTGATGTCGCAGTCTTTTACGCGCGACTGCAGGAGTGGCTGCTCCACTTGCTTCCTGCGATCTCAGTGTTTAGTTCCCGTGGGAAATATTCGTGCTACCAGAAAACTTGGAGGGAGAAAACTCTCTAGTTGAGGAAAGGCCCTATGTCACAAGGGAAATAGCCCAGATCTGTCGGGTAATAACTCAGCTACTGCAGAAATACTTTATACGGTTCTACATTCTCAAGCAGAGTGTGGACCAGACTCAGCTGACGAAGCCCAATCTATCTGTCAACTTACGTGTGTTTAGCTTTATAGGACTTTCCCGAAGTCTAACACTAGACATTTCAAACAAGGACGAGTCTTCAAGGAGTTTTTCTCCGAGGCAGATTCTCCCCTCCAGGATGCCCTTGTTATGTAGTGGACAGATGAAGACAAACACAGCCAGTAAAAGAAAGATGGCACTGTACTGCAGAGGGCAAATGCTGACCTCCCTTCTTTTACAAGCTCTGATCACCAACATGATGGGTGATCAGTCTTCATCTCGTCTCTGGCTGCAGCACAGCACTCTGACCAGTTCAGCAGTGTGTACACTCATGTATCCCTGGCCACACTGAGTTGACAGTTGACAGTATTCTGCAGGTTACAGGTTAGCTCCATGAGTCGGTTGAAAATCCAATAGAGCAGGACAGCTCATAATGTTAGCCTACAGTACTTTTTTTTAAATAAACTGAAAAATAATAAAGTATGAAATGCTCCTTGGCCTGGATGTAACCCTGGATTACTACTCTAGGTATAAGGTTGTTAGCCAGGCATGCTAACATGTACAGATTATACTGTATTAGAAAAGCTAAACTGTTTAATTATTTTTTCTCTTGTGTCTTTAACTTTGGAAAGGCTTAAGAAAACTGACCAACTCCCAAACCAACTGTTTTAACATGATTGGACAGCTGTTGTTCAGGGAAGTCAATCAAACATATGTATACCGTCATTTATTTGAAGACGTTACTGCTACCAGAACATTCACGTGTTAGCTGCGGGAAATATGAACTGGAAGGAAAGGTGATGTTGGAGGGAATGAAAAGGTCAGTAACAGGAGAGCTCCCCTATCCGGCCTCTGCAGGTATGACTAATCAATCACCAAATGTCACCTATCAAACAAACTATACCAGTAAATTACAGATTAGCTCATCTGGCAGGTAGAGATCCTTATTCTTTTAACAAAAAGGTTTTTAACTCTGTTAACCCTTTTTGTTTAAAACTTTAACCTTTTTCACAGGACTTTGTTCTCATAGCTTAAACATTTGAACCCTTTGTAAGACTATAAATGAATTCCATTTGTTTTTATGTCCCTATGGCTGCTTTTATTGCCTATTAAATTTATATCAATAATCAGCTTCCTAATAAAATCAATCTATCACATGAGCAGGACAACATGTTTACGGCTGGAATTTTTTTCTGCGGTACAGTTCTGAAACATGCCGCCATTTTGAGTTTGGATTCCAACGGCGGAAGCACTAAATACCTGTATTATACATAGAAAAACATTTTTACTTTGACGAACTTGTCCCAGGGCTTTCATTATTATTATTATTTCCCTTTGGGGGGCTTTTTCAGGGCCTAGACATGCTCAAAAGATCATGAAACTTTGCAGGAAATTCAAGTTTTATTTGTCTTTCTTTGTAAGCACATTATATCATTACATTATTATGTTAATAAAGTCATCACTATTATTATCATGGCATCAGAAATCTTCACAGATTTATTTTAATGTAATATTTTTCTTGTTTGTGTTTTAATGTGGCAAAAGATGTTCCCTCAGCGTTGATGAACACAACGCAGAGTCCAGTCTTCAGAGGAGGTGGGTCCGACACAGTCTGGGGGTAGGAAGAACTGATGGAAGTGTACTTCAGAAAACGAGCCACGCCTTCGAATGAACAGCACTCTGACATACTGTGCAAGTTTCTGGGCCAAGGATGAAGACATGATGAGGATAACTCTGAGAAGCAGCCCATCCAGGACGCCACAAGAACAAGTTCAAACACTGGAATTACAGGTGGGCGGCTCCCTGCCTCCAGCGACTGCTTGTGAACGTGAATCTGGAAAGCTGTACTCATTTTCAAATCTATGCTGAAACTAAACCTCTAAATCACCACATCGTCTTTCATTCGGAGATGTCCCCCATCCTCTCCTGTCCCTCGGCTGTCTCACACACACAGTTTAGTTTTAAATTACTGTCAACTCAACATCTTTGTGTTTTTGACAGCTTCTCAGATTACTAAGAAATCAACCAGTTCTCTGAAGCTCAACAATTAGATGGTTTATTGATTATTCAATTGATACAAATTTACTTTTTTCATTATAAATGATTAAAAACTATAATTTGATCTTTTATTTAATCAAAAGATGTAAAAACTAAAAACACTGAACTCAGCTTCTTGAATGTGAAGATTTCCAATGTTCTTATTTTCAACAATTTGTCAATATTGATTATTGATTGTGAGCATTTTAAATTGATTAATCAATTCAGATATTTCTTTGGACTATTTGTTAAACTGCACAGTCGAGCGTCAGATGCATTAACGTTTAGGAGCAGTCAAAATCCATATTGAATTTGAGTTTATTACCACTGATGCACACAGTTAACAAGTGAATACAATCAGAATTTACATGATACAAATAGAAATATATATATATATATATATATATATATTTATAAAACATTATTTCACATCAGAAAATCTGAAAATGAAGTTACACAAGAGAAAATGTCTAACATCCTCTGGTACCACCCTCTCAAAGGTGAGGGGCCTTCTTCTTTTTCCAAAAAACTGTAAACTAAACAGTCATGAGCATTATGGGACCCTGTCTTGTACTGTGGAGCTGATTGATTGATTGATTGATTGATTGATTGATTGATTGAACTGATGAAATCAATCACTGAATAAGTTGCAGCCCTAAAAACAAAGTCCCCCGACTATACACTTACTGCTTTTTCAAGACAGCAACCAAATAAGCACATCAACAATTCTTCAACTGAAAACACAAATAAAGACTTAAAGCCACTTTAAAGAAGCAGACAATGAAAACAGATGCTCATGTCGGGGATTTTCTTTATTAAAAGTGCAGTTACATATTTCACCTTTTCAGCTCAGGAGGTGGAGAAGAAAACAAAGATAGAAAACTGAAACAATGCAGTAATTTTAACACACAGCATGAAAAAGATATTCCACAAAACATACTATAGATGTTTTCACATGGGCAAGTGTACGGGACATGCACCCACACATCATTCTGAAAAACCCAAGAAGAGCTGAAGTTTTGGATTTCATGCCACGTGTTAAAAAGGATTTATTTGGATAACCTCTGCACCGTGGCTAAAGGTAAAGAAAGATGTTAGAATGTTTTATAGAGCCAGGCTGTGACAGAGTCCAGCCTGACAGATGGAAGTTGTATGCACAACACATACCACAGGGTGTGGTCAACAAAACAAAACAAATCCGCCCTAGAATCTAAATCACTGCTTTTAATGACTCAAGTCTATTTGAGTTTACAGAACTCATGACACTGTACTTTCAACTTGCAAACATCTAAGACATCAAAGGAATCTAACACCACTGACACTGTGACATTAAAGGAAAATAATTATTTGTTGTCAGTTTACTTTAATGTCAGTGTCAGTTGTGTTAGCTTCCTTTGATGTCTTTATACTATCTGAAGAGAGAAAAGAGTGTGTTTTTGACCTGAACATCACACTAATAGATTCTATTAGTGATAGCAGCACCTACTGCCAAAAGCAGGTAAGCCTCGTTTTAAAACTCGTTTTAATTCAAATATTACATCCACATTTCTGTAAAGTTTAGTGAAGTAATTCAGGGTAATTATGAGTTGTTTATTGAAGTTGTTTAGAGGAAGTTTATCCCTCAGAGTGGTTGAAATGTGATGGTCTGAATGGTCTGCAGCAATGATGAGAGTTCAGAGAAATCTGTGGTGCTGGTCCTTTTGTTTAGTTATTTTTCGCTGCTGATTAAACACCAGGGGGGTTGGCCAAACGGTGAAGTCGTCTGAAAAACTGAACTTGTTTGTACTTTGGATTAAAGCATGGCAGCCTGCAGAAATGAGTCGGCTGCCTCTGGGATCGTACTTAATGTCTTCTGTGTTTCTCTCCCTTCTTACCTACAGTTTTTCCAGAGGTTTCTGATACAGACTACGAGGCGTACCATCCTGACAAACACGCCCTCCATACAGCCTGGCTCACAGACTCCTACAGCCGTCTACCCCACTAATCAGCCAATCATGAGGGCCATGGCACCCATGCTTTTCCCTTTCGTGCAGGCTGCACAGTACTACATCCCACAGGTGAAAGAAACACACTGACCTGGTTTCAGTTGATGTTGTTTGCTCTCATTCAGGGGTAGGGGAACCTTTTTTCCTATCAAGGGCCATTTCAATATTTATAACATCCTTCAAGTGCCATTCTAAATTATTGATCACATATCACACTAGCCTTTCTAATGTAATGGCTGGCACTGCCTGCTCTGATGTCAGGTGATGGTGATGGCGACGCTACTTGCAGCTAGTTTTCCAGGTTCGTGTGAGTTTGTTGAGAGGAACTGTGTCTTTGCGATAGTCAGATTTTAAAAGAGCAGCTCACATTAGTAGGCTGGCTCAAACAGAAACACTAACTTCAGTGTATGTCTCCTCAGAATAAGAAAATCCTCAGGCGGAACATATAATTCATCGAGCTTGGGCGGAGGGAGGTTGTTTTACCTATTTTGGAGCTCGTCAATGTTTTGCACCTGAGTTTATGTTGTCAGACTCATGAGCTGGTTCCACATTCAACAGCTTAACAAATATTCTCCTGAAGGACTTTTTCACACTCTCCAGCATATTTACATGTCATAGCAGACTCTTCCTCTTGCAGGGTAGGAATTTGCAGTATTTGCACACAATGAACAATTTTACACAATGCTCTGCAGTGGCAACAAGGCACTCCCCTATTCTCCTTCTGAATGACAGTGTTTTCTGTTTCATGTTGCATTATGAGGTATTGAGTGTGGACTGATGAGGATTTTAGGTGCAACAACACAAAATGTGAAATGGTGTGAATACAGTGTAATTACACACATAGTCAGAATGTAACATACATGTTAACTGTAGGATTTAAAACTATTTATATGCTTGACTAAAAAGGCACTCAGAGACCTCATACGTCCGCCACGGCTGATTGGCCATTTTCATTCACAAAATCTGGATCAGTATCTGGATCCACATTAGATTTCACCTGTTTATCGATATTACCACTCTACACATGCATCATTTTTCTATAAAGATCCTTTGAAAGGGAAACCGTAACAGTAAAACAGTGAAAACATAACCTCCTTTGTGGAGGAACTAATCAGCCATCTGGAAAAGTTGGGTGTGGAAAGTACGGAAATTTGAAACTGAAAATGTTTGGGTCATCTGCAATTCATTTATCATTATTTTTATGTATATATCCTTGTTAATAGTTGAATGTGTGGGAAATGTGCTCAAATTAAATCTGTAAAATAAAACTGGAATGTTAAAAGATAAAATCATACCACTGATTGTAAAGGTGCACCATTTTTGTACAATGTTTGTATTTCCCTCGCTGATTATTTTTTGATAATAGGTTTCTCCTTGTCCTCTTTACTTGCAGTATCACCACAGTCAACCCTATGTGGGACCTCCTCAGCAGTATTCTGTTCAGCCCCCAGGGTCTGGCACCTTCTATACTGGTCCTGGGCAAGGGGAGTACCCTGCCCCATACCGTGAGTCATTAATCCAACACAGATACACATCCTGCACTATTCCCACATCACATTTTAAAAAATAGTTCACCACACAGTAGCAGAAATACACACTACCTGTCAGCCATATGTGCCACCAGAGCAGAGAGCCTGTCTGTGTTTTACTATAATATATTTTCTCTTCTCTGAAACTCATTCAGATCCCCTCAGGTACAACCCACTTGTCTCGCCCTTTGTCCCTGCTCCCGTTCCCACAGCTAGCCCACCTTACTACCCAGGACAGACTGTGTACCCCCCATCACCCCCCATCATAGTGCCTACACCACAGCAACCTCCACCAGCCAAGCATGAGAAGAACACAGTGAGTATCTTAGGAGTTCCTGTTGGCCGCTCCAGGAACTACATCCCTGAGTTCAGTTCAGTTCAGTTGTTGACTCGAGTCGAGTTCAGTTGAGTCGAGTTGAATAGATTTGAATTTTCGTCAGTTGAGTCAAGTGGTTCAGTTGAGTTCAATGGTTTATTTCAGTTGAGTTCAGTTGTTTAGTCGAATAGATTTAGTTTCAGTTTAGTTGAACTTTAAGATTTAATTGCTACAATATGTAATGATTATAATGCACAAACTACATTTTCCTACACAAAGCCATAGAATGATTTATTGTTTTGCTTATAATGTTGGCTGATAAGAGCCTTTCATAGACGTATCAGTGTATGATTGTGAAAAGTTTTATTTTACAGAATGAAATATGTAGAAAAGATAATCCATGGTTATATTTCATAGTTTATATTTTTCTTCAAGTTCTATATATTTTCTTGTATTTATGTCTTCTTTTAATTTATAGTTTCGTATCCATGTTAAATGGATTTGATGCATCATGCCCCCGTATCAGTTTGTAGCAGTGTGTAACACAGCTGACGGCTCACACACACTTGTGGCAGACTACGTGTCTTTCAAAGACGTGGGTGCTTTAGTGAGGTTTGTTTTTTGTGTCATTGTCCTCCCAGATCCGTATCCGGCACCCCAATCAGGGTGGCAGGGACATCACAGAGGAGATCATGGCAGGGGGTTCAGGTCAACCATCCTCTACCCTCACCCCACCAAAGGTGAGTCTCTCTCTCTCTCTCTCTCTCTCTCTCTCTCTCTCTCTCTCTCTCTCTGTGACACACTTGCGCTTGCCCAATCTCTCACCCGCAGTAGTTAGAGGTAGTGTAGAGTTAGCGGCAGCTCATCAGCCTGGATCTTTAGCCGAGGGGTGGAGAGATGTCTTGTGTTGCCTGGTAGCAGTGTGAGCGCTCCGCTCTAATCCTTTTTGCTCTCCACCATGTGTGTGACAGACAGGGCACAGCGCCTGTGTCATTTACACGTCTCACTTTCTCATAAGAAGATCACCATGACTCTGAGTCCAAACTGTTACATGTCTGTTGGCTGTCGCTCAGGACATGTTTACATTATCTAATTAAAGACTTACTGATTTGGAAAATAACAAAAAGACTAATTGTTATCATCATTACACACTATATATTTTTTGGGACGTGTAGGTTGAGGCCATGACTTGTGAAAAAACACTTTTCACTTTATTTTCCATATAGCTGTATGTTAAATTCAATGTACTGTCTTTCATTTTATACTTTCATCCTTCCTGTCACTGTTTCTTATCACTCGCTGTCTCTTACAGTAGATTTCCTATGTACTGTGTGTATGCTCCTTCTACAGAATCCACTCAGGTCCGCCATTCCCATTCACTTCTCTCCTTTAAACCTGCAGTGTGGCTCTTTTGTCTCCCCCTGGCAGTGAGAGTAATTACACAAACACTGGCAACATGTGCTGACGACATATGCTTCGTATGTCTCCTTGCCACCAATTGATTTATTTCTTAGACTGCCGCCAGGTTTCTTTAGTTTTATTTATTTTGTGAGAGATGTGTTGGCCAAACGGTGAAGTCGTCTGAAAAACTGAACTTGTTTGTACTTTGGATTAAAGCATGGCAGCCTGCAGAAATGAGTCGGCTGCCTCTGGGATCGTACTTAATGTCGTCTGTGTTTCTCTCCCTTCTTATCTACAGTTTTTCCAGAGGTTTCTGATGAAGACTAAGAGGCGTACCATCCTGACAAACACGCCCTCCATACAGCCTGGCTCACAGACTCCTACAGCCGTCTACCCCACTAATCAGCCAATCATGAGGGCCATGGCACCCGTGCCTTTCCCTTCCCCGCAGGCTGCACAGTACTACATCCCACAGGTGAAAGAAACACACTGACCTGGTTTCAGTTGATGTTGTTTGCTCTCATTCAGGGGTAGGGGAACCTTTTTTCCTATCAAGGGCCATTTCAATATTTATAACATCCTTCAAGGGCCATGCTAAATTATTGATCACAAATCACACTAGCCTTTCTAATGTAATGGCTGGCACTGCCTGCTCTGATGTCAGGTGATGGTGATGGCGACGCTACTTGCAGCTAGTTTTCATTCATTCATTTATCATTATTTTTATGTATATATCCTTGTTAATAGTTGAATGTGTGGGAAATGTGCTAAAATTAAATCTGTAAAATAAAACTGGAATGTTAAAAGATAAAATCATACCACTGATTGTAAAGGTGCACCATTTTTGTACAATGTTTGTATTTCCCTCGCTGATTATTTTTTGATAATAGGTTTCTCCTTGTCCTCTTTACTTGCAGTATCACCACAGTCAACCCTATGTGGGACCTCCTCAGCAGTATTCTGTTCAGTCCCCAGGGTCTGGCACCTTCTATACTGGTCCTGGGCCAAGGGAGTACCCTGCCCCATATCGTGAGTCATTATACACACTAATACACACTACCTATCAGCCACATGTGCCACCAGATGGTCCGCCATTCCCATTCACTTCTCTCCTTTAAACCTGCAGTGTGGCTCTTTTGTCTCACAACACTGGCAACATGTGCTGACGACATATGCTTCGTATGTCTCCTTGCCACCAATTGATTTATTTCTTAGATTGCTGCCAAGTTTCTTTAGTTTTATTTATTTTTTGCCCAACAAACACAAAGAGGAAATGCAGGATGTTTAACTGCTGTGTCATTGCTTCCAATGCCAGACAATGTCATCTTTGGAGCAGCAAAGTTTTTCCCAGAACTCGCTGCACAGTGAACACTTTCACTTTCAGTTCACTTACAAAGTGTGATGTCAGCAGGGCTCCCTGAACTTAGGTTGAACCTTTCTAGTACATTATGTTATCTGTCTTCCGGCTGTGGTTTTAAACTCGCAACCTCCACAAAAGTGTTTTTTTCCCCTGTCTGGCTTGTTGAACTTGAAGCTGTCACAGTCACAAAATGTCACAGATTTTTAACAGATTTATATTTTTTATTACATTACATATATGTGAAGAACTATTGAGTATAGTTTGTGATACAAATATAACCTTTTGCTGATTGTATTCTGAAGACATGTATTCATCTGTACTTTTCCTTCTTCCAGATGATGCGCCAAAACTGCAGCCAGTTGTCCAGAAGTCTTCCTCACCTGGGCTTGTGCAGCCTGAAGCCCCCGTGGAGACACCGGAGGCCAACACACCTGAAACTGAGCCCACTCCTCCCGCAAGTGAACCGGAGCTTCCCCTCCCCGCCTCGCTCAGCACCCCTGTCAATCTCCCACTTACAGCGGCCAACTCGAGTGAACGTCCCTCAGCCAGGGAGTCAGCCTCTTCTCACTTGTCCTCAGTCGGGGAGCAGAAACCCTCTTTGGCGCCACCTCAGCCTCCCAACACAGACAAGCCTCTCTTAGACGCCCCAAGAACTCTGGCTGCCTTGTCTGTAGCAGCCCCCAGGGCTTTGAACGGCCTTGCCGAGTCCGGGACTGAGCTGGAGACAGCGGCCCATGAGCCTTCTCTTCTGCGCCCTGCTGCACTCCAGCCCCAGGCCTCTATTCCTGCTTACCGAGAAGCCTCCTCTGAAACTTTGCCTTCTGACATGAGGCCACAGGTTCCCATTGCTGCTGCGCTGGCCCCTATGGCTCCTGTGGCTGTGGTGCCAGTTACCCTGAGCTCGAGCCCTGCCCCAGCTTTGCCCATCATGCTTCCCCCTGGCCTTCCGCCTCTAGTGCAGGCCACGACAGAGGCTGACGAGCCGAGCAAATCCATGGACACTAAAGACCTTGTACCCAAAGCAGGGAGGGAGGCACAAGGTGGCATTACTGACAGCAAGACAGAGTCCCAGCATCAAGCACTCATCAGGAATAGCCCCACAACAGGTATTTTAATTTGTTGAATTTCAGGAACTGTAAAAGTCACACATAACTCGTGCTTGTGCTTATAGCTGTTTGTTTTACGTTGGTCTGAGATGAAAGAGTTTTAAATCATCAAGGCAATGAAGACATAACAACGTAACCATAAAGCATTTTATATCTATTTTATGTGTAGAACCGGATGTAAGGTTTCATTATACAGACATTTTTCTTGTCATCGCTGCCTTTTTGGACACAAATTTCACTTCTAAATCCATTGTGGTTCTGCTGTTTACTGACTAACTGCATGTTCCTGCTTCTGTGTTGTCCTGCAGTAAATCAGACGGCTTCTGCGATACCAAAGACCTGGAGGAAACCAAATGAAGGGATCTCTGCTGGAGACGCACCTCAAAAGGAGGATGAGGTAAAAATAAAGACTGGATGAAAAGAGGGGAAGAGGCTTGTAGCTGTGGGAGAATTTTCATACTGACAAATAGGAGGTTTTACAGGCTGTAAAATGTTTACTGACAAATAATGAGGGATCTGAAAACTGAATCTTGCCTCCTTGACAGGACAAGCCAATGTCAGTGGATCAACCTGCTGGAGACCAGGCCCTGCAGGCAGCTCCATTGAGCAACAGCCCTGTGCCCCTAGCCACAGTCTTCACATCCACCCCTGCTCCCGCCAGCAGCCCAGAGGCTGACGGAAAGCTCGCCGCCCCGGAAGAGAACGGTGAGGCTGAGATGGAGCCCATGAGGAACGGCGCCGGCCACACCTCAGAGACGGAGAGCAGCGACAGCGGAGCCACCCCTGGGGACAAGGAGAATTCCACAGGAGCTCCACAGGATATAGAAGGTAAAGACGGACCATATTCTCTGGACAGTTTGAAGTTACCATATGCAGAACTTGTATTTATTTCAATTTATTTTCTATTTCTGCCTTTTGGAGATGCCAGTGTGTAAAGCTACTATATTTACTCTTTCTCTTGGTTGTCCAGACCTGGCTGATCCCAGTGGGACGCGTCAGTATGACAGGGCCTTCCTGTTGGACTTCCAGTTCACGCCTGCCTCCACACAGAAGCCTGAGGGACACCCTGTACTCCCTGGCGTGGTGCTAGACCAGGTATGTTATAGATTCATAGATCCATTCTTGTTGCCCACTACTATTGGGGGGTTCATTGCTCCCCCTGCTGTTCAGCTCATTGTGTGTGTGTCTGTGTCTGTGTGTTGCAGATGAACCAAAACAAGTTGCCATCTCGAGTCGTGGATTCTCGGGTGATTTCGAGAGGACCTGATTTCACACCTGCCTCTGCAGATTTTGGCAGACAGAAGAAGAAAGGACGAGGCGCTCCAGTAAGTAACTAACAAACAAACACACTCCTCCACTTTCTAGCTTCTGTTTCAGTCAACACTTGATAACATGCTGCTTTTAAGTAGAGGATGTTTTCTGAATTTATATAATTCTGTTAGAGGTCGTGATCTGATACCACTGGAGGAATTTAGTTTCTTCTGATGGTTAATTCAACACAGAAAAACTCTTGAGATATCTAAGTAGGGTTTTCTTTTGCATGGGTCAAAATCAGGTTGATCAGAAAGAATATTTTAGGGAAAATAGGCCTATTCATTATCTTCACAAGAGTCAGGCGAGAAGATTGATTAGACTTATCCAGCATCTTTTCGTCAAATACAAGGCGAGAGCTTCGCTGGGCTCAAAGAATGGAAGCAGATACTGGAAGGCAGAACTTTTGAACTTAGGATAGAGCCAGGCTGAGTTCTTACCCCTCAGACCAGCTGCTCCTAACTTTCAGCAGTGTATGAGAGGATCACCTAAATTATATTTCTGTTGCCTTACTTATGAAACTCACACAAACTTAAACACTGGAATTGAAAATCCGTTATTTTGGCTAATTTAAAATATATTAAGTCATAGTAATAATACGTTTTTTCCTTTCTTCCTGTTAGAAAAGGCTTATAAACATTGGGGTGCGGGGACCACCACCCAGGAGGATCATCAACCTGTTTATGCTCGACAATGTTCAGCTGAAGAAATCGAAGAATGCCTGGAAACCAAGCATGAAGAGGAAAAGCCTCCCAGCGGAATTAGAGTCACAGAGAACACAGGTACGACCAAATATACAAAAACTGAAATCCACAAGCTGAGCTGAGCTGAGCTGCCAAGATGGTTATGTTTTTGTCTGCGTTTGTTTGTTCGATGGTTTGCAGGATTACACTAAATTGCAAAAATATATTTTAGAGAGGTGGGGAATGAACCATGAGAAAAAAAATCCTGGATCTGTCCTCTGATCTGCACCACAATGATGAATTCTTCCATTTTCTTTGATTTTCTTAGAGAATAATTCATGGATCTTATGAAAAACTAAATCGGGCATGTTTAGGCGACTGATATTTACGAGTGTGTGCAATTTTGTGTAGATCCAAATACAAATGCGGATCTAGTGTTTTCATAAGGGGACTGTTGGACCTAATTTCATAGATAACATTTCACAGATAATAGACAAGACCAGCCAAACAGTTACTAAGAAAAGAATTAACAGGTTATAGTCTATAATGAAAATAATGGTTTAATGTTAGACTAAACTAAACTTAAAATAGCCCTCCACATTGTAGAGAGAAAAACATTTAAGTCCATACACGAAAACAGACTTACCTTTGGATACCTGACAGGGATTACTGTAAAATAGTTGTCTTTGCACTTTAAATCCCCCTCAAGACATAGTACTATATGACAGCAGCCGTTGAGCTGTTGGGAATTTATTATCTTGCGAATTGATTGAAAAAAAAAAAAAGTTTACTGACAAATAATGAGGGATCTGAAAACTGAATCTTGCCTCCTTGACAGGACAAGCCAATGTCAGTGGATCAACCTGCTGGAGACCAGGCCCTGCAGGCAGCTCCATTGAGCAACAGCCCTGTGCCCCTAGCAACAGTCTTCACATCCACCCCTGCTCCCGCCAGCAGCCCAGAGGCTGACGGAAAGCTCGCCGCCCCGGAAGAGAACGGTGAGGCTGAGATGGAGCCCATGAGGAACGGCGCCGGCCACACCTCAGAGACGGCCACACCTCACGACAGCGGAGCCACCCCTGGGGACAAGGAGAATTCCACAGGAGCTCCACAGGATATAGAAGGTAAAGACGGACCATATTCTCTGGACAGTTTGAAGTTACCATATGCAGAACTTGTATTTATTTCTATTTATTTTCTATTTCTGCCTTTTGGAGATGCCAGTGTGTAAAGCTACTATATTTACTCTTTCTCTTGGTTGTCCAGACCTGGCTGATCCCAGTGGGACGCGTCAGTATGACAGGGCCTTCCTGTTGGACTTCCAGTTCACGCCTGCCTGCACACAGAAGCCTGAGGGACTCCCTGTAATCCCTGGCGTGGTGCTAGACCAGGTATGTTATAGATTCATAGATCCATTCTTGTTGCCCACTACTATTGGGGGGTTCATTGCTCCCCCTGCTGTTCAGCTCATTGTGTGTGTGTCTGTGTCTGTGTGTTGCAGATGAACCAAAACAAGTTGCCATCTCGAGTCGTGGATTCTCAGGTGATTTCGAGAGGACCTGATTTCACACCTGCCTCTGCAGATTTTGGCAGACAGAGGAAGGAAGGACGAGGCGCTCCAGTAAGTAACTAACAAACAAACACACTCCTCCACTTTCTAGCTTCTGTTTCAGTCAACACTTGATAACATGCTGCTTTTAAGTAGAGGATGTTTTCTGAATTTATATAATTCTGTTAGAGGTCGTGATCTGATACCACTGGAGGAATTTAGTTTCTTCTGATGGTTAATTCAACACAGAAAAACTCTTGAGATATCTAAGTAGGGTTTTCTTTTGCATGGGTCAAAATCAGGTTGATCAGAAAGAATATTTTAGGGAAAATAGGCCTATTCATTATCTTCACAAGAGTCAGGCGAGAAGATTGATTAGACTTATCCAGCATCTTTTCGTCAAATACAAGGTTAGAGCTTCGCTGGGCTCAAAGAATGGAAGCAGATACTGGAAGGCAGAACTTTTGAACTTAGGATAGAGCCAGGCTGAGTTCTTACCCCTCAGACCAGCTGCTCCTAACTTTCAGCATGGCAGTGTATGAGAGGATCACCTAAATGATATTTCTGTTGCCTTACTTATGAAACTCACACAAACTTAAACACTGGAATTGAAAATCCGTTATTTTGGCTAATTTAAAAGTTATTGAGTCATAGTAATAATACGGTTTTTCCTTTCTTCCTGTTAGAAAAGGCTTATAAACATTGGGGTGCGGGGACCACCACCCAGGAGGATCATCAACCTGTCTGTGCTCGACAATGTTCAGCTGAAGAAATCAGAGAATGCCTGGAAACCAAGCATGAAGAGGAAAAGCCTCCCAGCGGAATTAGAGTCACAGAGAACACAGGTACGACCAAATATACAAAAACTGAAATCCACAAAGCAGTGGGCACATGTAGAAATTACATATACAGACTCATTTTTATAATTAATGATAAAGTCTACGTGATTGAAGATTTTCAAAGTATTGGAAATTCCAGTAAAAATAGTGTATATATCTGAATATATTGGAAAAGCATTGTGAGTATTTAGTTTCTGTATTACTAGTAGCTTTACAACAGGATTAGTTTTTCATGAGAAGCGAGAGATTGGTCTTTGTGCTTGATGACCTCACAGTTTAAGTACCTGTTGTGACCTATTCCCCTCAGGACCTGTTCAAGAAGGTCCGCAGTATCCTGAACAAGCTGACGCCTGAGAACTTCAACCAGCTGATGAAGCAGGTGACGGACTGGACCATCGACACGGAGGAGCGGCTCAAAGGAGTCATTGACCTGGTGTTTGAAAAAGCCATCGACGAGGCCAGCTTCTCGGGGGCCTACGGGAAAATGTGCCGCTGCCTCGCCACGGTAAGCAGGTCTATTTACACAAGAGTTCTAGAGAAACTATTACATTTTCTGTCTGCCATCATTTGATAACCATAACCTTACATATATTAATTAAGATCAAATGAATCCAGGTATGAACATGTTAATTTGTTGATCTATTAAAAAAAATGTTAAACCCGTAGAAAACTTTTTTAAGAGTTAGTTCATTACTTATTTTGTCTTAATTCTTGTGTTCTCTACTAAATTCATTCCACTTACTGTTCATGTGCAGCTCAAAGTGCCCACAACTGACAAACCCAACAACACAGTGAATTTTCACATGCTGCTGCTAAACCGCTGTCAGAAGGAGTTTGAGAAAGACAAGGTGGACGATGTGGCGTTTGAGAGGAAGCAGAAGGAGCTGGACTCTGCTGCATCGGTAAGTGTGACGCCGGATCTTTTCCCGAAACGTCTTTAGTTTCTGTTTCAACTCTGTTCAAGAGGTTTGTTTCCTTGGTCCCATTAGACGGAGCGTGACCGTCTTCAGGTAGAGCTGCAGGAGGCCAAGGACATTGCCCGGCGGCGTTCCATCGGCAACATCAAGTTCATCTCCGAACTCTTCAAGCTCAAGATGTTATCGGAGGCCATCATGCATGACTGCGTGGTCAAGCTGCTGATGAACCCCGACCAAGAGTCTTTGGAGTGTCTGTGTAAACTGCTCACCACCATCGGCAAGGACCTTGACTTTGAGAAGGCCAAGGTGAGCTGGTGGTAGTTAATTTTTACATAAATCTTAAATTTCTTTTATTATGGTCTTAGAAAGGTCTGAAGGGCTACAGATTGAAAAGGCTACAGATTGAAAGCTTCGAATATAATCTACAGGATAATATGCAGAAAACCTTCTGACCACGGAAACCTAAATAAACTCCATAACTTCATTCTGCTGCATTTTCCCTGTTTAGCTTCCTACTGAAATTTATTTTTGTTATATTTTTACGTTTTCTATATTTTTCTGTACATTAAATCTCACAGAATGTGTTAATAAATCATTCAACTTGTCCTTCAGAGGAGTTTCATCCTGTTTAATGTGGTCGTTTCCTGAGCACGGAAGCTTTAATGTTGGACGGTTACAGTGAATTGCATCCGTTCGTTTCTGACTATTACGGTTTTCATGCTGCTGTTGATGAAATGTTCCGGTTTTATCTCGGGCGGTCAGGACTGTTCCAAGAAATAAACTGGACAATTGGTCAACTCTGTAGAATAATAATCCCTGCAACCTGCTGTCTGGAAGATTGAATGGAGACATGCTGAACATGACCTTCATGTCTCAAATTAACCATCTCTCTCCCTCTGTGTCTCACCAGCCTCAGATGGATCATTATTTCAACTACTTGAAAAAAATCGCCAAACACAGCAAGACATCGTATCGGATACGATTCATGTTACAGGACATCATAGACCTGAGATTGGTGAGTGGGTCTTTGGCATTTTTCTTTCATTTGCACAATTGTAAAGAATCCGACATTCAAATTCTTCAAAGTAAGATGGATTTTTCACTGATCTGTCGGATGACCTGGAACATGATACTGGATATTCTGCTCATATTCTGCTCAATGAATATCTACTTGTTAAGGAATTTTAACACTTTTTAGAAGGACTGATATAGATATATATATATATAGATTATGGCATAGAAATGTGTAGGGTCATGATATGTTACAGTTTAAATATAAATCAAAACGAACTTTTTTATGTAAACATAAATGCAGGTTTTTTACATTGTTTGTTCTGTAAATTTAAGTTTTCATATCAGCAAACATAAACGCAGATACAAATATGTCAGTGAAAGGGTGAAATCGTCAGATTTTTATTGGCTCTAGGCCAAACTGTATAAACCATCACAAACACAGCAGGAAAAAACCCTCTTAGGAATATGTCACTCCGAAAAAATCATTCTTCCTCACAAATGTATAATGACGAAAATCCCTGTTAAGTACTTGCAAGCTTGATATGAGCCTGGGATGGTGATAAAAAAGCTCCTACCACCAGTTAATGAGTCCGTTCTGATGGATTTTCCTCTTG